>NC_139217.1:77475512-77818012 GCF_055691185.1 Crinia signifera
TGGCCACGCTGAAATACTGACAGCTGTTATTCTGAGAATAAGAATGCTGGGGCGGTTTTGGGTCAGGCCGGGGGTCATCTTTAGCCAATAGTGGAGAATTTAGGGTTAGGCTGCGCGGGAGCATGGGTTAGGGATAGGCACATACAGTACAACGTGGACATATTGAAAGAAATAAAATGGTGTAGTCCTTGCAAATACATAAAAATATAGAAATAAACACACACACACACACACACACACACACACACTGTATCTCACTAGGCTGCTGTCGAACTGCTGATGTCCCGCAGCTCCTGGAGCAGCTGGCTGCCACACTCCCCACCGCTGCTGCCGAGTGACAGCCGCTGTTGAGATCAAGGTGCTTTGCTCTGCAACTCCAAATTTGCAGAGGGACTGCTGCAAATGCCGATTGTCCCATCACTGCTACTTCCGAGTACCCGTCGCTGCATAGTGCTTTGCACTCCCCTAGCATATAGAAGAACTCTTCAGGAGCCGCAGGCATTTTAAAAGCTGCCTTTGTTTCCGGGTACTCGGAAGCAGCAGCCGCAGCATCAGGAGACATTAGGGTACTTGTGTAGTTTCACGGCGGCAGCTACGTAGTTAGCGTAGCGTCCCTTTCAGAATCAGCGTTGTGTTCTCGCGACCAGCATAGTCAGCGTCGTCGGTCAGATTGGTAGCTGGTAGATTGTCTGAGAGTTACATCGATTTCAGTTATGGCTGCTGAAAAGCTTACTCTTTTTAACCTGTCGCAGACGGAGGAGGAGTCGGCGACTTTTTTTTACAAAGTCACAAATTCCTGCCTGACACCAAGACCGGTCCCAATGGCCACCTTATGAGGTTAAATGTGAGGGAGCGGATGTGGCGCTGGCACTTCAGAAGCTGCGGAAAAAAGGTCAGCCTTAGGGCAGCACAATGGACCTTTGTCACACTCTTCAGGATAGTGTTTTGTTGGGCAGAGGAGATGACCATCATTAGCTTTTGTGAGCGGCATCTGTCGATCACACAAAAAAGGACAGTCCAGTACAATAATTTGATGGGGGAGGCCTGCTCCGTCGACCTCATGTCGCAGCCTCACCGACGTATTGGCGGCCCAGGCAAGATCGTCGAGGTGGACGAAAGTCTATTCGTCCAAAGGAAGAGCCATGTTGGTCGTATGCTGCCCCAACAGTGGCTCTTTGGAGGCATTTCTAGGGAGACCGGAGAGTGCTTTGTCACAGCCGTCGAAAGACGTGATGCCAGCACCCTGATGGCCGCCATCGAGAGGCACATCGAATTGGGGATGACCATCTATTCGGATTGCTAGCGTGCCTACAATACAGTGCAGCTGGAGCTGGCAGGGTACCACCATGCTCGGGTGAACCACCGGTACAACTTCGTGGACCCGTAGACCGGGGTTCAAATCCTGAACATCGAGTGGCTTTGGGTATCCTGCAAGTGGCGCAATAAATGCCAAAGGGGCACTGCGCGCCATCAACTCGACTCCTACTTGCAGGAGTTCATATGGAGAAAGACTGTGGGTGCCGAAAATGCGTTCGAAAGTATACTCCATGCGCTAACCCTGCTCCTCCAGGCTGAGAAAGGCGATGGCGCAGAGGCAGAGACAAGTGCATCCACTTCTGATGCTGTTTCTGCCAATGCAGTTTCTGAAGAATGACCTTTTCATTTTTTTTTTGTCTTTATTCTTCATCATTTTCATAGTATTGTAATTTGATAAGTTCCTTTATTCTTCTTCTTACTCTGAACTAAAAACAGTTACCAGTTAACACATGTTGTCATTACTGTTTCAGATGTATGATATGGCAGGTGTGAATGTGTTCCTGAAACACCCCCACTATCCGAGCTCCGCAAGGGGACGTGGAACACATGTGAAGAAATCCACGTCCCCTCGCGGGGCTCGCTGCGCTCGCCACACTTTATAAAATCAACTCCACGCTGACGTGGATAGTGGGGGTATGAAAAGGTCAGGAGGACGCATACAGCGTCCCTTCGCAGGGCTCGCTGGGCTCGCCATGCTTCGGGCTGGCGTGGATAGTGGGGGTATCAAATGGAGGCATATGCCAGTATGTAACATGAAGCACTGGCAAAAGCTTCCTTTATTGTGCAATAGACGCACTTGCATCTGCCCCCCCCCCTCTTTGTGCAGGAGACGCACGAGCTACTGAACCCCTACTCCTGTCGGCAGGGTTGCTGTACCCTGCCGCAATAGTTACTCAGACGCAGGAGTGTCTCAGATGCTCCTGCGTCTCACACAGAGGGAACGCACCTCTACGCCGGTGCCCGCATGATCCCCTCTCCGTTGGAGAGGGGATCATGCGGGCGCCAGCGCTGTATGAGATGCACTCACTAGGCTTGCCAGGGATGCCTGGAGTTCCTGGCAACAGTACAGTAGTTACTTGTGTAGTTTCACGGCAGCAGCCTAAGCTATGCTGATAATGTAGCTTAGGCTGCTGCCGTAAAACTACACAAGTAAGGCAGCCATTGAGCTACGCTGATAATGTAGCTTAGGCTGCCGCCGTGAAACTACACAAGTAAGGCAGCCGTTGAGCTACGCTAATAACTCCATTTCAAACATAGCGTAATCTGCCACTATGAAACTACACAAGTAAGGCAGCCGTTGAGCTACGCTAATAACTCCGTTTCAAACATACTGTAGCATACACTGCCACTATGAAACTACACAAGTACCCCAAAACACGGCTGTCAGCGGGGTTTCCGCCCGGCACTCGGAAACAGCAGCCCCAGCTTCAGGAGTCATCAGCCCACACAAAACGTCTGTCAGGGGGGTTTCTGGGCAACCAGAACCCCCCCTCCGTGCACCACTGATATCCCCTTATATGCTTGTCTGTGGAAACACTTTATACTGTACTATTAAAAACAATGAAAACAAAGCATTTTATTTGTGAGTTTTCTACCTTGTCCTCAGGCTGCCAGGTGAGGATTAAGCTAAGAGCTGTAAATTGGGGAAAGGGAATTACATTGCTTTAGATTTTATGTAAATCTGCCCATACAATTTAAGATTATCTATCTACAATCCAGCTAACCATCTAATTAGCTGGTTGGACCACAAAATCGGTAATGTACATGTAATAATCCCAAATACTCAAAAAAAAAAAAAGAGTTCAAAATGGTAGCACAAATTGGCTGGATCAAAGGGATTTAACAATTTTTTTATCAGCCATTTTTCCAGTGTTTATGAGCAAATTATTGTTATTCCTTTCCTTCTGTACATTATCAGATTTCTGTTCCAACCACCCAACAGGTAGGATAATTTAAATGGTAATCTTTAGGTGTATGGACATCTTAATCCTTTCTGACCCACTGCATGTTTCCAGTGTATCCCAGTGATGACACTGGTAAAGTAGATGAATGAGGTCCTAAGTAACACTCCCCACCCCCCCTAAAAAAAAAAAGTTGGTGTGATCATTTTCATTGTTAGTACATAAAGCATAATAGCTCCTAGAAAAACATGTGATTCATTTTAATTTGATATTTTGCCTTACATTGGGATAGGAATAGGCGCACCTCATCCCAATATGGTCTACGTAATCCTTGTTTTAATACTGTCCATTTAGTGCTGCTTGCCAAACGTTGTTGAATTACGCTCTATATTACCCTTCTGATGGCAGAAGAGGAATGAAGACGTTTCTGAGAGACAAGACTCACAAACTGTTCTATGCACCAGTGCTTCTTGTTCTGCAGTGTCAAACAAGATTTATTTTGTGGAGTGAGTTTATTAAAACTTAATAAAATGGTGGACAAGGGACACTTTTACAGCATTTTCGCCCAGAGATCACAGTATTCCAGAATCATCATCTTTAAATGGGACCCGCTTATGTATTCATACACCGCACTGGCAGACTAGTGTGTTTATAAGCTCCAGGCCACATAATAAAAGGACATTAGACAAAAAGTGACACATAATAAAACAGCCCAGGTATACCAACACTCATGAATCATAAATGCGGCATACCTGAATTATATTTTATAAAAACAAACATCAAGGATGTCCCAATCAGAGAGCAGTTTTTTAAATTTGGAAATATGGTCAGAAACGACAGGGAGGATAAAGTTTATTATACAGTATATTATAAAGTATATACATATATATTTAAATACTAATCCAATCCCCGCAGGGAAATAACGGCACTCAGGAGACGTTTCTTAGATGCAATAAAATTTGTAATGGAATATAGAGTGCCGGCTGCATTGGATTACATATATATTTAAAGATATATGAATAAGGGGTTGATCAAAAACATCGCATGAGGCAAAAAATAAAGGGGCATTTACCTGGAGAAACCCCTATTAGCAGGGACAGTTTGAGCTATTAGTGGATATTGTTCATTATAGCACCCTGCACCTTATTTCTTCTTATTTATTTATTTATTAATTAACAGTTTCTTATATAGCGCATACATATTCTGCAGTACTTTACAGAGAATAATATTTGAACATTCACATCAGTCCCTGCCCCAGTGGAGCTTACAATTTATATTCCCTACCACATGTTCACATACACACAGACATTCTAGGGTTCATTTTGTTGGGAGCCAATGTGCCTACCAGTATATTTTTGGATTGTGGGAGGAAACCGGAGTACCCAGAGGAAACCCACGCAAGTACGGGGAGAATATACAAACTCAGCACAGGTGGCACAGGTAGTGTCATGGTGGGAATGGAACCCATGACCTCAGTGCTGTGAGGCAGTAATGCTAACCATTACACCATCCGTACTGCCCATATTACCTTTCAAAACCCATACAGTTCCTCTTTCCTGCCTGGGATGTCACCGTCTGCTTTTGGTGCTTCTACTACAGTCTGACTATTGTCTGTTTTGAGATAGAAGCCACAATGTGATAAAGACACCACATCAGACAGTGACAACCCAGGTAGGAAACGGGGACTGCATGGGTTCCAAAGAATTACCCTCAATATGGTCAAACAGTAAGAGGCTGATAGGTGCCACCCTCCACAATTACTATCCCATAGAGCTGCAAGGAAAAAGGAGTAACATTATTTAAAATGATTTGCGTCCAATTAGATCAATTTGCAGTAGAAACGGAAATATTGATGTTAGTGCACCGTTTGGCTGAACGGATCTGCGCGTCTTCTAAAGCTCTGTGATAACTGCTCTGAGCAGAAGGCCAAGGAATGCTGTGCACAAGCCGCTGCGGAGATTGGATCTGCTATCTGTAAATACTGCTTCAGGCACTGTTTGTACCTTTTAAGATTCCCATTTGGAGAAGTGAGATGTGAAACTATTCGGGCATATGCTGAGGTGCTGATTATATTTGCACAGATGACAAGAATATATAACACAACTTGCAGTCGGAGCTTGTCTCGTTGTAAAATGTAGCAGTTGGTCTGCCCAGGACTCCAGGCTGTTGTTTTCATTTCGGCAGAATATAGGCTCTTAGAGTCAAGGTGTTTCTCATATTTACAGGGTATTGTGGTGTTCTGCAGCCAGCAATAAAGGGCAAGACAATTGTTTAACGGCAAATACTGTACGCTGCAGCTTCTCAGCAGAAAAACAACTGATGGGAAAGATGTAAATATTTATCAGGTTCTAACACATTAAATAGACTCCCTCAAAGTGTGATTCTACATCGCGTTTCTCTAATTGGGCTTTTTCATTTGTGGCTTTCTTCTTATTTTTATTTTTGAGTTGTTTGCTTGTATGAAGTTTGTTAGATTTAGTTGTTGGTTGTCTATATGACTATGAGACAATGGGGCAGATGCATTAAGCCTTAACAAGAGATAAATGTAAGGTTAATAAAGAGAGATAAAAGTCCAGCCAATCAGCTCCTTACTGAATTTTTTCAAACACAGCCTGTAACATGGCAGTTAGCAGGTGATTGGCCAGACGTTTATCTCTCTTTATCACCCTTGCATTTATCTCTTGTTAAGGCTTAATACATCTGCCCCAGTAAGAGATACTTACAAACAGGGTGATTATGTGTCCTGTACTGGCCCAGCTCTTGCCTTGTGATGTCAAGGATGTCCCAATCAGAGAGCAGTTTTTTAAATTTGGAAATATGGTCAGAAACGACATGGAGGATACATGTCCTGGTGCCCTTCCCTTAATTCCTACTTTTACTCCTGTATGTGAAACAGAATTAAAGCTATCGCAAAAGCCTCATACTTCTCTCTGTTGGGTGTTCTTCTGGAGGCAATCTTGGTAGGCCACAAAAAGAGTCTTGTGTTTGTTTTAAACCTCCTTTCAGTTTTGTTTTTTGCTTTTGGGTGTTTGAGTGTTTTGGCTTGTATTCGTTTTGGATTTGGTTTTCAATTGCTCAAAAATTCATGAACACAGTTAATCCTTGTAATTTGGTCATAATACACCCAGGCCTATTTTGTTCCTAGAGTATTTTTAACATCAATAACAATGTTTTTGAGATAATTTTTGTGAGGATACTGGGTTTCTCAATCACTTAGACACCGAGCAGATGAAACCAAAATAACGGTTTATATTCCACAGCACACACAAATAGATAATAAACAGGAACAAGAGACAAATGTAGCATAGAAACGATATCCAGGTAGTCCAAACAGGCAGTCCTTGTAGGATTAGTCCTCCGAATTCCACAGGGATCCCCACTGCAACCCTATCACGTATTCCACACAGCCGTGATAGTGCAGGAAACCTGTATAAATCCACACAGCACCGGATGCTCCACACAGGAGCGTAGTAGGGCCCACCCAGGGCAGATGATGCATTCCACAAGATACCTAGGCAGAGTATTACCTCTTAGCCCAGGATAGCGACTAACATACTGAGCTGACCTGCGTAAGCTATTTTAAAACCTCACAAATTCCCATGAGGTTAGCACTAGGGAGGCCAATCCCGGGTTCGGGATTAGTGGAATCCCGGGATTTTGGCCTAAAATCGTCGGAATTTGAATCCCGGGATTGAAACTTTCAATTCCAGGATTTCGGGGATTTCAGGATTAGTACCCCAGTGTAAAATTATCTATTTTTTTAGAGCACTTTAGAATAATGATGCTGCCCGGCTGACTGCTACGTACTGACAACCCCAGGTGGACGGTTGGTTCCGCTGTGTTCTGCTGTGATGACAGGCATGACGGCGCCCAGGCTGTGCAGCGTGACCCCTGACATCACGCCATGCTGCGCAGCCTGGCCGACGCCATGCCTGTCAGTGCACTGGAGCCCACTGTAAGGGACCTGGATGCTCAGCCACATGCCCGCTGTGCTGCTAACACCTGCCCGCCCGGCCGCTGGAGATAGGTGGATGGACGTTGGTCCTGCTGCTGCCTGTCACCACTACCTCTGTAAGTAACAGTGCAGGGCAGGGGGATGTGGTAGATTGGCGGGCGGGCAGGCAGGGTGGAGTTAGAGGCCAATTACATTGACATTTGGGGGGCGGGGTCATTTTTTTTATTAGGGAGGCCGATCCCGGGATTCCCGGGATCCCGGGATTGAGTATTTTTCAATCCCGAAATTGAAAAAATGCCCGGGATTGGCATCCCTAGTTAGCACCATCAGGCGGGACTGTACCTTTACCTGATTGGTAGGTTCAGGTATCTGGCCACTTCTTCCCTCCTCCCTCAGCTGTTACTCTTCTGTTGCCCCCCTGCTGTGTCAGGCTCCACAATGTCTGTTAGAGTTCAGGAAGGCACAAGGGAGGGTATATAGAAGGAACAATAACAGGGTAATTGGATCATCCCCTGTGGAGATTGCCTTTGGTGAGATTATATAGTTTCTCCTGGGATCCTTCCTGTGTGACCATATAAGGATAGCACCATATGATGTACAGGGTGATACTAGAGTTGGAGTCCTGGGAATGTACCCACACACACATGGGGGATAGTGACATAAGCATGATGGACATAGGGTACAGACGGACTAAAAAGTACATAAATCACTATACATAATAAAATACCATAATTACAGTTTTACTCTAAGTCTGATATCCTGACAATTTTGACCACCTTACAGCTCACGGTATTGTTCACTAATATTGGTCAAAGGATTGAGTGAGCTTGGCTGACTAAACTAAGCAACAGAGCAGCAGTACAAACACATGGCAGTTAAAAAGAATATACAGTAGCACATCTTTAAAACAATGCAACACAGAGGTTGACAGTTTAATAAACTATATGACCCCATAGACAGGGCCAGATTAAGGTAATATTCTCCCATTCAGTTTGCGGCCAGTAATAACAAGTGGGAGGGGGTCCCCTGTCTAAAGTGCCCCCCCCCCCCAAAGGCTTAATCCGGCCTTGCCCATAGAAAGAAGGGTTTAATTAATCAAGGACTAGATCAGAGGCCCAGGGCAGTACAGGGAAATAGAGGTGGAGTACATAGTTCAAGACAGATAATGCATTGATTTTTGTTTCATAAATTCATTCATTAATTGATTTTAAAATAAGAATAGAGATGTGGAACACATTATTCAAAGGATTTGTAAATTCCAGGCCTCAGGAGTCAGGACAATAAAAGAGATCCAACTGGTATTGCAAAGAAAGAAGGTCAACAATTATCCCCCCCCCCCCCCCCCCCCAGCCCATAATACAGTATTGTGCGACTATTATCCTAATTCATTACATGCTGCCAGTTCCAGTGAAGCACACACAAAAGAGGATAATAATAAAGAAGCATTAACTGGTAAAGGAATGACTTGCAAGATGTTAGGTGAGAGACAGAAGTCCTCCAATGATGTCCCTGAAAAATGAAATATTATATGGTTGTTATTATTATTATTATTAATTATATGCTGCCAGTCAAACGCACACAAGAGAGGATGATAATAAGAACATGTGCTGGCAAACGATTGGCTTGCAAGTTCCAAAAGACAGTCAACAATGCTGTCCAAAAATGACAGTATTATAGGTCGATAGTGACGAGCGCCCTGGCAGGGGGGTATGTGTGTGGCTCACCTGGGATGGCTTCCTCCCGGCGTCTGTACACGGCTGGGCGGTGATAGGGGTGGCCGGCGGGGATCTTGAATCAGGCAACGGGGGGGAGCTGGGAGCCTGGTAAGGTGCTGTGCGCGCATGCGCAGCAGCCCTCCCGTGGCCATTTTTGATTTGGGCAAAGTGCTGCTGCCACTGCCGCGGCCCAGCCAGTCCAGGGGCGAGCGCTGCCGGCCCCTTTTTGATGAATTTTTGGCCGGCCCACCAGGAAATGGCGCGGTTTCCCAGTGGGCCAATATGCCCCTGCTCCCATTATAGATATAATAGTGAATTTATTATACACTAATATTATATGCTGCCAGTCAAGCACACACAAAAGAATAACAATAAGAAACATGAGCTGGTAAAGGATTGACTTGCAAGTTGCAAAAATTACAGTAATATGCAAGTATGATAATTTAATATACGCTGCCAGTCAAGCACACGAATGAGCTGTAAAGAATTGATTTGCAAATGGCAAGAGACAGAATACTGTGAACAATGCCGCACTAAAAATACAGTATTATACACTTATTATTATGATTTATTATATGCTGCCACTCAAGCAAATGCAAGACAGAATGATAAAAAGAAGCATGAGCTAGTATATGATTAGTTTGTGAGCTGTAAAAGACAGAATACCGGCAAAAAGTCCTCTAAAAAAAGGACAGTCCATAAGAAAAGACGGTACTTGTGTATTTTGGCGGCGCCCATCGCATCGCATACCATAAGGCATACGATGGTATGCGATGCGACGCGATATCGCGCGATATTGTACAATGGCATACAATTTTAAAATTGTATGCCATTGTATATGGCACGGGTGTCAAACACAAGGCCCGCGGGCCGAATCCGGCCCGCCAGACCTCGTCATGTGGCCCGCGCTGCCGCCGCCACCCACCCCCGCCTGGCGCCGATTACATTACTGCGGGAAGCCATCACAGTGTGTCACATCACATTCAGTGACACTCACATGACGACTCGAGACTGAGAGACATACCTAACAACGTGAGGAAGCCGGGTGACACAGTCACTCCGCCGCGGCGCTCGCTGGGAGGATGAGGGAGGCAGGACAGTGGACACAGACTTGTTAGTGTCACTGTGTGACGTGCCCGACTCCTCCCCGGATCCTCCTGCGGGCAGCGGTTACGGCGCTGCCATGTGTGACACACGCCCGCCTAACAGCAGTGCCAGTGACACCGTGATGTGCATGCTGCTGCGGCTGCCTGTCGGACTTGGACGCTGGCCCGGCGGTGAGCTGCCTCCTGCCTGTGGTGCCGCGCTGCGCAGCAGTGGCATCAGTTGGTTCAGTATATTTACTGTAAGTTCGGCAGTGGGGTGGGCACAGTTGTGTTGTCTCTTGTTGTCCAGACCAGTCTGTCCAGTACAGAGTCCGTGGCCGTGCAGGCAGAGAGTCAGGCCAGCAGCACACAGCCGCAGCCTGAGCCCACAAATCTGCAGTGCGGATGCCTGTGTCCAGGGTCTTTTGAATAGGATTTCTTTCTATTCTCCCGCCGCACCCCCCGTCTCTCTGCTCTGAGTCTGCACTGCGCCGCGGTCCCCGCTCCCTGCCTGCAGGTACATCTCGTGCCGCTCCCCGGACCACTCCCTGCTCCTGCCGCTCCCCGGACAGGTCCCCACTGCCAGCCTGCTCCTGATGCTCCCCCAGACAGCTGCACATGATTAATCTTATGTGCAGACCGTCCGACATCTTGATCTGATCCGATGCGCACGGGACCGCGCATCGGATCAGATCAGATGTCATACCCTACACAATTTGGCCAATTTCAATCGCGTAGTGTATGGGGGCCTTATGTTTTCCAGCATAGGAGAAACAGCATCAAACGATTTGGATAAATAATATTAACATTAACATTCATGTAAATTGATGGGATTTGACTCAACTGCTGTGACCATTCTCACACTAATGTTGCTCTCTAGACACTGTTTGAAAGCATTAGGCTGGCCACACACTCACTGATATTCAGCTCAATATTGACATATCAGCCATGCCAGATAAATATCCAGTGTAGGAGCATAGCACTGCATTTGTATACAATCATCTGACTGTAATACCCCTTTCACACCAGCCTAAATTCCCGGGTTGAGTCCGGGAACAACCCGGTACTAGCGCTGGTGTGAAAGGTTCCCGGGACAAATTACCGGGCTAATTTGCCGGCAATACAACCCTGCTAGGTAGCAGGGTTGTTCCCGGGTTCAACCCGGGGACCTGGCTGGTGTGAATGGGGTAGGGTATATTTACCCGGGTTGATGGTTCTCGGTGTCCTGTGTCAGTCCAGGGGTTCCGCCATCTGTGCCGTATCATTCCTGGGGTAAGCCAAGTCTGCCGTATAATTCATGGGGTGCTGCCAAGTGTGCTGTATTAGTCCAGGGATGATGCTAAGTGTGCAGTATCAGTCCAGGGGTGATGCTAAGTGTGCCATATCAGTCCAGGGGTGAGCCAAGTCTGCCAAATAATTCCTGGGGTGAGCCATGTCTGCCGTATAATTCATGGGGTGCTGCCAAGTGTGCTGTATTAGTCCAGGGGTGATGCTAAGTGTGCCGTATCAGTCCAGGGGTGATGCTAAGTGTGCCATATCAGTCCAGGGGTGAGCCAAGTCTGCCAAATAATTCCTGGGGTGAGCCAAGTCTGCCGTATAATTCATGGGGTGCTGCCAAGTGTGCTGTATTAGTCCAGGGGTGATGCTAAGTGTGCCATATCAGTCATGGGGTGATGCTAAGTGTGCCATATCAGTCCAGGGGTGCTATTAAGTGTGCCATATCAGTCCAGGGGTGATGCTAAGTGTGCCATATCAGTCTAGTGTTTCGTGCCACCCACTTGTGTCGCTTATCATAGTTATCCAACTACTTCCGTGCAAACTTTTAGCCTAAAAACAATATTGCGAGGTGTGAGGTGTTCAGAATAGACTGGAAATGAGTGGAGATGAATGCTATTGAGGTCAATAATAGCGTAGGAGCAAAAAAAAAAAAAAAAAATTCTGCGATTGTAGCAGTTCTTATGCCTTTAAAAAAAATCAGAACCCAAAAATACAAACACAAAACATTTAGGGGGTGTTTTGGCAAAACCCATTAGAACCCAAAACCTGAAGGTAATCAGAACCCAAAACACAAAACACGAAAAGTGTCCGGTGCACATCCCTAGTTAAAACAGGTTAAAATCAAACATTAATGTGATAGCTATGTTTTTTGTATTCATTTTGAGCAATAGTGTTAGGACCTGCAGAAAAGTGTGGTCCCGTGAAGGAGGCTGCAGGCTTAAATGCATTGATCAATTCATGAACTAAATCCATAGTTGCCTAACCTCCTGCTTTCTGCAGGAGACTCCCTGAAATAACAGCAATCTCCCTCTCTCCCTCATTAGTCTAGCAATCTCCCTCATTTCACCTAGCCCACATTACACTGTTACATTTTTTGGGAAAAAAAGGAATAAGAGATACATTTACATTGAATCATCAGCACCATTTCCCAACCCTTTACCAAGTATAGTATCTCTTACTAACTGCTCTGGGGCTCATCTACATTTGTATATAAGTAATTTGAAAAGATTCCCCCCAGATGTAGCAGTGCACACCCACGCTTCTAGGTGCCACTTTCACAATCTCTTTTAACAATCTCTCCATGTATGGAACTAGAAACGCCCTTTGGGTGGAGCATGACACGCCCCCTCAATGGGGCACTAGGCAAAATTCTACTACCAACCATAATCTCCATGAAACTAGTTTTCAAAAGTAGGCAAGTATGACTAAATCTCCACTATTTATTAATATCAGTTAATTTAGTGAGTGCAGAGCCCCTACAATATATATATATATATGTATTGCTTATTTAACCTCATTCAAACTCCCAAGATTTAGTATAGGAGCCAAGTCATGCAAGAGGAATTTTTTCCAGCTGACCTTCCTTCTATTATTTAGATATTGTACTGTCAGTACTTCAGCACTTAGCTAATTGTGTTACAGTGCTGCATTAATGCATAGAAGCAGAGAGCTGTGAAATGTATACTGCAAGGTGCTTGCCTATTTTTAGGTTTATGTCTGACAATGTGAAAAAAGAATCTTGACAATGCAAATAAAAATAGAGGTGTTTACATGTTATATGCAGCTGATAGGCAAGATATATAAAACGAAAGTTATAGCAAAAACATTTATCACCAATTCTTAATAAATAAGATTCTGTTTAAGTTTTCGTTAATGGATTCTTAACTGTGCTGTTAATTTGAGTAATGCCTATTTACATTTGTAGCTTTTAGAATAGATTGTTAGATATTGAATTAATGGGGCAATGGAATGGTCTCATAAGGCCTGTATAAAATATTTCTGACCATTACCAAAGCCAATATTAAGATTACTTTCAAGAGATCCTTGTAGGACACAGATTACAGATCTACAACATCCTATAGAAGACTATGCGCTTCTATCATAGCTCCCTGTTGTGAGAGATCTAACTGGATCCCTCCCAGCACTCCTTACAGTGTACTTGTCACTTGATGCATGCACAGATAGGACACCAGGTCCTAATCCTGGAAGTCCTATCATCTCAAAGGACAGCTCTTACCGCAAGAGTCAACATTTCCTAAAATCTTAATGCATCCAGCATTAGTCAATGCATGCAGAGTGGTGGCCAATCACTGGTGACCACTTGAAAAGGCAGGGCTATATGACTGGATTATGTCATTTAGCTCCACCCACTCACATCGCCACCTTAATCACTGATGTTTCCCTATATTCGGGGTGGGGCCTAATGACTAGAACAATTGGCCTTGCCGCGTGGAGTGCCCTGCAATGTCTCTTTTCTGGGCTTCTCCAGGACAGCAGACTTACAAAGTAGGTATGCTTTAAGTTCCAATAAATATAATAATGTGGAAATACATTAGGAATTTGGGTCTCTGGCACATTGAAATTAGTTACTCTCTGTTTCCCTCAGGTTTATTGGAAACAAGTATTTATTCCTGACTATGCCAATACTAATTTCTTTAGATGCATTTAAAGTTTGGGTCGTGCACATAACAATAATTAAATATGCCATAGAAAACAAAGATACATGGTACAGAGATGAAAATCTGGCAGTCATACAAAGAGGTACTTTCCTTTATGAAATACAAATATAATGCTGGCAGGAAATGCCCATTTATTTTGATACTTCCACAGGCTGGCGTTAATGTTCACCACTGACATTTAATCAATTATAAAATCCTTACAGTGGTAAAGTGTTTAAGTCGAACTTCTCTAAAAGGAGATCAAAGGAAATGCGAGACATTGTTTAACTCTTGCGCTGATAGGAGAGATACCCAAAAACTTTTGACCAGTTTGAACTTCATTTAACTGATTTGATGCCCACAAACTCCACACAATCAGGGCTCTGGTTGAAAATTGTTAAAAAAAGAAAAAATCATGTGAGCTTGAGTTTTCAAGATTTGTTTGCAATTTAAAAATTTTGATCGCCTTAAAATGAGTGCATTTTTATAAATAGTTTCTCTCTTAAATGCAATTTAAGTGATATTTTAAAGTTCTGTAATAAAAAGTTTTACATTTTTATATCAAATGAGTATTGTGTTCACCATTTGCTTTTATGGTTCTCCTTTAAAATTATAAAAATGTTCAAATTTAATCTCAAATGAGTTTTAACCAGAGTGCCAGTTGGCTCAGCTTAGAATACAAGAAAATCTGATGAAAATTCAAAGTTTTTGTAACCATTCAATTGACACACTATTAGGGTTTTGTGAATTCAGACTTGGATCGTTGACTGAGGGTGAGGATCATTAGGTCAACAGTGTCTAGGTCGACAGTCAAAAGATCGTTTCAGGTGGTGCGTCATTGCATTTCAGACAAATTTCCAAAAATTTGCAGCACTTTGATTCTTTTGCGCGCCATTGCTCTGAAACAACAAGTGCCACAGATGCGAGTGATAGCTCATTCAAAAGTGCTTAAAGGGGACCTCTCAGTAATGCAACAACTATTGATCTGCTCTGAACATTTTAGAAGCAGCTGCGCTTTAAACTCGTGAAACAGCGTCATGCCAGGAGAGCAGAGCAAGGATCTGAGTATAAATCCGCCAACCACCATTAACTTCCGCAGAGCGGAGCCGCAGGTTTAGAGAGAAACAAAATGAAGATGTTAAGATCACCAGGAAAGAAATTATGGTGCTCCAAATACTAGCGTGCAGAACGAAAATGGCACGTGGGCCGCTTCTCCGCAGCCAGATCCCTTGGGAGGGCCACCAACATGACAGAGGATGTCGGATATGTATTTGCGAAATTGAGACAAAGCTGACGAGACCACTCATGACCCAACCTTGGTCACAATGGACCCCAATACAGGCCATTCAATGCTGTTACTAAAGCAACCAGCAGCGTTGCTGCCCTACTCTGGTGCAGACAAACAGTTCACCAAACTATTTCTAAACCAGGCTTTGCTTTGGGTATGCGATATGGCCTTTCTTTAAAGACCACCATGGGTGGAGTCACAACATCATGTTGGATGATCTGTGTCTTTCCCAGGATTGGCAAAAAACACATCTTGGTAATGCTTCAGCAAGCAAGGTAGCACCTCTCATTACAGGGTATGCAGTCTAGGGCCCCCTCTTCCAATATAATGCTTCACCAAGTTCACCACTTCCTATTTCTGTCCAGGAGTAAACGTGACTTCAATGGGTACCTGGCATTCTGGAACCTTTTTATCTACCAAAGAGGGCTGACTGGCAGTTTCATTCGAGGGTTTTAACAGGTTTACATGGTAGATTTGTACCTCCCTCCTTCTACCCTCCTGTCGGACCCTGTAATTGACCGGTCCCACCGCCTCTATGATCTCATAAAGACTCCGACATTGTGCATACATCCTGCTTTCTGTGATGGGCACTAGCACTTTGTCTCCCGGGTTAAAGGACCGGTTGACTGAGGTAACAATTTTTGTTTCTGACATTGTTGGTCCCTTTCCATTTGTTCGTTCAGGAGTGGCGCAATCTGTCTTAGACGGCCGATAACTGGGCCACAAACTGAACAATGTTAGGGTCCAGGCATGGTTGTTCTTCCCACCCTTCTTTTAAGAGGTTCCTGAATTCCTCTGGGCTTTCTCCCACAGAGGAGCTCAAAGGGACTAAACCCTGTAGAGGATTGGTAGCAGGAGATCCCAATCTCGTTTTTCTTGTGAAATTGCACTCTTTATCATTTGCTTAAGGGTTTGAAAAAATCTTACTACCAGGCCAACTGTTTGTGGGTGGTACACTGAGGTGGTAATCCTGTCTACTTTTAGAAACCGGCATAAATCCTTCATGAATTTAGAATCAAAAAGTGTACCTAGGTCCATTAAGACTTCTTTTGGTATTCCTATGCTGGTATACATGGATAATAGTTCTCTGGCAATGGTGCCAGATTTCATATTTTGCAGGAGTATATAGCATTTTTTCACTGGCCCTATCAGATCATCAATTCGCTCAAAAGGCACACCCACATCAAGAGCAAGGTGACTCTGCCCTTGAAACCCCTATATCAGGAAATCCCAGGTGCTGCTGATTACACACCTGGGATTCTCCTACTGCTTCCAAAACCTGGTCTGGATCCTCCAAATTTCTTCATACATCATGTGGGGAGATGCTGTCTTTGCCACAGTATGTATATATATATATATATATATAAGCACTCACCCTCCTTGCAGAAGGTTTTGGGAAGAACCGGCACACACTTGTAGAAGTCCAATGTAGATTTATTTAAGGCATGAGATGGTATACAGACACGGCCCAACAGCCGTTTCAACTGATATTCACAGTCTTCCTCAGGGGCCCCTGTGTGTGCTGGTTCTTCCCAAAACCTTCTGCAAGGAGGGTGAGTGCTTATATATATATATATATATATATATATATATATATATATATATACAAGTCTGTAGGGGCAGCACTCCACTGTGGAAATAGTACAACCGTGCATGTGTGGGTAATCTGGTGCCCTCCGTGTCAGGGATGCTGACCATATGCAAGGTGTGGGGGACGGCGGCACTCTGCAAAGAAATACACCAGGCGTATTTAAAGCCAACGTTTCGAGGCACGGCGGCCTCTTTATCACCTTGATAAAGAGGCCGCCGTGCCTCGAAACGTTGGCTTTAAATACGCCTGGTGTATTTCTTTGCTGAGTGCCACCGTCCCCCCACACCTTTTATATATATATATATATATATATATATACACCATATATACTCGAGTATAAGCCTACTTTTTCAGAACATTTTTATGCTGAAAAAGCCCCCCTCGCAAAGGCGTAACTACCATAGGTGCAAGGGGTGCAGCTGCTATGGGGCCCAGAGCTTAAGGGGGCCCATCTTTGCTGTGTAATTAATATGTTTTACATACATTTATCACCATCAGTTGCTAATTAGGGGGCCCTTACAAACTTTTGCTATGGGGCCCATGAATCTCTAGGTACGCCTCTGCCCCCTCGGCTTATACTCGAGTGAGGGTCCCACTTGAGTCAATAAGTTTTCCCAGTTTTTTTGTTGTAAACTTAGGTGCCTCGGCTTATATCCGAGAATATACGGTATATATATATATATATATATATATATATATATATACTGTATATATGTACATATATACAATCTATATGTTAAGTAAAAGCAGTATATAAGCTTTTTTTTATTATTAAGTGTAATGATTTATAATTAATGTGCCTACGTTTATCATCTTTTTCTAATCACAGGCATACAGTATTTACAGACAGATGGTAGTGCATGCATCTAATTAGTAAATTACAAAACTCAGATCTTGAAAAGAGAAACCATATGATTACATAAGAAAAGAGGTGGTTTAAATGTCTAGGATGGGTGCTGGTGTGGGGGCAGATAACTGGTTTAGTAGTCTATAGCAGTTTAAGGGTATGGTCTTAGTTATTGTTCATTTAAGGAGCTGGTGATGAATGCCAAAACCTCATTGTTACCAGGCCATACTTGCAAGTCCCCATTCCCCTTCCATAGCCCCCTAAACTGTCCATTATAGTGGGCTGTCCAGGGAGGCCTATGATGCATTTCCTCATAGCCACACCCCTGCTATTTAATTCCGGTGATATGATCATGTATCCATACCACCCATCTGCAGTGAAGCCACGCCCCTTGTTATGCTGACCTTGCTGCCCCCTCCTGTGTGGGGCAAACAGAAAGTCGATAAGACTGTTTCAGGCTTCCCAGCCTTCCTTTCCTTTGCGTTTTGGTTACAGTTATTACGTTCGCTTTATTGTGGCTGGAAAGAACAGCAGGTCACCAGTCCGGGTGTAATTTATTAGTTAAGCCTTCTTTGGCTGGTAGATGTCTGCACATCGTTCATGGACATGCAAGAGTCTTGCCCATCCATCTGGCCATCCAAAACTCGTTTCCCCCTCCCGACCATTCCAGAAGGGTAGGCAAGCATGCATCAAGTTACATGCTCAGGATAAAGGCCCTTATTCTGATCGGTGCGTACTTTCCCGAATTCCTACGGTGCTGTCCGCACGCAACGCTGTGCGGTGGCGTGCGGACATCGGCCGTAGAAACGCCCACGGGTCCTCCGCATTCGGACGGACTCACTCTTTAAGAACAGGGCGTGTGTACGGACGACATACAAACCTTGCGTGTGCGGTGGACACGAACAGATTCGGCACGGCCTTACCGCGTAAGCACGGTTTTACCGCGTTAGAACGGACGGGAAGCTGGCCGTACGCACCGATGCGGAGTATTTACGCTCAATACAACACTTTTTTACTGAGTACACACAGCGATCACATGACCCACTTAGGCAATTAGGCAACCGCATTAAAAAGGGATTGTTATCTATTTTAATCAATTAAATCCTAATCTATACTGAACCACATTCCTAGTACATTCATTACACACATTAACCCTTACAGCATGTGACCCTAACATACATCTATATACACTATTTACATTTTTAGAATTTAAAATATTTTAAACAAGTTACACATATACTTTCCCATTTTAAATAAACACACAGACAACTTTGAACTGTAATAAACAATTTATTAACATAACATTTTTTATTTCCAAATTCAAAATAACCACCAATTACAACTCCCCCTCAACGAGCTTGTCTAGCTCATTCAGCACCTGCCGCAAGTGGCCTCGGATCCGTAAGAGGGCCCCACGGAGACCCTCTTGTGCTTGTGCTGGCTCATCTGTGGATCAAATCAAAATAGAAAAATTATTAATGATATTCAGGCATACATTTAACATAGTCATACCTAAATTTTAAACATGCACCGTGACAGGTGTGTGTGTGTATATATATATATATATATATATATATATATGTATATAGACACATATATAACTATATATATATATGACACATACAGCTATACATACATGCATACATACTACATGGAAAGTTGGTTTTTTCCCCTCTACCCTTTACTCTGTAGAACACCTCACAGTCATAGTGCTCCTTCTCAATCCAAACCCACCCATGACTAAGCTCTGAGAAGCATGTCACGCGCTGCACCAATCCCAAATCTGCCAAAAATGTTCAGTGTCTGTTATATGATGGAGCGTGGCAGGGGAGTTAGTCAACTCTCAGGAATGCTCAGTACATTTGTGCAATCAAGCATGGCTTGCCTGCTGATGGTCTGCTCCAGAAATCATTGTCATAATGCCAGTTAGGGGAAGCTGCAGCACTAACCCACTCCCATGCTCAAAATCATTACTAAGACAAAAGCAACACACAATTATGTTGCCAAACATACATGCAGACCGCAGGGGGTGGTTAGCTACAGGAGGGCCCAGGGGCACTGACCACTTGTTACTCCAGTCTAAGCCACGCCTGTCCATACTCCATTTATGCCATACTTAATCTAGTTTAGAAAGATCAATCACCAGTAAACTCTACTCACCTATATGAGGCTACAGATTGTATGCTTGCAGCAGGGACATGTAACCCTTACATGAGCAAGTCATCCCTTTTTTCCAGGATACAGATTAACTACACAGGTTCAGTGGCACTTAAAATCGACATGAAAGCCATCCTCACAACCTGTGTCATTAATATGTGTCCAGGATGAAAGGGATGGTTTGGCCACCCTATCTAACCCCAAAGTGTGTCTGTTGCTATCCAGTTTGTTTTATCACTTTATAGTATTGAAAAAAACAATTGAATCACCAGTGCTACATAGCAAATAGTAGATGACAAAAGGATAAATTAATCCTTATGTATACATACCAATTTCGGGCGCCTGGACGACCTCACAGGCCTCCACCTCCTCCTCAGGGGCCTCCACTGGTGGCACCTCGTCCTCTGTTTGGACGACCTCCTCCTCTGGTGGCAGCTCCTCCACAGCCCACCCCTCCTCCTCCTCCACTTCTTCGGGCACCTCCTCCGGCCTCCCTTCCTGAGGAAGCTCCTCCTGGCCCACCTCTGCCTCCTCCTCCACTTCTTCGGGCACCTCCTCCGGCCTCCCTTCCTGAGGAAGCTCCTCCTGGCCCACCTCTGCCTCCTCCTCCACTTCTTCGGGCACCTCCTCCGGCCTCCCTTCCTGAGGAAGCTCCTCCTGGCCCACCTCTGCCTCCTCCCGGCCTGTCTTGCTCGATCACGTGCTGTGTTTGGTAAAATTAAAAAAAGTGGCAATTAGTGGTGATTACTATTAAGCCTTATCAAGCTATAAATGCAAAGGTTATAAGTACAGATAATTGTACAGGCAAACAGCTCCTTAGTGGCCTTTACAAAACACAGCCTGTAACATGGCAGGTATGCTGTGACATTTGGCCCATTGAAAGCATCACAAGCATTAATCCTCCCCAATAACATATTGTATGACCATTACAGGGTGTCAAACAGGAAGTAGCACACATATAGTGTATGCCATGTTTAACTCATGATCAGGCTGGTGACCTTAGTGGCTTAAATAATGTCAGTTAAGCAATCATGTACAAATGGACATTTAATGTAGAAACACTCACATCTAGCAATACTGCCCCTGATTTGCTGGAGCAAATCCGGCTGCCGACGCCTCAGGTCAGACCACCGCCGCTCCAGCTGAGCGATGGTCCGCCGCACCTGTGTGCGGGTGAATATGCGCCGGCGGGCCACCGCATACGCATTCCGCTTCTGGCGGTTGGTTATGAATGGGCCCGCCCGCCCCAGCCTGGTCTCCATAACGGAGACCAGGGTCCTGAGCTCCGCAGCGGAAAAGGGTGCTGCTCTTCCATATGCCGCCATCTTAGCAATGGCACAAATCAAGCAAACATGTGCTGTCATTGGTTGATCAGAGTGATATTTGGTATTAACTTTATTGTTCATTTTTACACTAACAGCGTGTATGCGCCCGAACAGACGGCTAACCCATTGCATCGCACACCCATCCTAAACAGACAGTGTAAAATAAGATGGGAACCCATTATATATAATCTATAACAATCACCAAACATGGGTATAAGCAACAGGTGCAATAGTCTGCATAACTAGCCACTTACACCTAACTCAACAAGGTACTAAACAGCTATTTTATAGTGAAAGCTATGCAGCAGAAACATAGCAAATAGTGCCAGACCTTTTCCCAATATTAGGCCATGGTGCCATGTGTACACTTACCTTCTACTGGGCCACACTAGAAATGTGGAATGAAAAGTAGCTAGCATCAAGGCTGAATTTGGAGACCTTTCACATGTGATTTGGATGCTAGCACTGATTACTTGTGCCTAAGTGGTGGACTGGATTTACATATGGAATGGGTATTGTCATTTCTACTACATACCAAACAAGTGCACAGTACAGATGTACATTCACATATACATTTCATGTCTGACCTCAGTTTTATTTGGGGATTGGTGTACTAATCGGCATTTACCTACTAAATCAGACTTACTCAGTCTGCCTGTTTTTTTTTTAATTTGTGGCCGCAGCAGGGGGCGTGGCCTATGCGCCGCACGGTTGACGCTGCCGTACGGAACGCGGCCGTACGGAACGCAGGGTGCCGCTGATGTACGCCGATTACAGAAATAGTATATAAAGGTGTGTTTGCCAAATGCAATGTGGTTGCACACATGTCTGCATCTGCATCTGAGGAAGAGCAGGAGTTGCAGGCCCTATTTGCTCAGATGGACTCCAGCACCACCTATGTCCCCATCAACCCTGAACAGCCATTGGGGGAAGAGCAGCCAGATGGCCCATCAACATCACGCCAATCGGCAGCTGGCCCATCCTCAGCATCAGCAGAATCATTGGGAACACAGCAGGTGGCTTCCTAACAGAGTAGCCTGGCCAGCACTTCAAGTACAGCAACCGGTGGCCGTGGCCGTGGCAGTGGCGGTGCCAGTGGAAGTGGTGGTGCCAGTGGCAGTGGCGGTGGTCGTGGCCGCAATCGGGCAACAGAGGAACCAACCACCAGAAACATGGCATATGAACCGCAGGAGCTTGCCATCCTGGTGACCCGGGCACGGGATTTGATCGAGTGCCCACCAGAAAAGTTGACACACACAAGGAGATGGAAGATCTGGGAGTAGATAACGGCAGAGATTAATACGGTGGCTCCACAAGTTCGTGAGGCGGAGCACGTTAAGAAGAGGCAAGTTCATGTGTGTTACATTTAAGCAGTACAAGTCCAGTAATGTTTACATTAGATATTAGATGGAGTTGGTCAATGGGCGGTGACGTTGCTAGAAGCCACAGACATGTTTGCCATGTCATTGAATTGATAGTTATTGTAGGGTGAGTGTGATTGTATCTTCTAAGGGTTGTTTTTCAAAAATAATATAATCTAAGTTTGGTGTCAGGAGGCACATGTTGTATTATGTTTCAGATTGCAATGGGTGCTACAGCAAACATGAGGAGTGACATGTATTAATATGTACACTTTGATTGCTGGTGGAACGACTTCAAAGGGAACCTCAAAAAGAAATTGACCCAGCGGTGGGAACACAGCCACACCTCTGGGGCTGGCCCCATGCCTTCAAAGCTGCAGCTCACCCCCCTGGAACAGATGGCAGCAGAGTGCTGCATTGCAGTGGAGGAGGTCCGGGGGGTGAGCACCATGGACAGCGAGTCCCCAGCGGAAGTCATGGCTTCTTTGCTTGAAGGTAATTATTTGCCAGGCCATAAGTAGATGTTTTGAATTTTGCATGGAATGTGTGGTAATTGGAATTTTCTCTTTCAACAGCATCCCCACCGCTTGGTCAACAATCTCTTGAGGAGGTTGTGGAGTCTGTGCCACCTGGCCCCAGTAGCAGGCCCGTGCAGCAGCAGCCGCCAATGTCCGCGGCTGAATTGGCCACGTGGGGGCATGTGCTTGAAAATATTGTGCAGCAGGGAGAGTCGGCATCAGAGCGGGTGCGTAGGGCCGAGGAGGTGTTGCAGGGTTTGACCACCAGCCAGCAGAGTATTGCTGCGAGCCTGCAGGCTATGAGTGCCAGCCAGCAATCTATTGCTGCTAGCCTGCAGGCTATGAGTGCCAGCCAGCAATCTATTGCTGCTAGCCTGCAGGTGCTGGCTGATCAAGCCCTGCGGCAAAATGAACTCCTCCGCCATAATGATCTTATGGTGGAGCTAGTTGCCACCAATAGGGTCCTAATGTCACCGTTTCTGGTGCATTACCACCATCAGCACTCCCTGCTGCCAGAGGGGGAAAACGATCCACCCCCTCCCCAGCATGTGCTCCACCTGACCCACCATCTGACCGTGGCCGTGGGCGAAGAGCTGCTGCACGTGGCAAGGAGCCTGCCAGGGCCAAACGTGCCCGCAAATGAACTTGTGTCCACATTAATCTCCACCCTTATGTCTTCCCAAATCTTCCATTGAGCTGTGTGTGTCAGCATCCTGTGTCCAATTCCGTGCCGAGGGTCACCACATTTGCCCTCGGTTCAAATGTCATGTTTGGTTCCCCTGTTGCCCTGTTTCGGGTAGCATTACTGTGTCCTGTACTTGAAGTTTTGGTGCTATGCTTTTGTTGTGAAGCCACCTGATGTGTTCCTAATGATTCTGCTGTGGCTATGTATGTCTATAATACATGTATTTATTATATATTATTTACTTTTAGTCCTGCTATGGTACCATTTATTTTGTGACGGTTTCGAAATTATTTTCAAAGTTCATTTAATAAATGTTATTTTTGTCTCCCAAATGTGTGGTTTAATTGATACATGTAGAAGTGACATGTGTATTTGTATTATTAATATGAAGTTGTGTTCATTATTTGCAGTGTAAAAGCGTGTGAAAAGTGCAGCATATATGTGTGTGTTTAGTAATGGTCCATTTAAGCTGCAATGGTTCCAATTGAAGCAGTAAGAAGCGTGTAATTAACAAGTAATGAGTAAAGTAGGTGATTGTATTGTATTCAGCTGACATTGGTTGAGGTGCGTCCGTCCTGATTAGGCGTTCCGATGACCGAGTGGTGTCCGCCAAGCAATACTTGCTTATGGACACCGCACATTTCTTCCCTTTTTGTTCGCGTGCATTCGGCGTGCTATCCGAATGCACGCCTACCAAAATAAGTGCACTCCTCCGTGTCCGCCCATGTTTCCGCCCAGTTTAGCCCACTTTGAAACTACTCCCCTGTGTCATTCCGAATGACGCCCATAATACGCCCATATTTCCCGAGTGATTGCGGTGCACATTTCTGTACGGTATTAGTGAGAACAAGTACGTAGACCATGCGTGGCACATGCGCATGGCGTTCCCCACGCATGCGCAGACGGCTAAAAAGCGCTATCCGAAAGAATACGGGAAAGTACGCACCGATCAGAATAAGGGCCAAAATGTACCAAACAAGATCAAATAAATATCTAAGTAATATGCCTGAAACGTGAAAACTGCATCCCATTATATGCATAGTACAGTGGCGTAGCTATAGAACCGCAGCCCCCGCGGTCGCGGGGGGGCGCTGTGCATATGGGGGCGCCGGGGGGGCTGCGGTGCTATAGTAATCCCCCCGCCCCCCATCCCCCGCAGGCGTACCTGTCCGCGCGTCCCGGCTCCCCTCCTGGCTTCAATCAATGCTATGGAGACGGACCACGATAAAATGGCCGCCCCATAAAGCAGACTGTTCTCTGAAACTGTCTGCGGTATGGGGGCGGCCATTTTATCGTGGTCCGTCTGCATAGAATTAATTGAAGCCAGGAGGGGAGCCGGGACGCGCGGACAGGTACGCCTGCGGGGGATGGGGGGCGGGGGGATTACTATAGCACGGCAGCCCCCCCGGCTGGGACGCGCGGAAAGGTAAGCCTGTGGCAATGGGGGGAGGGGGCACGGGGGGCACGGGCAGCCGGGGGGGAGAGGAGGGGTGCCCCCCCCATTAACGGCGGGGGGGGGGGGCGCCCCAAACAAAGCTACGCCACCTGCATAGTACATGATACAAGCTCTGTATGGGTGAGGAAAACAAGTGCTTTTAAAAAATCTGCTTTCACAGCCCCTTTATCTCATTTCAATCAGCAAAATGCAATCTCATTCTAGCACTGCTGAGCATCTTGTTTTGCAGAGCAGCCTTGAAATGAGATTTCCTTTTGTGGCTCAAGGTGACTGAAATGAAAGTGTAGGTACAGTATGTGCAAGTTTAGGAGTGTTGTATAGAGAGGTATAAAACAACTTGACAACTGCTTAGTCCTTATGTCCATGTCCTGTTGTTGCAAAGCATGGCGTGTATTTATAGACTCTCTCTAAAAGTCCATACACACTGTACAATATTTTTGACCAATATCCTTAATTTTGGCCCTTCTGAACGATATTGGTCAAAATTTCTGTTCTGTTCTGATGTGTGTACCAGCCGGTCGTTCACCAAGGTTGTACGTCGACTGTGCAGGCAGCTCAATTTGGATCTCTTTCAAAAAAAGCTTGTAGACTGTAGCTAGATCCTTCTTCATTTATCTTTCGCCAAATCATTCAGTGTGTATGCACCAGATCTTTCGTCCAGAACACTGGGGAAGTTCAAGGGAAATTGGTCATTGATGTCTTTCAGTGCATACATTGTCCAGTGTGTATGCACCTTTAGGGCCAAATTCAGACCTTATCGCACGTGTACATATTTGCATGGCCAGTGTTCCGTTAAGACGCCGCCCGGCTAGAGTGAAATCCCGCCTTGCGAATTAATGTGATTGCTGTGCGAATAGATGTCTATGGCTACACATCCATTCGCAGCCGTGCAAATATGTCCAAACCCATCGTAAAAACTCACCATCAAATTACTTTTACACTGGGTACAAGTCATCGCAGGCGCTGTGTAGAGACTTACCCGGCACAAGCTGTGCAGAGGTACGGGATTTGCAATAAGCACATTAGGTTGTAAATACACTTTCGGGATTTATAGTAAACTTTTTTTGGTTTGATTTCGGTTGACTAGTATTATTGCAACAAAATCCGCACCATAGGGACCGTAGGTCAACCCACCTATGGATGTCTTGGACTCATCTCACTAGGGTGTGTAGACACTGACAGGCCTATAATTACATTGTCTAATCATTTATGTAAAAACTCCCCCAGATTCAATCAGTAGTACTCAGTGCGGAGTCAATACATCAGACAAGCCTGTACAGAACTATAATGAGTCCACTGTAACATACTATACCTAATGAGATGGGTTTTGGACATTTGATTTGGTAGTTGAATTAGTAAAGTTAGGTAGTAAATTTAATTAGTCTCATAGTACAGTAGTTGAGGTTGAAAAGAAAAAAAGTTGATGTTGTCCATCAAGTTCAACCTTTGTATGATCTCCTGCAGTGTAATGACCCGAGTGAGGTTACAGTCTATCTTTAATTAACTAGAATCCCAAAATTGCTGTCTAATTTATTATTGAGCCACAATAGTTCAGTACAGGGCAGGATTAAGGGGGGCACAGGGTGTCAGTACCCCTGTGCCCCCCTCGATCTAGAGGCCCCCTGTGGTTAGCATGTATTTGAAAAAAAAAAACCATTGCCAATGTGACAATGATTAATGGTGCTGAGCATTATAAGCCAAGGCACACTGATTGCACAATTGTGCAGTCCATTACTGGGAGTTGACTAAGTCCTATGAGACTTTGAGGTCAGAGGCTGAGAGGCTTATGCATGGTTGGTGGAGCTCATCATATGCTTCTCAGGCCAATGGAGTACAGCAGCAGCAGTGGCCTTGTCATGGGAGGGTTTTTAATCAGAGGCAGCACTGAGCCTGTCAGGGCTCCTACAGAGTAAGGTACAGAGGGAATATATATATATATATCCACCCCCTGCAGTTACCCATTGACTTTACTCTGTGTTTTGACAGTGTAATATTGCCCCGTGCAGTTTGCAGCCAGTAATGACAAGTGGGAGGGGGCCATTTGTCTTAAGTGACCCGGGCCCCCCGATGGCTTAATCTGGCCCTTGTTCAGTATGATTAATAGTTATGGGGCCAGATGCACTAAGCTTCAAAAGTGATAAAATGGAAAGTCATAAACCGCCGGCCAATCAGCTCCTACCTGCCATGTCACAGACTGTGTTTGAAAATGTGAGGCAGGAGCCACTGAGTCTATCACTACCTTCTCTGGCAGAGTATTCAATATATTAACCGCCCTTACTGTATAGAAACCATTCCTTTGCTGGATGAGAAACTTCCTTTCCTCAAACCTACGGGATGACTGAGAGTCCTGTGTGCAGTTCTCATGGTAAACAGATCAGCTGATAAATCACTGTATTAACCCTTTATGCATTTATATATAATAATCATATCCCCTCTTAGATGCCTCTTTTCCAAAGTAAATATACAAGGGTCCAGATTCTCTAAGCTTCAAAAGTGATAAAATGGAGAGTGATAAACAGTCAACCAATCAGCTCCTGTCTGAGATTTTTCAAACACAGTCTGTGACATGGCAGGTAGGAGCTGATTGGCTGGCTGTTTATCACTCTCCATTTTATCACTTTTGAACCTTAGAGAATCTGGCCCCTAATCTGCCTAGCCTTTACTCATAGTCTGATTACTCTAAACCAGGCATAGACAAACTATGGCCCTCCAGCAGTTGTGAAACTACAAGTCCCTTCATTCCTTGCCACAGTTTGCTATTAGGGAATGCTAAAAATATGGCAAGGCATGCTGGGATGTGTAGTTTCACAACAGTTGGAGGGCCACTGTATTCCAGAAGAGGCCATACCAACGATTTATACGATGGCATCGATCATTACCCTTCACTCGCCTTTATGACACTTTTTATGCATGCTGATACCTTATAGGCCTTTGCTGCTGCTACATGACATTGAGCACTGTCGATGTCCCGAAATCCTTCTCCATTAATGATTCTGTTAGAAATTCCCCATTTAAATTATAGATTGTGTGCATGTTTCTGGTCCCAAAATGCATAACATTTATCAAT
This sequence comes from Crinia signifera, assembly GCF_055691185.1. Classification (NCBI taxonomy): domain Eukaryota; kingdom Metazoa; phylum Chordata; class Amphibia; order Anura; family Myobatrachidae; genus Crinia; species Crinia signifera. The sequence continues at coordinate 77,503,716 of NC_139217.1, forward strand.
ATTAAATCTCATCTTCCATTTTGCTGCCCAATCCTCCATTTTGCTGCGACATACAGTAGTATTGCAAAGTACTGCACAGAATGCATCTATGTGGGGTGTTAACTGTCCTTTCGTGGTTTTTAGTCTGATTTATAGAATGACCAGGTATTCCCCTTACCTCACCGTACACTAAATCATCTCCACAGTTCTGAATGACTTTACATGTTGATGTAGAGCAGCCTCTTGTGGTTTGTTTTATGACTGAAATTTATTTAACATTCAGAATGTTTACATACAAAATATCTACATGGCCATACTGTCAACATGTTAAAAATGCATGTCGACAGTCAGGTTGTTGACAGTATTATTTTAACCTAACATCAGTTCAACCCTGACCGCAGTGTTATCAGTGCTCATTATGGCCCTTATTCTGATCGGTGCGGCCGGATCAGATTATGCGGCCAGGACCGTGCGTGCGAAACCCCGCCTTCCATACGGATCGCCAACTCCGTCCGTACGCGGTAAGAAGCTGGCCGAACGGACCGCACGTGTATTTTTCACGGAATACGCCTCCTCCATCTCAGGGAACCTCCCCCATCATTCGATGGTCGCAGACCATCGAATGCAGGACCGAGTGCTCCACCAGCTCCCGCAACCTCAGACCACACGGACATTTTTCCGTGCAAAAGCAGGGATCTGGGCGGGCAGCTGACATCCGGCGATGTCATATGTCCGCCCCCTACACGTGCGTCACGGCCGCATTACCATACGTACGCCCAGCGTTTGCATGGGAACGCCCATGAAACGCGGGGCGTATGCATATGGTAATGAGCCCAAATAGCCCTTCACGCCCCTCTCCACCCCCTGTTCGGAGTGTTCACATTTCATGCGGAATTTGGCCGTACGCCCCGCTCGCACATGCGCAGAGACGCCTCTGCACATGCGCAGACACAAAACATCGGCGGCACGAACGCACGCGGATATTACCGCACCGATCAGAATAAGGACCTATGTTATGTTTATATTCTCACCCATGGATTACTACTCCTGAGTGGGGTAAATGACAAGGGCACACTCCACATGCCGATATGCAGGGCAATGTGTGAACGGTCAGCAGCAATGACCGTTTCAGCACCTGCAGCTATCGATATCAACAGCTGCAGGTGCCGTTGCCCATACACCACAGCACGTAGTTTATGAAGTACGTCACGTGCCCTGTGCTGGATTGGTGGTATAAGGTGTGAGGTAGGCCGTCTGCACACATACAACTCATTGCTGTCATGGGTGAATTGGGCAATTTATCCAAGTTGCATTCCTGAAACAGCACAGATTGTGGACTGTTCGCATGCTGCTGTGGTGAAGGTGTATCATGATTGGACAATTGGCACTATTGCAAATAACCACCAGGGTCGATAGACACACTACAGTCTATACAGGGTCGATAGACACGCTACATCAAAATTAACCTGGGGGGCTTGCAGATGTGTGTCTAAAATGACAGTTTAGAGAACCCTGCAGTGCATGGGGCTCCGTAGCAAATGGATGGTCGCTACACCTATGTTAACTAAGGCAAATTGGCGGAGAAGACTCCAATTTGCATGGCAGTATTGGAATTGGATCTCCGCTGATCGGTGAAGGGTTGACTTCATCAAACCGATGGACGTTGGCGTGTCAGGCAAGAAACATTTGGAGAACCAACACCCTGCAACCATTGCAAGCTGGTGGTAACAGCATTATGGTCAAGGGAATGTTTTACGTGGCATTCTCTGAGCCTACCCATCCATGTGGAAGGCACTCTTGATGTATTTGATTATAAATCAATCCTTGCAGATCCCGTACACCCAGATCCGACCCTAGGCATAAGCAAACTAAGCAAATGCCTAGGGCATTTTGAATGCCTAGGGACACCAGCAGCTTCTGCTGATTAAAATGATATGCAGCATGCCTATATTCTGTGTGTGAGTGAGGCTGTATCTGCATATGAAATAGTGGGTGACATTCTATGGGTTGCGATTTGTGTTTTTTTGCGTTAATTAGTAAAAAAAATGGCGATATAGCATTTTTCCTTCAAATCGCATATTTAATAGGATGCGCTAAGGGACAGAAATGTGCGTTAATGCATGCTGACCAAAAGTGCGACATTAATTCGCATTTTTATCGCATCCAGATGTTTTCGTACAGAACAGTATACAACTCGCTTATTTAATGCAATGCGCATTTGCAAATCGCACTTTTTAGGTGTCTAATTATCGCACTTATTTCAGACCAGGTTCTGTTTGGCAAATGAGCCCGAACCCTGCACAGATCGCAATGTTCTGTGCAGGGTTCTGGTGTTAAAAAAAAAAAAAAACGTTAAAATAAAAAAAACGAGCGCGGGGTCCCCCGCCAGAGCATAACCAGCCCCGGGCTCATTGAGCCGGTGCTGGTGACATAAAATCAGGGTCCCCGACAAATAGGGGTCCCCTTGATTTAATGAAACCAGCACCAGGCTCAAGGTCCGGCGCTGGTTCCCAAAATACGGGGGACAAAATGACTAGGGGTCCCCCGTATTTTAAGAACCAGCACCGGACCCAACCAGCCAGCAGGGTAATGCCACAGCCGGGGGACACTTATTATATAAGGTCCCGTGGCCAAAGCATTAACCCCCTGGCTGGTCAGCATGGGCAGGGGTCCTGGGGAAGTGGGGACCCCCCCAATGAAGGGGTCCCCCCCCTCCAGGACTTACCAGCCCATGCTGATAGTCCGGGGCTGTCCCCGATGTCCCTGGGCGGTGGGCATCGGGCTGATGGATTGTGTAAAAAAAAGAAGAAAAACTATTGTTTTCTACTGGCGAACTATGAGTCCCAGCAAGCCTACCCCGCATGCTGGGACTTGGAGAACCACAAGTCCCAGCATGCGGGGCATTAAAGGGCCCGCTGGCACTTGTAGTTCAACAGTACAAAAAATAGTTAAAGAAAACACACTGACACCCTGAAAAATAAAAGTTTAATACACACATAACACACACACACTGATACTTACCTACCTTGAGCCCGTCGGTCGGTCCCTGGATCCTGGGTCCGGGCTCCGGGGCTCCAGGGCAGAAGAGTCCGGTTCCGGGGCCTTGGTCCTGGTTCCGGGGCTGGTCCGGGGTTCCGGGGCTCCTGGCCTGAAGAATCCGGGGTCCAGGATCCGAGGTAGTCCCCAGGGTTACCTAAGGAAGGAAATCCTACTCACCTAGTCCCCGGCGACGACCTCGGCATCCTCTCCGGCAGAAGCGCTGCTCCCATCTGGTACCCGGCTTACAGGACTTTCACAGGCGCAGAGATGTTTCTTCCTCGGCGTCTCTAGTCAGAATGATTTCTGGCCAATCAGGAGCCGAGAAAGTCGGCTCCTGATTGGCCAGAAATCATTCTGAATACAGACTCCGAGAAAGAAACATCTCTGCGCATCTAGAGCAGAGATGTTTCTTCCTCGGCGTCTCTAGTCAGAATGATTTCTGGCCAATCAGGAGCCGACTTTCTTGGCTCCTGATTGGCCAGAAATCATTCTGACTAGAGACGCCGAGGAAGAAACATCTCTGCGCCTGTGAAAGTCCTGTAAGCCGGGTACCAGATGGGAGCAACGCTTCTGCCGGAGAGGATGCCAAGGTCGTCGCCGGGGACCAGGTGAGTAGGATTTCCTTCCTTAGGTACCCCTGGGGACTACCTCGGATCCTGGACCCCGGATTCTTCAGGCCAGGAGCCCCGGAAACCCGGACCAGCCCCGGAACCAGGACCAAGGCCCCGGAACCGGACTCTTCTGCCCTGGAGCCCTGGAGCCCGGACCCAGGATCCAGGGACCGACCGACGGGCTCAAGGTAGGTAAGTATCAGTGTGTGTGTGTTATGTGTGTATTAAACTTTTATTTTTCAGGGTGTCAGTGTGTTTTCTTTAACTATTTTTTGTACTGTTGAACTACAAGTGCCAGCGGGCCCTTTAATGCCCCGCATGCTGGGACTTGTGGTTCTCCAAGTCCCAGCATGCGGGGTAGGCTTGCTGGGACTCATAGTTCACCAGTAGAAAACAATAGTTTTTCTTCTTTTTTTTACACAATCCATCAGCCCGATGCCCACCGCCCAGGGGCATCGGGGACAGCCCCGGACTATCAGCATGGGCTGGTAAGTCCTGGAGGGGGGGGACCCCTTCATTGGGGGGGTCCCCACTTCCCCAGGACCCCTGCCCATGCTGACCAGCCAGGGGGTTAATGCTTTGGCCGCGGGACCTTATATAATAAGTGTCCCCCGGCTGTGGCATTACCCTGCTGGCTGGTTGGGTCCGGTGCTGGTTGTTAAAATACGGGGGACCCCTAGTCATTTTGTCCCCCGTATTTTGGGAACCAGCGCCGGACCTTGAGTCTGGTGCTGGTTTCATTAAATCAAGGGGACCCCTATTTGTCGGGGACCCTGATTTTATGTCACCAGCACCGGCTCAATGAGCCCGGGGCTGGTTATGCTCTGGCGGGGGACCCCGCGCTCGTTTTTTTTTTATTTTAACGTTTTTTTTTTTTTAACACCAGAACCCTGCACAGAACATTGCGATCTGTGCAGGGTTCGGGCTCATTCGCCAAACAGAACCTGGTCTGAAATAAGTGCGATAATTAGACACCTAAAAAGTGCGATTTGCAAATGCGCATTGCATTAAATAAGCGAGTTGTATACTGTTCTGTACGAAAACATCTGGATGCGATAAAAATGCGAATTAATGTCGCACTTTTGGTCAGCATGCATTAACGCACATAATATGCGATTTCTGTCCCTTAGCGCATCCTATTAAATATGCGATTTGAAGGAAAAATGCTATATCGCCATTTTTTTTACTAATTAACGCAAAAAAACACAAATCGCAACCCATAGAATGTCACCCACTATTTCATATGCAGATACAGCCTCACTCACACACAGAATATAGGCATGCTGCATATCATTTTAATCAGCAGAAGCTGCTGGTGTCCCTAGGTGACCCCGCGCTCGTTTTTTTTTTTTGCGCTTTCCTGCAAACGTGCGATTTTCAGACATGAAAATCGCACATTTTTAGGACTAAAGACATCGCACCACTTTGCCGCAAATCGCACCACTTCGCACTTTTCAGCCTCCAAAACGCATCACATTAAATATGCGAATTTTGACAGAAAAGTGCGATTTGAAAAAGTGCGATTTGCGGCGATGTGGTGCGCTAAAAAAACATGCGCATTTATCTCAAAGCATAGAATGTCACCCAGTGTATTCATGGAAATCACTGTAACCTAGCATTCCGTATGCAGGTACAGCCACAGTCACACACAGAATATAGGCATGCCACATATCACTTTAATCATAGGAAGCTCCTTGTGTGTCCTGGTCACATAACAATGCGAATAGGATGAATTTTCAGTCAAAAAGGCACCCAACGTTAGCCGAACTGGCTAGGAGCTGCATGGCCTATTGAGGCAAGATGTATGAGGAAACATCTGTATCCAAGCAGAGGTCACAGTGGTCAAAAGGTTGATTTTGCCATGTAATTGATTGCTGCTTTAAAAAACATGGGAAAACTCTCCCAAATCTCTCACTTTCTGAAACTCTCACCCTATTACATTTGGCCCATTATGTGTGTCATGTGTATAAGGGTATTAATAATGTGCAACATGTGTCTAATGGGCATTATGTGTGTCATGTGTATAAGGGCATTAATAATGTGCAACATATGTTTAAGGGGCATTATGTGTGTCATTATGTGTATGATGGGCATTAATAAAGGTTGGCAAAATGTGTAAGGCAGTGGCATAGCTTGGTTTGGGGTGCCCCCCCAGCCGTTAATGGGGGGGCGCCTCCCCTCTCTCCCCCGGCTGCCGGTGCCCCCCCATCGCCGCAGGCTTACCTGTCTTCGCGTCCCGTCTCCCCTCCTGGCTTCAATTAATAATTCTATGCAGACGGACCACGATAAAATGGCCGCCCCCATACCGCAGACAGTTTCAGAGAACTGTCTGCTTTATGGGGCGGCCATTTTATCGTGGTCCGTCTCCATAGAATTGATTGAAGCCAGGAGGGGAGCCGGGACACGCAGACAGGTAAGCCTGTGGGGGATGGGGGGCGGGGGCATTACTATAGCTCCGCAGCCCCCCGCCCCCCGGCGCCCCCACATGCACAGTGGTATATAGTTGCGGTGCTATAGTTACGCCACTGGTGTAAGGACATTAATAATGTGTGTCATGTGTAAGGGGCATTAGTGTGTGGTATTATCAGAGGTGACGAGAGATGGGGGTACAAAATACCCAGGCCAATGTCTGATGGAAGGGCCCAGTGGGGGCCCTGGGCCCCCTCCCCTTAAGTGACAGCAGCAGCTGCAGCTCTTCTCCTCTGCCCAGCACACAATGCTTTGTGCTTGGTTGCAATTTGGCTATGGAGGTGCTTAAAATACAATATTTTCTCAGGATTTTTTTCTAAGGGTATAATGTGAATAATGTGAGGAGTAATGTATATAAGGTAAATTGGTACTACTGTGTGATGTAACGTGAATAAGGAACACCATCGCATGATATAATGTGAATAAAGTTGCACTACTGTGTGGCATAATTTGAATTGGGGGTACTATTGTGTGGCCATGTCCCTTCCCAGCAAGAACACACCCCTGTTTGGGCTGCACACTGAATGTGTGCACTGTTTCTATTTAAAATATTAAAATACCGAATGATGACTGCTATGATGAGGGTTGATGGTGCTGGGAAAGGGGAGCAGGGTCAGAGGCGAAACTAGTGGCGGTGCTAGGGGGCACCAGCCAAAATCTTGCCTAGGGTGTCATTTAGGCTAGGGCCGGCTCTGCGTACACCCATACATGCTGCCTTTTCTGGGGCAGATGGTATTTTGAAGCAAGGCAATGTGGCATCTCACATGGCTAGAAATGTCTGACAGTGGTTGGATGAGCACGACCAAGACTTCCAAGTACTTCCCTGGCTCCCTAATTCCCCAGACCGAACCCTATTGAGCCTCTCTGGGACTGCCTTGATCGTCATGTTATTGATCTATGGATCCTCCGCCATGCACCCTCCAGCAGCTGTGGGGTTCACTGCAGAGAGCTTGGCCCCAGATTACCAGCACCTTACTGAGTCATTCCCTGCCTGTCTAGCTACTGTCTGTGCTGCACATGGTGGTTACACCGGCTATAAGCTGGCGGTCATAATAATGTGACTCAACTGTGTATATTTGGCTGGCAAAAATGATATAAAAACAGGAGATATGAGCAGTGGAACAGAAATTTTTCCTGCTGTATAAAAGTTTGCAAGTGACAAAAAATATGATGCCTACGGGTCTATTTACAAGCAGCGGGTTGAAAATTCTAGCACTTCTGATTGTGTTTATGCCTGGCATTTAAAAGGGCAATGATTGCAGTAGCTGTGCTTTGTGCTGATAAAATCATTGCTCCTAACCATAGTCAACCCCTTCCACAACCTAACCCTGATATATCTGCCCAGACACACATACACACATACACACACACACACACACACACACACACACACACACACACACACACACACACACTCATTTCCTGATTAACCAATAGGCTGATTATGCTGCAGCCTAGGGCACCTGGGGGGGGGGGCACCTTGCAGGTGACAGTTGAAGTATAAAACAGGGTTGCCTAACTTCCTGGAATGGCTGGGAGGGTCCCAAAAATCGGGTCACCCTCCCGGCCCCCCGGAAAGGTGGGCAACCATCACGGATTCTGGGGGACCCCCGCTCCCCCCTGATTGCGGCTTCCCCCCCCTGACCGCGGCGATCTCAGGGGAGGGGGCAGGGCTAAGTGGCATTATTGCGTCATTTAGCCCCGCCCCTCCACGGAGATCGGCAAACTATGTCACTTTCCTTCATGGGGGCTTAATGACATCACACTTAAGCCCCGCCCCCAGAAATCCTGCTGAAACAAGTCTCCTCTCCGGGCTTCTCCCAGAGAGGAGCTTTCAAAAGTCGGCATCCCTGATATAAAATGAAAGCCTAATTTATTCCATGCTTCTTAGCTATCACCCATCCCCATGTACCGAGGGGAGTATAGTTCTTAAGGTGACTGACAGATGGCTGTGCCAATGTAACTTACGGATGGAATCATTACTTTATGTACATTGTGCTACAGAGCCAGCTGGGCAGCCTAAAGCCAACGTCTCCTTCACACCCCACAAGCATTAGATCCTACATGCCAGTTGTAGAACCTTTGTTACATGCACATGCGCAGTATGACTAGCAAATCTCTGAGCGCTTATACACATATGTTAAACAGCATTACAAGGAGAGCTACATGTGTAGTAGCCTAGGGCAGTGGTTCTCAAACTCGGCCCTAAGGACCTCACACAGTTCATGTTTTCCAGGTCACCGTACAGGTGCTCTCATTACTGACTGACACATTTTAAAAAATCCACAGGTGGTGCTAATTATTTCACTTGATTCTGAGAGGAGACCTGCGAAACATGCACTGTGTGTGGTCTTCGGCACCAACTTTGAGAACCTGTGGCCCATGGCACCTGGAACCTTTTTTTAGGTCCTGCACACCCCCTAGCCCTTACACTCCCTCTAGTGCCTAACCCTAACCCCAGTACTTACCACCGACCCTTTGGAATACCAGCCTCTTGAATGCACGGATCCTGACCGCACGGATCCTAATCGCATCCTGAGTATGAATGTACTTCTCCCAGATCTGAAATAATGCAGAAGTCAATAACTCATTATTTTGTGTGGTTTCCTTCCAACTATATTGATATTTTGCAGCCTTAAACTATACCGCTGGTGGCTTTTGATCTGTCCTATCCAGCGAAAAATCACAATATATAGTTTAACCCAAAATGAAACACATCCTAACTCATTTTCCTGTTTTAGCTTCGCACATGGTTCACTGCAAAGAACTCTACAAAGAAAAGCCAAGCACTCGGTGTGTGAATGCGGCGTTCGTACTGGGAGTAAATAATAAGCAGAGTAGTGAAGCATTGAATTTTTTCCCCACATGCTGTCATATAGGAATGTCCTGCAGAGCGGCGGAAATGAATTGTCAGCGTGGAGGAGACTTTTGACATGCCTGATAGTAGCATCCACTGATGCTTAAATATCACACTGAAACTCTGATGAAACTGAAGATCAAACTGCAGTTTGTCAAGAGAATGCGTTCTGCGTGACACAACACAGCACTTTTTTTTAATGATGGCTCACAATGTAAATCACATCTTTATTTATCAGCGAGCACCCAGAAAACCAATAAACTAATCATGAACCAGACGTAATACATTTTGCTAGACATTTTGTAGGTCAGGACTCATATGAAAGATCATGTGACTGTTCAGATCCATGTTTGTATTCTTCACATGACATTAGTTTGTGAGGCATGGTGGAGCATAACTGCCTGCCTTCCTGCATTCTACAGGAGACTCCCTGAAATAGCAGCAATCTCCCTCTCTCCCTCATTAGTCTATCAATCTCCCTTATTTCACCTAGCCCACATTACACTGTTACATTTTTTTGGGGAAAAAGTAATGAGAGATGGATACATTTACATTGAGTCATCAGCACCATTTCCCAGCACTTTAGCAAGTACTGTATATCAGCTCTTACTAAGTGCTCTGGGGCTCATCTACATTTAGATATAAGTAATTTTAAAAGATTCCTCTCAGATGTAGCAGTGCACACCCCAACGCTTCTAGGTGCCACGTTCACAATCTCTTTTCACAATCTATCCATATATGGAACTAAACACACCCTTTGGGTGGAGTATGACACGCCCCCTCAATGGGGCACTGTGCAAAATTCTACTACCAACTATAATCTCCCTGAAACTAGTTTTCAAAAGTAGGCAAGTATGTGGTGGAGGCATAATAATAACCTCTATTTTGTGGCTGTCTTGCAGGGATTTGTTGTAAGGATGCAAGTAGACATTGCAATACATGGGTTGCATGTATTGCAACCCATATCCCCCGAACCCCTGTACCTGTAAATCAGGCAGAAGCATTTGCAAATTTGCAGGTCTCGTGCTGTACATGCGCAGTTTCCCAACCATTAGTAAAATGCACGTCTGATCGTAATCTAATGTAAGCGATCGGTTGTGAATAAGGCCGGTAGTTCTGTTTAAATAGCCAAAAAGGGGCAGAATTGCTATTGCAATGCCATGTAAATGCCGGCACAACTCCCCACTTGCAGCCTGATCTCACCACAAACTTACAGGGTACAATATTATCTCTAAACATTTAGCAAAGTGCTCGCACAGGACAGTCAGCTCCCTTGTTGCGCAGCTTAGATTAAGCGAGGGCTGTATAGGCATGAGGGCATTTAAGAGCCTTGGAATTTTTATGATTGTCCTAATAAAGTTAGTTGAAGAGTTTCTTACCCATAGAATTCAGTGATGTTAGGTGTAGCCAATCAGGTGTAGAATGGGTGGTAGCTTATGCAAGGGTATATAGGGGTCAGGTGATTCTGCTTCCTCTTTGAGTCTGGATTCCCACCCTCCCTCCCTTGCTTTCTTCAATTACCACCTGGCCTTTCGGCCTTCACACAATTTGGCTTCACAAAAATAAATTTCTAATTGGCGGGAGGGCGCTCTCGACTTCCTTGAACTGTCCTCCCCATGCAATAGGAGGGGCGGTAAGACCTTCACAGTGCGGGCTGTGCCTTAAATTCAATGGGGGTGGTTCATCGCCTTGGTTACAAGTTGGGGCGTTGTAGCCGCCACCATTGTTAACATTTGTGACTTAGCTGGTCTCCAAGCGCTTTCCTGGCATCCCTTTCAATATGGTCATACCATCAATAACTACTGTTGACCTTTTAAACTTATGCATTTGTTGTCCGTGTGATTGTTTTAGGATAAGGTGTCCCTGTGATTTATTTCTAGGGGTAAGTAGAGTTAAGTGAAGGTAAATGTAAATCGCAATAATTCAATAGGCGCTTTAGAATCACAGCCGCTGCATTTGGCATCACACAGCCACTGCAGCCCTCCCCTGGAATGGCCCGGTCTCACCATCCTTACTTAAATTGTGATCACCAGGTGATCGCAGTTTAAGTGATCACATGCGCGCACTGGCATGTGTACGCATGAATCAGGCCCAAAGTATAACTTGAGTGTGTATTGCACCCAGTATTGCCACCAGAGGTGTGGCTTCCTTATTTGAATTTTTGACTGTGCTGCAGCCCCACCTCTGGAGTCCGTTATATTGGGGGTTATTCTAGTCCATTCTTTCTGACAAAATCCTTCTTAGATGGACAAAACCATGTGCACTGCGGGTGGGGCAGATGTAACTTGTGCAGAGAGAATTAGATTTGGGTGGGGTTTTTCTTCAAAGTGAGATCTATATTGCAGTGTAAAATCATGCAGTCAGTATTTTCCCTGCACAGAAACAAAATAACTCACCCAAATCTAATTCTCTCTGCACATGTTACATCTGCCCCCCTGCAGTGCACATGGTTTTGTCCATCTAAGAAAGAATTTGTCAGAAAGAATGAACTAGAATAAACCCCATTGTTAGGTTTTGTACTTAAAATAATTAGGGGGTCAGTGTGTGTGGAGTTGCGGGCTGGGGGATCCACCCATGGGAACGCCCAGTGTTTCATGGGCGTTCCCATGAAAACACTGGGCATTCTTATGGTAATTCCCCAATGACACGGGTGCAGGAGTGTCGGGCAGCTGACATCAGCAGATAACAACTGCCAACCCGCTTCCCGTACAGGCACTCGCAGATGTAAGACACCACAGAGGTGTCCTAGATTCGCGAGCGCTTGAAAAATCATTCAATGGTCGGCGACCATTGAATGATTTTGTGCCTGCACGCAAGGCTGTGAATGGATGATTATGCAAATCATCCATTCTCATGCCTGTGGGAAATTGCGCCGTGCAGGGGGGGGGGTGTCTGTGTGTGTGGCAGGCGGCGACTGGCGGACTAGCAAGGCTGCGAATTTCGCCTTGCGAGTCAAAAAGAATAAGGACCCATATCTCCATTTTATCTCTCTGCAAGGCTTAGTAAATAGGCCATTTAGACCTAAAGATAATGTGGTAATTGTTTCCTAGCACGGCGCCCGTCGGGTCCCATCGCATTCCATAACTTAAGGTATGCGATGGGACCCGACCGACCCGATTTTCGGGCTTTAAAGACGTTTCTGTACAATTTTAATTCGATGCGACGCGACCGACCCAATTTTTACATTGGACCCAATATTAAATGGTCCCTCAGACCCGATTTTACATTGGACCCAATGTTAAATGCCCCCCAGACCCAATTTTTAATTGTATACCCACCCCGATGGTTAAAAATTATGTCAAATGCCCCCCCCCCCATTGTTAACGCAATGCCACGATAAACGTCAACCCAAAGTGTGGCGAGCACAGTGAGCCCACGAGGGGCGGCGGTACGCGTCCTCCGACCTTTTGATACCCCCACTATCCACGATGGCATGGAGTTGATTTTATATAGTGTGGCGAGCGCAGCAAGCCACCGAGCCCGAAGCGTAGCAAGTGCAGAGAGCCCCGCGAGGGGACGCATAATACGTGTGAAGTCATACGTGTCCCCTCACGGGGCTTGCTGCGCTCGCCACACTATATAAAATCAGCTACACTCCAACGTGGATAGTGGGGGTATGAAAATGTTGGAGGACACGTACCGCCTCCCCTCGCGGGCTCGCTGCGCTCGCCACGCTTCGGGTTGGCGTTGATCGTGGCCTGGCGTTAACAATGGGGGGGGGGATTTGTCATAGTAATTACCCATCAGGGTGGGCATACAATTAAAAATCGGGTCTGGGGGGGGGGTATTTAACAATCAGCCATTAGGGTGGCTGTACAAGTAAAAATCGGGTTGAATCGGTCGCATCGCATCCGATGCGACCGATTTTTCCGACCCGATGTCATACAATTGACATCGGTAGTGCCGTGCTAGGAAACAAGTACCGATAATGTATTATAAATGTTTATTATGGCTTTTAATAACTGTATAATTTCTACATATCTTGGCCTACCATTGCTTCCCCTTAGCTGGATCTGCTGTGAAAGTACACTACGGCTCTTACATAATTTATTAGGCGTATTCATTTACAGGTTTTAGCTTAAGAGTAACCATAGCAGATAGAAATCCATTATTTATCACAGTTTCAGAGTGAGCTAGACCTTGCCATCCCAGTTTCCTTATGGGTGCTTTCACTACACGTAGTATTTCTATTGTTGCGAGTTTAACAAGCTGGCAAACAAGGTGACAATTTGGGCCTGTACAATGTAAGTGGCTGGGGTGTTTATATCCATGGATGGAGACATACTAAACATGGACATGAAGTCAGAAGCTGACAGACAACAAAGAAAAGTGAGGTTCCGGATAGCGTCCTCTTATAGTGGGCGAGTGCTGAAAGAAGTCTACACAGATGGAGACTCCGTGGATTCTGAATGTGCCAGCAGCTCGGAGACTGACCAGAACAGCTTACCCAGTGAGACAGATGGCCAACATAATGGCTTCTTAGGTTCAGAGTACGACGAAAGTGAAAATGAACCAGATGACTTACTTGTTTTGGCAAGAGCCACTAAGGATAGAGGATTTGGGACAAAACGAGTGAATATTCTCAGTAAGAATGGTACAGTCCGAGGAGTCAAACACAAAGTTAGTGCAGGCCAAGCCTTGTTTGACAACTTGGCAAAGGTTTTCCAGGTAAGTGGAATAAATATGTATACTGTAATTATATATATATATATATATATATATATATATGTATATGTATATATATATATATATATATATATATATATATATATATATATATATATATATATATATATATATATATATATATATATATATATACAGGTTGAGTATCCCGTATCCAAAATGCTCGGGACCAGGAGAATTTTGGATAACGGATTATTCCGTATTTCGGAATATTTTAATATTTCAATGATGTATTTTGAAGTATCTTGCATTTATGCTGTATAAACACATAATATACACACAAATATATTTTATTACCACATAAAATACACACAAACATATTTTAATTGTTCAAAAAACAAGGTTTCAAAAACGTGAAACAAAATGTGTGTACTATCTCAGCACTGAATTTGAATGCCAAGCAATCATTGTCTTGCACATATATAGTGCCAGTTACATATCATGTCCCCAGTGATGCTGTTACATATGTCCCCAGTGAGTTTTTAGCAAAAAAAAAATTTTTTTTCACTTTCTGGAATGTCCGTATTTCGGAATAATTCGGATAACGGATATTCGGATACGGGATACTCGACCTGTATATATATATAGATAACTCTCTTGATATATATATATATATATATATATATATATATATATCTCACTTAATGTATTAAGTCAATAGCAGTCCTATTACTTGTGCCATACAGTATATACTATACTGTACTACTACTTATCAACCTTTGCAGTTTATTCATTATATAACCTATTACTAGCCTATTTGGATCACTTGCGGATCATGCATTATTAAATTTTACCTTCATCATCTTATCACACACCAAACATTGCTGTTGGCTAAGCATTTGTTTTGCATTATTCTTCGTATAAAATAATAATAATGATGATATTTATATAGCACTTTTCTCCCAATATGACTCAAGGTGCTTTACCATTGTCTTTACAGCTCACAATACAAAACAAGCTTAGCATTGGATGTCAGTGAAATGCTTGAGTAAATAAGTACGTCTTTAGTCTATTTTTAAAGGATTCTACAGTGGGGGCTTCTCGCACTGTGCGAGGAAGAGAGTTCCATAGAGTTGGAGCAACAAAGCTGAAAGCTCGACCCCCTGATGAATTCTGGGAAATTCTTCCTACTGTCAGTAGTCCTTCTTCAACAGATCGTAGTAATCGAATAGGACAGTAAGGAATCAGAAGCTGCTGCAGGTACCTTGGGCCCTGGTCATATAGGGCCTTGAAAGTGAGTAAGCCAATCTTGAAAACGATTCGCCATTTTACAGGTAGCCAGTGAAGGGAGTAGAGAATGGGAGTTATGTGGCAGGAGCGGGGCTGGTTAGTTAATAGTCTGGCGTTTTGTACCAGCTGCAAGCGGTGCAATTCTTTTGCTGGGAGACCCAGGTAGAGGGCATTGCAGTAGTCTAGGCGTGATGATATAAATGCATGTATGACTTTAGGCAGATCTTCTGAGGGAATTAAGTGCTAGATTCTGGCTATATTCCTTAGATGATAGAATGCGGAATACGACAGGATTTTTATCAGCAGAGACCGCAAACAAAATAAAACACTGCACAAATCTATTATTTATGTAGTTATTTATTTGCGATGGCAGGAAGGAAGCCAACCCATAGAGGTATGGTAATTTATCAGGCTCAGCGTGACATATGTTGTCCTGTCTTTGTAAATATTCATGAATTAACAGTCAGTATTCAATTTGATAAATGCCATGCAAATGTGTAACTGTGGACTTTTCTACTCTATGTATATGTATATATATATATATATATATATATATATATATATATATATATATATATACTGTATATGTACAGTATAATGTATGTGCATCACTATCATTATGTTATTATGCTTTGTACTTTTCTACAGTTGGATATTTAAATAGCACTTAAAATAGCTGCTTGATTTCCAAAGCTTAATAGTTGTGATCAGCAGAATTGCAGTAAAATGCAAATGCTGCCAGTACAATCTCCGCATTTAGCCTTTGTCGTTCCTGGAAATCCTGTCTCACTTTCTATTTGAATGACTATATTTCTCAGAACGAAAGCTGATGTGATAACAGCTTGTTTATCTGGATGTGTGATGTGGTTACGGGACTTAAGGCCAAATTATACTTCCAAACTGTCTGGATATTCACAGGAATGTCAATTTTTTTTAGAACGTTCCTGTGTCCCGACCGGGGCCGTCATTGTCCCCAGGAAGGGGGGGGGGGGGTGGGTCAGTTGGGAGTTGACCCTGTCACCTGTAAATAGATGTTGTGTCTATTTCTGCAGCCAGAGGGGCTGGGGCATGGCCAGCAGCTCACAGAGCCTCTGGCCATGCCCCCACAGCGGCAAAACATGGCCGTGGCATTGTGGGAGTGATGCAATTTCTAGGCCACGCCCCCTTGCCACCAGGCCTTGCCCCCATTCCCAAGCTCCACGGATTGGAGTTTCAGATGTTGGCCGGGAGCTGCCGGGTGAGTTGGTGGGGTATCGCATGCGATACCACGAGCTAGTGAATTTGGGTCTTAACTCTAAGCATCCCCCCCAGGCAGCCTGACCCTACACTTCCCCTCCCCACAGCCTAACTCTATCATCTACTACCCCCACAGTCTAAAACTATCCCATCTACTGTCTAACCCTAACCCCAATCCCTCTATTTACCTCCTGGGTTTCATGAGGATTCAACCAGGATTGACCACATACTGATGTAGCCATGCACTCTTTGTTGCCATACCAAATGACTTGTGAAACATCAGTGATGATTGTTGTAGTTTCAACGCCACACTCATGTGCCTAATTTGCTCCCTCGGCTCTGGAAAGGCATTGAACAGCGATGGCAAGACATAGCGTTTCTGAGCCATGGTTGAGTCTTTGGCATCAGTGGCCATATCGCAGTAACTATGATCACTGCTACATCTGTAAGGTTTTTTGCCAAACCACAACGGTATTTTTATTTACAGTAAAAACAGGAAAGTAGTTGGCTACCTTCACATCATCAAAAGAATTTGATTAACATAAGTACAGTAGTTGTAAGAACACTAATTAGAAATAACACACACATTTAAAATATGTTTAAAATATCAATTACAAACCTAGAGAATGCAATAAGATAAATTCATAAGCAAATAGAACATATAGAAAAGACAATTGACAATTGTTAATCAATGGTTGGCAGTACTAGAAATTGTGATAAATTGTGATGCTGGGTACACACTAGGGTAATGGATTACCTATATGACGAATGGTATGGGCTTCCACACATACCAATTATTGGCCCAATGTGTCTTGCATAATATCACATCTGGGTGGGCATTTACATGAACCTGCCCAGTTACGATGTCAGCCACCGGCAGCCCCTGCGGTAGACTTACCACCAGGGCTTAAAGTGGTCCTGGAGAAGATGTGGGCAAACTAATTTCCCTCTGCCACCTAATCCCTCCCCTTTATCTTCCCATCATTAAGCAGAGCCAGAGAAAGTGGTAGGTTTTTAGCACCCACTTGCAAACTATAATGTTTTTCTGTTAGAATTACAGTGCAGGTCCAAGGTGGAGATTGTATTTGTTTCTCCTCACCATTAGAGGTGGTGGAACTCAGTTCCACCCTGTTCCCCCTCACTTTAACCCCTGCTTACCACTCATACCAATATACCTGCAGATATATCGTGCATTGGCTTTTCTGCACACTCAATTGAAAGGCTGATTTTTTAGCCAGTGTGCACCTATGTTAAGAAATAGATTAATGCAGAAGATACGATATTCTGCTATAGATGTTCACCAACCATTATTGATGGATAGTATGTTCAAAAATGCTGATCAACAATAAAGAAAATAGAAAAAACATGAAAGTAGACAATAGAAGGCAAACACACACAATTGGAATATCACACACTTATTGAAGAATAGTATCAATTGAATTAATTGAATCACAATTTGCACCACTGACTCCATAAATTCCAAACCTCAAACCAGTTCCTTAAATAATCCCTACACAGGATGACAGTCACTCACCAGTCACACTCTCACTGTTGCAGCATAGAAATATAAACTGCAATATATTAATGTGTGCATGTGTGCCATGTGTGTCACAGCAGTAGACTTTCTAGCACAGTGAATACAAGCTAGGCTGCTCACACACTTACTCCACGTGTCTGCACACTGCCTCCTCTGCTGATTGAGCAGCTGACACTTACCGATCAGCTGCTTTATGTGTCTACTGTGACATCACACCTGGACGGGCTTGTGAATCTGTCTGCCCAGATGAGATATCAGTCGCTTAAACAAGTGTACGGGCAGTCAGCAATTTGCTAATAGCCAGATATGCCAGTACTGTATATTGTCATTCACAGACATATTAGACCTGATTCAGACTTGTTTGCTAGGCTGCGTATGTTTGCAGACTAGCAGACAGGATAAACGCCGCCTGCCCCCCACCTGCAGGCCGACTGAATGCCCCCCAGCCACGTGCGCTTACACGCGTGAAATTATTTTTGACCCGTTTGCAAATAATTCTAGGCTGACCTTTATTTCCGATGGAAATGGCCCAATTTGGGGGCGGGTGCTGTTGTCATGTGACGTCAGCTGTCCGCACCATGCAGGCATTGACACACTTACATAAACTCACCATCGGGTATCCCCCTGGCCCACCCTGACGGTTGATACACCTATGCAAACTTAACTCTAAACCTTATATAACTTAACTTAAAATAAAGACACGACACAAAGTGCTGGCGTTTCAAAAAGAATGTCAAATTTATTTTGACAATTAACTAAGACTATGAATGGTGGCGGCACTAAAGAACGGTCGCTATAGGAAAGGTGGGGTTAAAGATCACTAAGCATACATACAACGCTGGGTGACCACTCTCCCTGGTCAGCCACCAGGCCTGGTGGTGAAGGCCATTCCCTGGACAGAAGCATGGCCCATGACAATCGATGTCGAGGGAGAGTGCACCCCACTACCTACACACACACAGAGTTCTTAAAGAATGACCGTTCTTTACCGCCGCCGAAGAGGAAGAGAAATAGGGAAGGGTGGGTGGGGCTTCTTGAACAGAGGGTGATCACTCTAAACTCGTGATCATTCCTACCCTGTCTAAACCCTCCCCCTGCTCTGATAGGCCTTGTGCCCATCCTCATTACAATAGCATGTGACCAACAGCAGAGTGTACCCTGGGAGAACCCTTAGTGGTTTATGTCACCTCAGGCTTATTCAGCCTTCTGTGTTTCTTTCTCATAAAACATTAGGCATTCTCCTGCTGCCGTCCCCTGTCAACTGCCTTTGATCCCCTGCCTTTGTTAATGCCTAGATGAGTGTGATACTCACCAAAGGCATTCGCATAGGGGGCCTACGCATGCGCATATTCACCCATGGACATGGGCAGTCCCGCACCACCTGAAACAAGGCCGAATTCGGCCCCATGACTGATTGGATCTAAATCAGGCCCATTGTGTGCATACTCCACCTATCTCCAAACAATATATATCCACAGAACAGATTATATAATGTGTCACCCAGTGTGTTCCTAGTATTATACGAACACAATACTCAGATTCCATAACAAACAATTTGTCAAGTACAGATGGAGCCGCCGTCAGCCAGCCTTCCTGATCACCAGATTTCATGTGCTGCTGCAGGCTGGCGGACAGCGGGCTGGCTGATGAGGAGGCACAAGTGGCTCTCTCGCTCACACGTCCCAGTCAGCAAGGTGGCGGGGAGCAGGGACAGGGTGCTTCCCTGCCCGTCTCTGCTTAAGGGAGGAAGCGGGCAGTGTGCAGAGAAGAGCCGGGGAGACGGGCAGCGGCGGGAGACATCTACGGGGGCTTGTGACAGAATGGGGCACATGAACATCTTGTGCGCGCATGCCCCATCCTGTCAGACTCAAGGAGAGCGGCTCCATATGTACAATGACCAAAACAAATGCAGCTGGAACAAATCCACGGCCACAGTTAAGCTCTGAATACTACTTGAAATACTAGCTTGGAAGCCATGGGGGGAGGGGGGGGGGGGGTTCCTGGACTGCACACCCCAATTATAGTATATAATTATCCTTACATCTTAATATCCCAACTGTCGGGCATTTAACAGTCCGAATTCCGATGTCAGTATCCCGACGGTCAGGCGGTCACTCGCACCTTGCTTCACTACCCTGCTCTATCTGCTATACTTCCAGACGGGACAGTGCTTAATCTTTTGCAGCCAACTTTGGGTAGTACCTGTTGAGTGCCGCCATCTTTTGTCAGTACACATACTTGTGTTCCAGTCTTTCCTAGCAACAGATACTGATTACCTCAGTACCTTATACCAAGTCCTTATTTAGTTTCATATTTATATCGATGTTTCCACCATACTATTTCCATTTCACAAGTCTTTAAACTATAAATGGCAGTTTTCCTTGCTAGCACCTCAAGGCCTTCCATTTACCCTACCTGCTCATTTCTCCATCCTGCAATTCATAAACCAGTTTCTCTATTTCTTTTTGATTCTACTCACATTTAAACCTATTATAGTTGTAAACTTGTTTTGTCTGACAATTCTTTTCTCAAGTTCTTCATTTCATGTAAACTAGGAACTGTATACATTAATGTTAATGAATAAACACCAATATACAATTCTAAAGTAATCAATTCATCTATATACAGTGTGCATATTGTATCATACATTTTATTCACAGAGCTATCTGTCAATCATTTTTCAACGTACCCCAAGTTCCATATTTGATTTGTATAACCGACTTTCTGTCAGGATCTCCTGTGCCACGCTGCCTGGCGAGGCACCACGTGACACTGACTGGTAGGAGAAACTGTCAGGATAGAGGGTAACCTCGCCGCCCTGCCTCCGTTGCAACCAATTGGAGTTAGCGTGTGAGTGCGGAGCTAACCTTCACCACTAATAGCCGCGTTCGTGAGAGCCCGTTAGTCAGGCTCCCACCTCGATGCCACCTGGTCTTACGTGTAGACAACTCGCACGCCAAGGCCAGAGATTGACAAGGGGAAAGCTAACTAACCCAACTGGCGAGGCCCTGACGGGAATCCTGAATGAGGAGCAAATGGTTACCTCAGATACAGATATCTACCACAGCCGTGGTAACGGTACCTGAACGGCCCAACACTAGGCAAGAGGTGTAACAATACACAATAGATGACAAAAAGGCAACAGGTGTAACAATACACAATGGATGACTCAAAAGGCAACAGGTGTAACAATACACAATAGATGACTCAAAAAGGCAACAGGTGTAACAGTACACAATGGATGACTCAAAAAGGCAACAGGTGTAACAATACACAATAGATGACTCAAAAGGCAGTACAGAACAGTAGTGAAGATGAAGTTTCAAACTTATCTGACACTGGTGTGACAGCACAAAGCTGAGAGCTGAGATGGCATCCAACAGGCTAAGTAAACAGGATCTGGAGTGCAGTACTTGTACGGACCAAGGAAAGCCGACTGGACCAGGATAGCAGTACTGCAGGGACCGGGAACACTCAGGACGCTGGGTCTGAACTATAACCGGCGCCTGAGTGTCCCGGCGTGCAGCTTAATATAGCGGCACTTCCTGGCAGGGAAGATGCCGCACAGTCTCTAGCTTCCGCCCGGCTGCCTAGCGTCCCCAGTCGCCTAGGCAACCGGGGCGGGCGTTGCGGAAGCGGCCGGGCGCTAGTCTCCCGGCCGTCCGTGACGTAGGAAGGGGTGTGCGTGTCACCGACGCGGCCCCTTCCTGTGACGCGGCGGCGTCCTGGTTGCTTAGTAACAACCGGGACGCGCCGCCGAGAACTCCCTGCTTCAGCGCTAGCGCTGACAGCAGGAGTTCTAACAGTACCCCCCCCTTGAGGAGGGGTCACCGAACCCTTAGCCCCGGGTTTGAACGGAAATTTTTTAAAGAATTCAGCCCTTAATCTGGGAGCATGTAAAAGCCTATCCGGAACCCAGGATCTCTCTTCATCCCCAAATCCTTGCCAATGTACCAGGAATTTAAGTTGACCCCGGACGATTTTTGAATCGAGAATCCGTTCGACTAAAAACTCTTTATGGCCTTTGACAACCACCGGCTTCTTGGGCTGTTTTTGATGAAACAAAGCGGGGACCGGTTTGAAGAGAGAACAGTGGAAAACATTATTAACCTTCAAGGATTTGGGTAACTGCAATTGGAAGGCTACCGGGTTAACTTGTTTAGTAATGAGAAAAGGTCCAATGAATTTAGGACCCAGCTTATGACATCTCTGGCGCAGCTTGATATGACGAGTAGACAAAAATACTCTTTGACCGACTTTGAAGGAACAAGGTCTTCTGTGCCGATCATAAAACATCTTAGATCGGGCTGCGGATTGATTCAAAGCTAAGTGCACTTTTTTCCAAGAGTCTCTGAGAGCAGTAACTACCAAAGAGTTGGACCGAGCGGCCTTGGCAGGGATATCAAAGGAGTTGCATTTAGGATGATACCCAAAGTTACAGAAAAAGGGTGACGTCTTGGTAGAAACGTGATAGGCATTATTATAAGAAAATTCGGCCAAGGGTACCAGCTCTGCCCAATTGGTCTGACATTTGGCAACGAAGCAACGTAAATACTGTTCCAGGGCCTGGTTAACTCTTTCGGTTTGTCCATTAGATTGTGGGTGATAGCCGGAGGACAAACTAAGCCGAATGCCTAGGTCAGAACAAAACGCTCTCCAAAAACTAGCGACAAATTGGGATCCTCTGTCGGAGACAATGTCTTTGGGGAAACCATGAAGCCTGAACACGTGGGTAATGAATAGTTGGGCTAATTCCTGGGCCGAAGGAAGCTTGCGTAATGGTATGAAATGAGCCATTTTACTGAACCGATCGACAGTAACCCAAATGGTAGAACAATGGGAAGATCTGGGGAGATCGACGATAAAATCCATAGAAATATGGGACCAGGGTCTTTCAGGAACGAGTAATGGAAGAAGTTGGCCCATGGGGGAAACTCTGGGCGACTTATGACGGGCACAAACAGGACAGGAAGAAACAAAACGAGTGATATCTTGCTTCATGGTAGGCCACCAAACCACTCTGGACAGACTTTCAATGGTTTTGGCGATGCCCGGGTGTCCTGCTAATTTGCTGGAATGAAAGTCTTTGATGACTGAGGTTTGCAGAGTCTTAGGAACAAAGAGACGATCCTGAGGGGTCTCCTGCGGAGCAGACGGTTGAGAGGCTAAAACACGAGTAGCGAGATCTTGAGTTAACCCGGCCAAGATTAGATTGGAAGGAATAATGGGTTCCTCGAACAATTCTGAGTCTTGAGTGGACTGGAAACTTCGGGAAAGAGCATCCGCCTTAGTGTTCTTTGGACCAGGTCTGAACGTTATGACAAACCGGAACCGGGTAAAGAATAAGGCCCATCTGGCTTGGCGAGGATTGAGCCGTTTGGCGGACTGGATGTAGGCCAAATTCTTATGGTCTGTAATAACGGTGACCTCGTGCTCTGCTCCTTCAAGCCACTGGCGCCATTCCTCGAAGGCCCATTTAATGGCCAATAATTCTCTATTTCCCACGTCATAATTTTTTTCGGCGGAAGAAAACTTTCGTGAAAAATAGGCACAAGGGTGTAAGTTGTTATCATGACGGGTAGTCTGGGATAGCACTGCTCCAGCCCCAACATCAGAAGCATCCACCTCCACTAAAAACGGGACTCTGGGATCAGGATGGTGAAGCACCGGTGCCGAGGTAAAGGCTTTCTTTAAATGATCAAAGGCTTTGATGGCCTGATGTGACCAATGTTGCGGGTCCGCTCCTTTACGAGTGAGCTCCACAATAGGCGCGACGATGTCGGAAAAAGAACGAATGAATTTGCGATAATAATTTGAGAATCCCAGGAATCTCTGTATGGCCTTGAGGTTGGTGGGACGGGCCCAGGACAGGATGGCTTGGACTTTACTGGGATCCATGGAAAAGCCTGTGGGAGTAATGACATACCCCAGAAAAGAGATTTGGGACACTTCAAATTCGCATTTTTCCAATTTGGCATAAAGTTGGTTTTCACGCAATCTTTGAAGAACCAAGCAGACGTGTTGTCTATGTTCGGAGAGACTCCTGGAAAAAATCAAGATATCGTCCAGGTAAACAACCGCGAAGATGCCAAGATACGGCCGGAGTACCTCATTGATAAAGTCTTGGAAGACGGCGGGAGCATTCGCAAGACCAAAAGGCATCACAAGATACTCATAGTGGCCGGTATGAGTGTTAAAAGCGGTCTTCCACTCGTCCCCCTGCTTTATTCTTATGAGGTTATAGGCCCCTCTCAAATCAATTTTAGAAAAGATAACCGCTTCTCGGATCTGATCAAATAAGACCGAAATAAGGGGTAAGGGATAAGAATTTTTTACAGTGATCTGGTTTAACGCTCTATAGTCAATACATGGACGCAACGAGCCGTCCTTTTTCTCTACAAAGAAAAAACCCGCCCCCACCGGGGATTTGGAAGGACGAATGAAGCCTTTTTTTAGACTTTCTTTAATATAATCATCCATGGCCCGAGACTCAGGACCAGATAATGCATACAACCGCCCCTTAGGTAACCTGGCATTGGGGAGAAGATCGATGGCACAATCAAACGACCGGTGAGGGGGTAGTATGTCCGCTTCCTTTTTAGAGAATACATCAGCATAATCGTGATATGGTACGGGCAGAGAGTCCTGGACTGGAACAACTGCCCGTAGCGGAAGAGCAAGACAATTACTAGAGCAAGATGACCCCCACCGGGTAATCTCCCCTGTGACCCAATCAACATCAGGATTATGCTTCTTTAACCAAGGAAGCCCCAGGACAAGAGGCGCAAACGGACAATGAAAAACCCAAAACGATATTTCCTCAGAATGTAAGGCGCCCACTGTCATCCTGAGGGAAGGAGTGCGAAAGGAGATACTGCCATTGGACAATGGTTGGCCATCTAATCCGCATACAGACAAGCCTGTCTCTAAAGGAATGGGTTTTACCCCAAGAGATTCGACCACAGAAGCATCCAGAAAATTGCCTGCTGCGCCACAATCCAAAAAAGCAGAAATCTCCAGACACTGTTTCCCAAATGAGACGGTGGTACTAATATAGATAGAGTCCACCGGGGAAAAACGAGTAAGGCCTAAGTAAACTCCCCCAAAATTACCTAGGCCCTGTCTTTTCCCGCCTTAAGAGGACAACCCATGGCACGGTGGCCAGCACCCCCACAATAGAGACACAATCCCTTCTGTCTTCTCCGATTCTTTTCAGAAGCGGAAAGACGAGTTGCGCCAAGTTGCATGGGTTCGTCAGCCGAGGGATCTGAGGAATCTTCCTGGGAAGATGAGGAAAAGACCCCAGACTCCCGCTCTCTCTGACGTTCCCTGAAACGTCGGTCCACCTTGATGGCCAACTGCATAATCTCGTCGAGGGACGAAGGAGACGGATAATGAACCAAGGCATCCTTGAGGCTATCTGACAACCCAATTCTAAATTGGCTTCGCAAAGCTGGGTCATTCCAGCCAGAGTCATTGGCCCACCTCCTAAACTGTGTACAGTAACTCTCTGCGGTACCTTGCCCCTGTCGGAGGGCCCGAAGGTTAGCCTCTGCCGAAGCGGACCTATCAGGGTCATCGTACAACAACCCCATGGCGGAAAAAAAAGAATTGACGGAGGAGAGGGCCTCATCACCGGCAGGGAGTCCAAATGCCCAGGTCTGAGGATCCCCTTGAAGAAGAGAAATTATTATCCCTACCCGCTGGGATTCAGAGCCTGAAGAGACAGGACGTAACTTAAAATACAATTTACAGGACTCTCTGAAATTATAGAAAAGGGAACGATTCCCAGAAAAACGATCGGGAAGATTAAGCTTGGGCTCAGGGCGTCTAGCGGAAGTAAGGACCCCATGGACCTGTTCCTCTTGTGAACTAACTCGGAGAGTAAGGTCCTGCAATTTCTGCGTAAGTGTGTGAATCTAGCCCACAAGTGCATGTCCCGTGGCCTGCTGGGAAGGATCCATACTGACCAGAACGGCTGAGTGATGTGTGTGTGTGGCCGGTTATAATGTCAGGATCTCCTGTGCCACGCTGCCTGGCGAGGCACCACGTGACACTGACTGGTAGGAGAAACTGTCAGGATAGAGGGTAACCTCGCCGCCCTGCCTCCGTTGCAACCAATTGGAGTTAGCGTGTGAGTGCGGAGCTAACCTTCACCACTAATAGCCGCGTTCGTGAGAGCCCGTTAGTCAGGCTCCCACCTCGATGCCACCTGGTCTTACGTGTAGACAACTCGCACGCCAAGGCCAGAGATTGACAAGGGGAAAGCTAACTAACCCAACTGGCGAGGCCCTGACGGGAATCCTGAATGAGGAGCAAATGGTTACCTCAGATACAGATATCTACCACAGCCGTGGTAACGGTACCTGAACGGCCCAACACTAGGCAAGAGGTGTAACAATACACAATAGATGACAAAAAGGCAACAGGTGTAACAATACACAATGGATGACTCAAAAGGCAACAGGTGTAACAATACACAATAGATGACTCAAAAAGGCAACAGGTGTAACAGTACACAATGGATGACTCAAAAAGGCAACAGGTGTAACAATACACAATAGATGACTCAAAAGGCAGTACAGAACAGTAGTGAAGATGAAGTTTCAAACTTATCTGACACTGGTGTGACAGCACAAAGCTGAGAGCTGAGATGGCATCCAACAGGCTAAGTAAACAGGATCTGGAGTGCAGTACTTGTACGGACCAAGGAAAGCCGACTGGACCAGGATAGCAGTACTGCAGGGACCGGGAACACTCAGGACGCTGGGTCTGAACTATAACCGGCGCCTGAGTGTCCCGGCGTGCAGCTTAATATAGCGGCACTTCCTGGCAGGGAAGATGCCGCACAGTCTCTAGCTTCCGCCCGGCTGCCTAGCGTCCCCAGTCGCCTAGGCAACCGGGGCGGGCGTTGCGGAAGCGGCCGGGCGCTAGTCTCCCGGCCGTCCGTGACGTAGGAAGGGGTGTGCGTGTCACCGACGCGGCCCCTTCCTGTGACGCGGCGGCGTCCTGGTTGCTTAGTAACAACCGGGACGCGCCGCCGAGAACTCCCTGCTTCAGCGCTAGCGCTGACAGCAGGAGTTCTAACACTTTCCAATCCATTAAATGGTTACAATACCAGTTTTATCTATCCCATTCATGTCTAGATGTCTCTCTTTTCAGGCTGCGTGTTTGGAATGCTATTGACATATACTGTACAATGTATTGTATTGGTTACTGTGCTTTGCATTGCCTGTTGTTCAGCCTGACCTCTGATTGTTTATCGGCCTTGCCTTAGGTCAGTGATGGCTAACCTTGACACTCCAGCTGTTGTTGAACTACGCATCCCAGCATGCCCTGCTGCAGTTTTACTATTTGGCCATGATAAAACAGATGCAGGGCATGCTGGGATGTGTAGTTCAACAAAAGCTGGAGTGTCAAGGTTAGCCATCACTGCCTTAGGTGCTGCCTTCCCTGATCTCAGATTCTGTGCTGTACTTGCTCTGTGCTTCTTCTGGCATCATATCCTACTATCTGTATCTAGTCCACACAGCAGCGGTTCTCAAACTGTCGGTCCTGACCCCAAAGTGGGTCCCGACCTGCTCAGGATGGGGTCGCGACTCCATGTTGCTGACCATCAAGCTAATGACTTCTTTAATCTCAGTCAGGGAATCAAGGAGTCTGATAAATCTGTTGAATTGTCTGTTATTTTAGACTGCTCACATCATTTTGTGCCTCCACAGTGCTGCCATGCATGTGCTGTCTGCTGACTACACATGTGACGTAATGACCCTCTGCAGTAACTTGCTGGGGTCCTGTCATTATTTTTATTGGCTGATGGGGTCCCAGAGCAAAATAGTTTGAGGACCCCTGCCACAGAGTAATCTCATCCTTACCCAGTGTGCATCTTTCCATTGTATGGCTTCAATTGTGCACTGTTCATATCACCTACTCCGTGTGTACACACTTCTACAATGTGCATGAGATTTTGACTATATAGTCAAAATCTCATCTGGATCGCATGCAGATTGTATGGGTTTTTTCACCCTTGCGATCCCGATGCGATCCCGATGCGCGCTCCCGTATCGCAGCCAGAAAGTCTTGGCTGCATAGACTATATAGTGCAGATCTGCACTATATAGTCTAAATTGTATGCAGATAGTCTAAATTGTATATATTGTATGCAGATAGTCTAAATTGTAATATAGTCATGATTGTACAAGTGTGTGCACACCATTAGAGCAGGGTTGCCGACTCTCCAGGAATGTCCGTGAGACACGCTGAATTCTGGGGCATCTCACGGACTCCCTTTCTCCCGCAGCTGCTGATGTGCCTCGACGATGTATACTGTGCATGCAGGGGGATAGTTTATTCAGACCTGACTGCAGGGGTTAAAGTGAGGGGGAACGGGGTGGAACTGAGTTCCACCACCTCTAATGGTAGGGGGAACTGAGTTCCACCTCTACCACAATCCTAAACAGCAATTCCAACAGAAAAGCCTGTCTCCGCAGCTTCTTATTCTAGCACGGTGTATGTAATGTAAAGTGAAGATGAACAACTGTACACATTATGTGTATAAGGGGCATTACTGTGTGATTTAATATGAATCTAGGGCACTACCTGCGGTGTAATGTGTATACGAGTGTGCTACCGTGTGTTGTGGGACCATTGTCCTTTTATAAGTGGTAGGGTACAAATTCCCTGGCACTGGTCTAGGCTCTGCCTAATGGAGGGGGGCTGGGGGGGGGGGGGGCGGTGTTAGGGGAACGGAGTTCCACCACCTCCCCAGGACCACTTTAAGCCCTGCCTGACTGTAAACCAGTCTGTTACATAACGGAAGAGGGAAGCCTGTGTGAATGCTAAGATGTCCGGCATATTAAAGCCTCCATCTTGTTTACTGAGTCTCAGATAATCAACAGGGATACGGGGTTTCTTCCCCGCCCAAGAAAATTTAAGAAACAGTGTTTTCAGTATCTGTAGTTCGGAGGGTGCTAATTGTATCGGGAGCATCTGGAGCAGTGGTGTCAAAGTCATGGCCCCCCAGCTGTTGTGGAACAACACATCCCAGCATGCCCTGCCACAGATTTTATATAATGGAGTGCTAAAACTGTGGCATGGCATGCTGGGACGTGTAGTTCCACAACAGCTGGAGGGCCATGAGTTTGACACCACTGATCTGGAGGATATACTGTATGAAAGCTTCCAGAAGGCTATAGATTTGATTACTGCGATTCTACCAGATAGTGATAAGGGGAGCGAAATCCAGCCATTCAACAATTTGTCTATGGCTTGGCAAGCAGGGTTAACATTAGTTGAGTAAAGGCTTCCTAGGTCCTTTAGTATTGTTATCCCTAAGTATTTAAGATTGGATGGGCAAATAGTAAATTGAGATGTATTGGTCGAGGAAGAGAAATAGGCAAGAGGGGTGTATAATGGTAGAATTCTGGACTTGTTATTGTTCACGCAGAACCCTGAAAAGAGTGAAAATTGGGATAATATTTTAATAATTGCGGGGATTGAGATGTGTGGGTTAGAAATGAACAACAATAATCCATCTGCAAATAAGCTAAGTTTCACTTCTGTGGTGTGGACTTTGATTCCCGTGTAAGAGTGTGAGGTGCGGAGGTCAATAGCCAGAGGCTCTACTAGGGGAGACAGGGGGCAGGGGGCAGTAGGGGAGACAGGGGGCAGCCCTGTCTAATTCCTCTAAGGTTGGGGATTGGTTCTGACATATAGCTAATGGTCAATATTTGGGACGAGGAATCTAAATAAAGAAGTTTAATTAAAGTTATAAAGTCGAGCGGAAGTCCAAATTTCTCCGTAGTAGAATATAGATGTTCCCATATTACAAGGTCAAAGGCCTTTTCAGCATCTAAAGATAACAGGGCACTGGGCTCAGAGCTTCCCGTCAGCTCCATCCAGTACATTACAGCAAGGATCTTACGTACATTGAGTACCGAATGACGGTCCCAGACGAATCCGGTTTGATCAGAATGAACCAATGTAGGCAACATAAATTTAAGTCTTTTGTAGAATCTTCGTGAATATTTTATAATCGTATTTAAATGGGAGATTGGGCGGTAAGAGCCAGGTAATAGGGGATCTCTGCCTGGTTTATGAATAATTTTAAGGATGGTTGAGTTGAAGTAAAGCGGAGGCCGGTTCCCTTCAAGATCGCATTATATAAAGAGCATAAAGGTTTGGTCAGTTTAGGGGCCATAATCTTATAGAATAGTTAGACAGGCCATCAGGTCCTGGGGATTTGCCTAGTTTGAGGAGTTTTATTTTGGCCAAAATGTCTTCTTCAGTTACAGGGGCAATCAGTGGAGGGGGTGCAGAATCTGGGTTCAAGGAAGGGAGTCAGAGGGAATCCGAAAAGGCTTGTTTCTGAGTTTCATCTATATTCGGCTCAGAGTACAAAGTCGTATAAAACGTCTGAAGTGTCTCAGCAATTTGGTTACCAAAGTGTACCACAGTACCATCGATCTTCTGTGAGGCCGAAATATTAGAAGGGGGGGGCGCTGGCCTTTCAATAAGTTGGATAGTAATCTATATTTCCAAATCTATGAAACCTAGCTTGCGGCAGAAAGGAGAGCCTTGATTCCAACTGAGTTACTAAGTTGTCAAAGAGGTTTTTTTTGCTCATAATAGAGCGTTTTATTAAGTCGGTGATCTCTGGAATTGTCTAAATGCGTCTGTCAATTTCAACTGGGATTCTAATTATAGTTTCTGGGACTCTTTTTTCTGTTTAGACATGAAGGATATGATCGAACCCCTAATGACAGGCTTGGAAGCCTGCCAGAAAAGGAGTGGGGAATTTTCCTCAGACTCAGAATTATTATGTTTAAAGTCCATCCAAGTGGCCTCCAACATGTTCCTAAAATTTTTAGAATCCGTAATGTGGTAAGGAAAGCACCATTGTCTCACAGGGCCCCAATAAACCAGTGTGGAGAGCGACACCCAGCCCACCGATTGATCCGATAAAGTTATCGGTTCAATGGCTGAATCCTGAACTCTAGGAAATAGAGCTGAGGACATCAGGACATGGTCGATTCTCGAGAGAGAACCTGAGCCGCTGACAAGCAGGAGTAATCACGGTCAACTGGGTGACAGACCCTCCACACATCAAGCAATCCCAGTTGAGAGAGTACATATTGGATACCATATTTTGGTTTTGTACTTTTAGTATGCAAAATAGTATTCCTATCCAGTGTATCTGAGGCCGCGAGATTAAAATCGCCCGCCAGGACGATGTTTTGGACGGCAAATGGGAGTAATTTTGCGGTAATCTTGAGGAAGAATTGGCTATGATTAGTATTGGGGGCATATAAATTCTATAAAAATAACTTAAATGAGGAGGCTTACACCAAATACAAAGAATCAAACAAAATTTGCAAAGAGGCAATCAAAGTAGCTAAAAGGGATTATGAAGAGCGCATAGCCACTGAAAGTAAAACTAACCCCAAGAAGTTTTTCAAATACATAAATAGTAAACATATAATTAAGGACAACATAGGCCCACTAACCGATATCAATGGAAAAAGTTTTACGGAGGACAAGGGAAAAGCATAACTGTTAAATGAGTTCTTCTCATCAGTGTTTACTAAGGGAGAGCACACTGTGGAACGCACACATACCACAAATGGGATGAACAAGACGGACCTCAATATTGAATTCTCTACTAAGGAAATAATATTGAGGCTCAGCAAAATCAAAACAAATAAATCACCTGGGCCAGATGGGATTCATCCTAGGGTACTAATGGAATTAAGGGAGGAATTAGCTTCCCCTCTACATTATATCTTTGATAATTTACTATCATCAGGAAAGGTACCAAAAGACTGGAGAATAGCAGAGGTAGTGCCATTATTCAAAAAAGGAAAAAAAGGAGGATCCCGCTAATTACAGACCTGTTAGTTTAACATCAATAGTGGGTAAACTATTTGAAGGATTTTTAAGAGATGGTATCCAGGAATATTTAGACCTTCATAGTTTACTCAGTAATAACCAGCATGGGTTCGTGAAAAATCGTTCATGCCAAACTAATCTACTTGGTGTCTATGAAGAGGTTAGCAAAAACCTTGATAATGGAAACGAGGTAGATGTGATTTTCCTAGATTTTGCTAAAGCCTTCAACACAGTACCACACAAGAGGTTGATAAATAAAACGGAGGACATGGGATTAGGGGTAAATATCTGTAGATGGGTAGGGAACTGGCTTTGTAATAGAGAACAAAGAGTGGTCGTGAACAGTGCCGTATCTAATATGATACCAGTGCTAAGTGGAGTGCCACAGGGTTCGGTTCTTGGGCCCCATTTTATTTAACATTTTTATTAACGATATTGGGATGGGGTTACTCAGCAATGTATCCATCTTTGCGGACGATACAAAACTGAGCAGAGTTATTAAATCATCAGAAGATGTTACCACGCTTCAAAATGATCTTGACAATCTAGATGAGTGGGCAAAAAAGTGGAAGATGAGGTTCAATGTGAACAAATGCAAGGTTATGCACCTTGGGAGACATAACCAGTGTGCTAGTTATTACCTAAGTGGGGATGAATTGGGTAAATTAGTACTCAAAAAGGATCTAGGAGTCCAAATAGACAACAAACTGGGGTGTAGTGCTCAATGTAATATAGCAACAAAAAAGGCCAACAAAATTCTCTCATGTATTAAAAGGGGCATGGAAACTAGGGACTCAGAAGTAATTATGCCTCTGTACAAATCATTGGTTAGATCGCACCTCGAATACGCAGTGCAGTTCTGGGCCCCGCACTATAAAAAGGACATCATAGAATTAGAAAAAATCCAAAGAAGAGCAACAAATCTTTTTAGGGGATTGGAGAATTTAAACTATGAGGAAAGATTAAACAATTTGGTACTATTTACACTAGAGAAAAGATGTTTAAGGGGGGATATGCTCAACATGTATATTAGGGGCCAATATAAGGAACTGTCAAACACCCTTTTTTCTACTAGAAAGGAATCTAGGACGCAAGGGCACGAGTTTAGATTAGAAGAAAAAAGATTTTGTTCATCTATAAGAAAAAATTTCTTTACAGTCAGAGCAGTCAAACTTTGGAACTCACTTCCTGGAGAAGTGGTTTTGGCAGACACTATAAATATACAAGGAATGGTGATCTTGTGTTTCCTGCGCACCCTCTTGCTGCCTGGGTCAAAAAACTTCCTGGTGTCTTCCCAAAGGCACCAAAAGGACTGGAGTAGGAGAGTAGTTGGAAGTGACCTTTGGCGCACTGAGTGTGAAAAAATCTTCCAATGAGGTGGAATGGGTTGATCCAAAAATTTTATTATATTACGACATGGGTAAGAATAAAAACAAATACATCAAACATCAAAAATCCTTCCTCACCCAGCTGAAGAGGTGGAGCCACGGATGGTGTTTACAGAGTGCTCCTAGGGTACACCCTGTAGGCTCCACTGACTTGAGACTGGGCAAAAGCTGGGCACAAATTAAAACATCAAAAGGTAAATGCAATATTAAAATCCTTCTCACCCAGCTGGGGGAGTGGAGCCAGGATGGTAGGTTGACAGGGGGTCCAAAACAAAGAGGGCTCACCCTGTCGGCTCCACAAGCTTAAGCTGGGCAGATGGTCCTCCGTGATGGGCTGCAATCCTGTTTAGGCCAACGCGTTTCAAGTCTAGAAGACTCTTTTTCAAGGCTGTGGATTGCTGTGAAATTTTCCTATTTATGAAGAAAAAGGCGGGAAATGGTGAGGGCGGGGAGTGGGTGTGTCTCTAAACACCCTCCCCGGATTTGACATGTCCGTCTGTTATCAGCGCCACTTCCGGTCATATTCCCGGAAGTAGATGACTGACGCGATCGCGGCTACTTCAGCCGGAAGTTAGAGTTCCGTCCTTTCGGAGGGAGGTGTCGGGTAATGTTAGTAGTCGTCCTGGTGAGGAGGCGGCGTCAGACTCCTGCGGTGGACGCTCCGTTTCTTCATTACGGAGATTCATTCACTGCATCTGTGGCCATTTTGGATAAGGGAAGGATTCATATAGTGTGGGAATCGTCAGGCGCCATCTTGAAATCGGGTTTTTCATTATTCTAGCGGTGGCCATCTTTGATGTGGTCACAATAGTGGAATCCATAAAGACGGTAGCCATCTTAAGTGTGGTCACCGCAGAGGAGTCCAGAATGAATGGTACCTCAGGATAAAACAAAGGAGGGGAGGGATTGCAGAGAATCGCGGGAGGGGGGTCGCGGGGTGGGTTGCCGCAAATCGCGGGAGGGGGGTTACGGGGGCGGGGGTTGCGGCGAATCATGGTAGGGGGGGGCGCGGGGGGTGTGCCGTGAATCACGGGAGGGGGGGGTCACGGGGTGGGGTGCCGTGAATCGCGGGGGTGTGTGTGTGTGCCGTGAATCGCGGGAGTGGGGGTTGCAGTGGGGGTGGGGGGGGTTGTGACGCGAATCGCCACAAGAAAAAATCAACACAGAAAGGTCAACACATGTAAATGTTGACATAAGTGTGGCACTTCATTGGTGTCCATGTCGACACATGAAAATGAATAAATGAAAAAAAAAACGTCAAAAACTCATGTCAACCTTTTTCATTGTCGACCATAGCCATGTCAGTGTTTTCCATGTGCAATTTAATTCTGGAGCTGCCGCGAATCGCGGGGGGGTGCCGCGAATTGCGGGAGGGGGGGTCACGGGGCGGGGGTTGCGGCGAATCATGGGAGGGGGGTCGCGGGGTGGGGTGCCGAGAATCGCGGGGGAGGTGTGTGTGTGTGTGCCGTGAATCGCGGGAGTGGGGGTTGAAGGGGGGGGTGTGACGCAAATCGCCACAAGAAAAAATCAACACAGAAAGGTCAACACATGTAAATGTTGACATAAGTGTGGCACTTTATTGGTGTCCATGTCGACACATGAGAATGAATATGAAAATATTCAAAAAATGAAAAAAAACCCTTCAAAAACTCATGTCAACCTTTTTCATTGTCGACCATAGCCATGTCAGTGTTTTCCATGTGCAATTTAATTCTGGAGCTGCCGCGAATCACGGGGGGTGCCGCGAATTGCGGGAGGGGGGGTCGCGGGGTTGGGTGCCGCGAATCGCGGGAGGGCGGGGTTCACAGGGGTTCCGGTGGGGGGTTGCCGCGAATTGCGGGAGGTGGGGGGTCACGGGGGGTGCCGCGAATCGCGGGAGGGGGGGTTGCGGGGGGTGTGACGCGAATCGCCACAAGAAAAAATCAACACAGAAAGGTCAACACATGTAAATGTTGACATAAGTGTGCCACTTCATTGGTGTCCATGTTGACACATGACAATGAATATGAAAACATTCAAAAAATGAAATAAATCTTCAAAAACTCATGTCAACCTTTTTCATTGTCGACCATAGCCGTGCCAGTGTTTTGCATGTGCCATTTAATCCTGGGGCTGCCGCGAATCGCGGGGGGTGCCGCGATTTGCGGGAGGGGGGGGGTTTGTGGGGGGTGGGTGCCGCGAATCGCAGGAGAGCGGGGTTCATGGGGGTTCCGGTGGGGGGTTGCCGCGAATTGCGGGAGGGGGGGGGGAGGTCGCGGGGGGGTGCCGCGAATCGCCGGAGGGGGGGTTGCGGGGGGTGTGACGCGAATCGCCACAAGAAAAAAATCAACACAGAAAGGTCAACATATGTAAATGTTGACATAAGTGTGGCACTTCATTGGTGTCCATGTCGACACATGAGAATGATTATGAAAATATTCAAAAAATGACAAAAAAACCTTCAAAAACTCATGTCAACCTTTTTCATTGTCGACCATAGCCATGTCAGTGTTTTCCATGTGCAATTTAATTCTGGAGCTGCCGCGAATCACAGGGGGGTGCCGCGAATTGCGGGAGGGGGGGTCGCGGGGGTGGGTGCCGCGAATCGCGGGAGGGCGGGGTTCACAGGGGTTCCGGTGGGGGGTTGCCGCGAACTGCGGGAGGTGGGGGGTCACGGGGGGTGCCGCGAATCGCGGGAGGGGGGGTTGCGGGGGGGGTGTGACGCGAATCGCCACAAGAAAAAATCAACACAGAAAGGTCAACACATGTAAATGTTGACATAAGTGTGCCACTTCATTGGTGTCCATGTCGACACATGACAATGAATATGAAAAAATTAAAAAAATTAAAAATAAATCTTCAAAAACTCATGTCAACCTTTTTCATTGTCGACCATAGCCATGTCAGTGTTTTGCATGTGCCATTTAATCCTGGGGCTGCTGCGAGTTGCGGGGGGGGTGCCGCGAATCGCGGGAGGGGGGTCGCAGGGGGGGTGCCGCCAATCGTGCAAGGGGGGGTCGCGGGGGGGTTCTTTTTGCCGCGAATCGCGGGAGGGAGGTCGCGGGGGGGGGGTGTTTTTTCCGCGAATCGGGGGGGGGGGGGGTCACGGGGGAGGGTTTGCCGCGATTCGCGGGAGGGGGGGGTCGCGGGGTGGTGGTTATGCCGCGAATTGCGGGAGGGGTCGTGGGGGGGTTCTTTTTGCAGCGAATCACGGGAGGGGGGTCGCGGGGGTGTTTTTGCTGCGAATCGTGGTAGGGTGGGTCGCGGGGGAGCGGGTGTTTTTGCCGCGAAGCGCGGGAGGGGGGGCGCGCGGGGGGGGGGGGGGGGGGTTGCCGCAAATCGCGGGAGGGGGGCGCTCACCTGGTAACTGTGGAGTAGCAGTGCTGGGCAACATGGGAAGGCAGTGGGTGTCTGGCACTGTCTGTGGGCTCACTGGGCTGGTTCTCGGTCACATACCTCCCAACATGACCCTCTCCAGGAGGGACAGAATGCTCTGTTTCTAGACTTCCCCTTAATGTATGATTGCCATCACCTGTTTTAAACAGGTTAATTTCTCAGAAAGGTGTTCAGCACAGATGAAGGCAATCACACATTGGCCCTTATTCTGGTTGGTGCGGTCAGAGCCGCACACGGGGCTCCGACCGCACAAACCAAGGGCCGCCCACCCGACGGATCGCCACGGCCGTCCGTACACGGACGGCTGGCGATCCGCACAAAAATGGTGGAGGCGTACGCCTCCACCATGGTGGGAGCTGCCCCCTGCCTTCGATGGTCGACGACCATCGAAGGCAGGCCCGCACGCCGCGGCAGCTCCCGCAAGCTCAGACCACACGGACAATCGTCCGTGTGGGAGCTTGTAAGGGGGCTGAAAGCTGACATCCGGCGACGTCAGCTTTCCGCCCCCATGTCATGGTAATGAGGGCGTCATGCCCTCATTACCATGCATACGCCCCGCGTTTGCATGGGAACGCCCATGAAACGCGGGGCGTACACATAGGGAAATGAGGGGCTGAAGCCCCTCACGCCCCTATCCGCCCCCTTTGCGGCGGACGAAATCCGTCTGCGGCGAAGGGGGCTGCACATGCGCAGAATGACCTCTGCGCATGTGCAGACAAAAAACATCGGCGGTACGGCCGCACGCGGGCCGTACCGCACGAATCTGAATAAGGGCCATTAAGAGGAAAGTCCAGGAACAGAGCGTTATAGACACAGACACCCACTTTGAGTGACAGATGTAGCCAAATATATAGGAGATAAGGTTGGATAAACATTTATTGGTTAAAAACATCCATTGGTACGAATAAGTAACAAAATCTGTCTTTAAAATATCATAACATACTATACAACAAGGGATAAGCTACTATAAACATAGGTTGAACTAGATGGACGCAAGTCTTTATTCAGCCTCCTCTACTATGTAACCATGTAACTATGTATATATTGGCCAGGAGGTAACGGGTCTTATGCAAAGTGACATCTGCTATGGTGTATCTTCCCTCTGGTTCAGTCTGGAGTGAGTCTGTTGTCGCTAGGACAGATTTCCTAATTAGTGTAACCACCCCTCGTGCTTTGGAATTATATGGGGCGGAGGACAAAACCACCCATCCTAAAGTGTTAAGTTTGAGTATTTCTGAAGGGATCAGGTGGGACTCTTGTAAAAAACCCACATCAATATTCAGTCTAGATAGATATAATAGTATTTTTTTACGTTTTGCTGGGGAGTGGAAGCCACCAACATTAAAAGACCCAAACTTCAAAGAGATCATTTATAAAGTATAGTAACTCACTGAGGAAAGACAGAGACACAGCTGCTTCTAGACAGGAGGAGGCTGGCGACAGAGGGGACATCTCCATGATCTGGTGGAGAAATGCAAACATGGACAAAACACTGACAATACACACTACATTGGGAAAGGAACAAGAGGGGAAAAGGGAACCAAACAATGGTGAGATGCCACTCACATAAAACATAACAGGGTCTTTGCATGGAAAACCAGGCAACTGTTTCAGGCCTACCCCAGTCCTGGTTAATATATTAGAGATAAATATAAAATGGTAATAAAGTAAAGCACACCAGCATGGAGTGTTAAGATAACAGGCACTTATACAAACCCACTAATGTGAGGAAGTTACATCTAAAGTAAGTGTCCAACCAAATTCATCTGGTATAACGTACTCATGTGTCACTGAGATACACTGGAGGTACTGTCCCCATTGATGATGGTTAAAAGTGATTATCGGTTCGGCGAGCAGTGAGTGGGCAGTGGAGGATACGATGGGTCATTGATGAAGAGGAAAGGTCGGGAAAGACTCAGGTTGCAGGATCTTGTGTAAACAATGACAGGGAGGAATGTGTAGCATCTTCTTCGGCCAAGAACGCCTCAGCATCCGAAACTGTGGAAAAGTCTTTGAAGGAGGATACATTTTCTGTTGGATTTCACCAAACGGGAACAAAGGGGGGTAAATTCTTTGCGTGCTCTGGCCACCTCTGCAGAGTAATCCTGGAAAACGCCAGCCTGGAGTCATTCCAGGTGAGATCATGGTGTCGGTGGAATGCTGACCAAAGCAGGTCTTTGTGTATATAGTTGTGGCAACGGAATATGACTGCTCTCGGCCGAGTGTCAGAAGTAGGCCTCTGTGGGCCAATCCTATGTGCTTTTTCGATAAACATGCCGATTCAGTCTGAGGTGACCCCAAACAAATCAGGGAGTGTTGTCTGGATAAAGGAGAAAAGGGCGGGTCCTTTTAGCGATTCTGGCAGACCCACAATCCTAAGGTTGTTCAAGGTCCTCCAATTTGGATTGCATTTGATATTGGGTCTGTTGGAGTGAAGCATACTGCTTCTTTAAATCTAAGATGTCTTGAAACCTGTCACCCACATGTTGTTCGGTGGTTTGGACCCGTTTAGATAATTGAAACCAGAAAGTAGAACAATAGACTGCGCTAATAGTAAATAGTGGAATAAAAATAATTAAATGCCAGTAACCTAAAATTTAAACATGATTTTATGTAGAAATAAACATATATATAGCCGCTTAAATTAAAAAGTAGATGTAATTACATATATTGTGCACATAAAAAACGAACAATAGGCAAATAGCATAAAAAAGATGTATGGGAGGATAAAAAATTTTTTCGAGGTGACTGAAAAAATATGAATGTCCATACGGTACCGTATATTATGGTAGTGAGTCCAGCTGAATGGGGGGCAAAACGTGATGTGCCCACTTGGATCTGTTCCTATTTGTGCCTCCAATAAGGGGGACCTGGATGGCTGGGGGAGGGAATCGCAGCTTGGTGTTTGTGGAGTAAATGGAACTCCTGCTGTTCCTTGAATGCCAGGGAAATAGCCTGGTTTTGGGTCTTCTCCCCAGATTGTTGCCAAAACAAGGTCTGGAGGCTGGTCCGGTCTCTCAGGTAGTCAGAGCTGTAAGTAGCTTGTGCTGGAAGTCAGTCACTTGGATAGGAGCACCAACGCGTTTCGCTCTGTGGTAGAGCTTTTTCAAGGTTCACACCTTGAAAAAGCTCTACCACAGAGCGAAACGCGTTGGAGCTCCTATCCAAGTGACTGACTTCCAGCACAAGCTACTTACAGCTCTGACTACCTGAGAGACCGGACCAGCCTCCAGACCTTGTTTTGGCAACAATCTGGGGAGAAGACCCAAAACCAGGCTATTTCCCTGGCATTCAAGGAACAGCAGGAGTTCCATTTACTCCACAAACACCAAGCTGCGATTCCCTCCCCCAGCCATCCAGGTCCCCCTTATTGGAGGCACAAATAGGAACGGATCCAAGTGGGCACATCACGTTTTGCCCCCCATTCAGCTGGACTCACTGCCATAATATACGGTACCGTATGGACATTCATATTTTTTCAGTCACCTCGAAAAAATTTTTTATCCCCCCATACATCTTTTTTATGCTATTTGCCTATTGTTCGTTTTTTATGTGCACAATATATGTAATTACATCTACTTTTTAATTTAAGCTGCTATATATATGTTTATTTCTACATTAAATCATGTTTAAATTTTAGGTTACTGGCATTTCATTATTTTTATTCCACTATTTACTATTAGCGCAGTCTATTGTTCTTCTTTCTGGTATTTTCTTGTAGGGGATTGACAAACCCCTTTTTTTGTACTGCTGCTTTTTTCTTTTGCTAAACAGGTTTAGGAATTGCGGCCCTATCTGATATCTTGTTATCAGTTCTCTTTCTACCGTTTAGATAATTGCTTTATCTGGGACGTAATGTCATGCACCGCCTGTGTGACCTTATTTGCATGCGTCTCCATTATGGGGCTTATGGTAGCCTGTATGACTTGAACCATTTCTGAATACGTGATAAGGCCCTCATGGGTAGATGGGGGGGGGGGGGGGGGGCAAGTAGGGAGGTTGTCTCTGAAGTGAGGGGAGAGACTGAGCCAGAGCCACTTGTGGATATAGATACATGTCCAGTAACATTACTCACTGTTTCCTGGTGCTGCTGGTCAGGGCTGAGCAACTTATTCATGGTCCCATCACCCTTAGATTTAGTTCCCTCGCCACTGCTGCATGTGCCTGTGAGTGAGGTGCAGACACTGCCGCCATCTTGGATTTCGGCCGCGATTGTGAGCGGTGCCACGGGTGTTAATCCTCAGTGTGGGGGGGGGGGGCGCTAAATAGTGGTCCATCTGGAGGTGTGAGGTGCCCGTGGTGAGTGGGGAAGTGGTCTGCGGGTTTGCCAGGGAATTGTGGCGACTGGCGGATCGTGGCGGCTGGGGTGGTCATGGAGCTCAGGTGGCTGCTTGCTCCAACGCCGGAACCGGAAGTGAGTCTCCTAACCAGATTTTTTTTTATACATTTATATCTATCAACTTTATCTCTCTCCAATACTTGATAGATTCCCACTCTGATCTCCAATTGCTCTGAGTACAGCATGAGACCTGAGCTCCAACTGCTCCGAGCTCATTCATGATTGATTTTCTTGCAGGGGGGGAGTCAGGTCATGCACAGCAAGAAATGGGTCTATTTGAGGTGTCTGATTACTTAGTTAAGGTACCAGTGCCATTTGTGAATTTGCAGAATGAGCACATTTATAGAAAGCAGCAGGTACTGTACTGTAACGCTGTCCCAGCTCAGTGGTTACTGGCCCTTACAGATGGTAGATATAAGAAGCATGTCAGTTCTAGGTAGCAGGGTTCATGCATTAATCAGAAGCAGGAATACAATCTTCTCAGGATTCACCAGATGATGACTTCAACCCTGCACTTTATAAGCAGGGAATTGCAGGTTTAATTGGGGTGATTCTAATTCATTCGGACTGGGACAAGTTCTGCCCTGCTTTGATGTTTGGGGCTCTGCGTATGCTAGGGTTACCACCTCATCTCTTAATACCAGACACATATTAATTACACAGGTTCTGTGGCAGTTTAAAACCAGTTGAAACGGAGTCTTGAAGTGTGGCAGTTAAAAACCAGTTGAATGGAGTCTTGAAGACAGCCAGCCACAGAACCTGTGTAATTAATATGTGTCCGGAATTAAAGGGTTGAGGTGGTAACCCTAGCTTATGCGCTTGGTATATTTTGCGCACGTGCAGCTCCTCTTTACGAATGGCCTTGGTGACTTGCATAGTCACTGAGCCATTCGCAAGGATCGGGATGAGCCGGGGGCAGATGGTGGTAAGGACAGGGGTTGTCCATGGGAATCCCCAGTGTTTTATGGGCATCCCCATGAAAATGTTGGGCATTCCCATGGGTATGGGGATGGGACGAAGTGTGCCAGGAGTGGGCAGCTGACATCACAGGACATCAGCCGCCAGCCCCGTCTTCGTCCCGGCACTCGCATATACTGTAAAAGTCAGTTCCCACTGGGTTTTATTTGCGAAGCGAGCAGAAATCATTCGATGGTCGGCAACCATCAAATTATTTCTCCTGCAGCAGAGACATGCGAGGGTCTTTGTTACACATCCCCTCGCATGTAAACAAGGGGAATTGGCAGCGGCAGGGGAACGGGCACTCGGACCGGTGGTGGGCGACGTCTCTGGCGCTCCGTAAGCTGCGATCTTCGCATGCAACCAGAATCAGGGCCATTGTCCGTTACCTCTTTCTATTTCTTTTATCATTTTGAAAGATCATACTGAAAACACTGCAAAATGTTTTGTTTTTGTACCACTATACCTCTAATGGTCCGTCCTGTGCATGTTATGAATAACAGTTACTCTGTGTCTGTGGAATAATTTCTGAATCCTGGGCTCTTTATAAGGACTGAGGGCCTTATTCGGACCTTATTGCTGCTGTGCAGTTTTGCAGAGCCCTCCAATCAGGTAGTCG
The DNA here is from genome assembly GCF_055691185.1 of Crinia signifera. Lineage (NCBI taxonomy): Eukaryota > Metazoa > Chordata > Amphibia > Anura > Myobatrachidae > Crinia > Crinia signifera. The sequence continues at coordinate 77,545,925 of NC_139217.1, forward strand.
CTGCCCATACAGAGTGAAAACCCTCCCTATGCAATTCTGTGAATGACTTGTGAAAATATCGCAGATCAAATAATTTCCATAGTCTTTGCAAATGTGTGTAACTCTGACCCTTCCACAAATCTGTGACAGAGACAGGCTGATCAAGGCCAGTGTTGGTGTCAGGGCCGGCGCCACCACTAGGCAGCTCTAGGCATTTGCCTAGGGCGCCGGCACCTGGAGGGCGGCAGTTCGCCCCTCACCCCCAGCGAACTGTGTAAAAAAATTGCTGCCCCGGCGTCCCTGCAGTGCTGGCCGGTCAGGGGTGTCCGTGCCGTAGGGGTACCTGCGGCGCCGTCATGTGTATAAAGCTGGCTGCGGCCGGCGGGGTCCCTGTAGTGAATAGCAAATAACTAGCGCTATACGCGCGGCGGCGCCGGGAGCGCTAGTTATTTGCTATTCACTACAGGGACCCCGCCGGCCGCAGCCAGCTTTATACACATGACGGCGCCGCAGGTACCCCTACAGCACCGACACCCCTGACCGCCCCAGCACTGCAGGGACGCCGGGGCAGCAATTTTTTATACAGGTACCACCCCCCCTCCCTCCCCCCGGCACCGGGGCGTCCCCACCCTGACTCGCCTGGGGCGCTCCGGTGCCTTGCACCGGCCCTGGTTGGTGTCACACCCTCCCTGGAAAGTTCCGGACTTTCCCACTTATGGCAGCATCCTGTCAGTCAAGCTGCGACAGACTTGTGAAAAAAAGTAATTGCTGATTTTTGTCATTGTTTGAGCTAGTGTATTCGTGCTACGATCCGTAGGCATTCGCAGTTGTTCAAAAAATCAATCAACTTGCGAACTCGCACAACAGTGATCGGCTTTGAATATCCCCCTAAGTCTAGGTCTCAGACCCTGCTTTTTACTAGGATTGGGGTCAGGGAGGAGACCTGGGAATTTGCTGGCTTCTAGACAAGGCAAATTCCCAACTCGCATACAGATGGAGCAGGCCTCTTCCTTGCTGGCGAATCGCCAGAACGTCAACGCTGGCGATCCGCCAGCAGCCTGGCTCACCATCTGACTGAGACGCGCGTGCGTCTCAAGCGCATGCGCATCTCAATCTCCGGCGGTGGGGCGACGGGAACCCTGTCCGTCTCTGCTTCAGGGAGACGGACAGGGTTAGGGGGGGTGCGGGGACCCCGGATGACCACCGACAAGCCGGCAGTGATCCGGGGGAAGCGATGGAATCACCGTCGGAATGGGACGCGCGCGCCTCTCATGCGCACGCGTCCCCTTCTCGCTTTACAGATGGCGCTGGCGGGGGTCAAAGATGGGACCTGCCCCATCTGTATCTGTAAATAGAAGCACGTCAGGAGAATGGGAGGGCCTGGTGCAGTCTTCGCCCAGGCCCCTTCATCTCCAGTAGGAGAGCAGTTGACTGTAGGCAGTAGGGCATACTTGCCTACCCTCCCGAAATGGCTGGGAGGCTCCCGAAAATCAGGTCCATCCTCCCGGCCCCCCTGGGAAGGCAGGCAAGTCTTCTAAAACACCCCCCTACCCCTGAGCCTTTGAAAGGAATTTGCAGGCCTGTGGTAGGGGGTGGGGTTTAAATGACACGAATCGTGTTCTTTTGCATCATTTGAGATGCCAGCCTTTTCTCTGTCCCCCGACATGCAGATTTGGGTCTCCTCTCCAGGCTTCTTCTAGAGAGGCAACTTAAAAGTTGGCAAGTATGCAGTAGGGTCACTAGGAGACCCTATCGCTATCCTAGAGTCTAGAGCACACAGACAGGTCTCTCTCAAAAATGGCACCACTGAATTTCTCAATGATTTTCCTATTGTACATGTGCAAAATGCAGAGGAAATGGCAGCCAACCATTTTCATGGTGGTTTCTGCAGTATGCTGCTGCCGACACAGGACCTTTGAGAGTTAGTATTAGAAAAATGGCTGCAGCCTATTTTGATGGGGGGCTTGGGGCTGCAGTTCCATCAGCCCCATTATTAATCCGGCCCTGGCTACATGGTGTGCACTGTGTGTCCCCTGGTGCCCGTGTGCACCGTACACAGATCTGATCACAGTACAAATTTGTTCTCAAAATGGACAAAACCATGTGCACTGCAGGTGGGGCAGATGTAAATTGTGCAGAGAAAGCTAAAGTTGGGTGGGGTGTATTGAAACTGAAATTTAAATTGCAGTGTAAAAATAATGCAGCCAGTATTTACCCTGCACTGAAACAAAATAACTAAATCTAACTCTCTCTGCACATGTTACATCTGCCCCACCTGCAGTGCATATGGTTTTGTCCATTTGAGAAAGATGTAGCTTTGATGATCAACTCTGAATCATGCTCCTTGCTAGTTGCCCCTACTCAGGGGTGTGAGCTTAGCCAGGAAAGAATAAAATTAGGCCTGGGTAATTAGGACCCACTCTTCATGATTTCTGTTATTATTCATAATTATTGTTCAGTCATATATTCAAGATCTTTTCTATTTGAAATTATGGAATTTTTATATGCGTCCCCCCCATAACGTGTAAAGGGCATTATGGTGTGTGGCATGTTGTGCATGGGTCACCTTCTGGCCACACTACAGTGATGGATGCACATGCACATACCCCCCCAGCTTATATGGTCTGCAGCTCATAGAAGCTGGGAGTATGCGCATGTGCAGTACCAAAGCCGATACTGTGCATGCTCCAGTCCCGATGTCATCTGCATTGTACAGGTGCCAGGACCGCAGTGGTGGAGATGTGGGAGCAGCAGGGGATCAGTGGTGGCAGGGGTGGTTGCTGGCATTGTGGCCAGTGGCAGCCCCCCTCCTACAATCAGGCAGGAGCCACTGCTGGTATACAGTAGTGTAAAGGTGCTCGCATACACTTATATGACATGCTCTTTCTCACACCATTGGGCCATTAAATCATGTGTCATAATGTATGTCATTTACTTCTGATTCTGATCCGATGCAGTAAAGGGCATCACTAACAATACATCAAGGGGGTTATTCTGGTTGATTTGCAAACGTGCAAATTTTGTTTTTTTTGGCTGCATTAGACTATAGGTGTCACACACTGGAGTTTGGATCCCAGCTACCGGGTCAGGTGGTGTAAATTTGCTGCCATCTCAGGTCACCGTGGCACACATGTGGCATCCCCAGTGTGTGTATTCACTTATATATAAATATTACATACTGTATAAATGTTGCTGGAATCCCACTCCTGGTGCTTCCCGCTGTTCTACATCTTGGGCATCTCTAGCTTGGATGGTATCATGTGATCAATTCTAACCAGCTCCCAGCAACTCTGATCATACAACCAAACAGCACTTAAGGTGCCCTATTTAAACCAGGTACTGATGGCACATTGCCAGTTCAACATCTCTTAAGGGATCAGTACCCTGGTTCCTAGTTCAGTATCTGTACATTTGCTTCTCAGCATTCAGCCTCAATATGTTGCAGAAAAATATGGTAATTTTAGTAATAGTTACATAGTTAAATATAGTTGATGAGACTGAAAAAAAGACCTAAGTCCATCAAGTTCAACCTATAAGACCTACTAAGGGTGACCACATATCCTATGCATAGATATCATGGTAAACATACAAATGGGGTAGTTCCCATCCTTGCTGGCGGGTCGCCAGGACGTCCCCTCTGGCGACCCGCCAGCAGCCTCGCCAGCGAATATACTGAGACGCGCGTGCGTCTCACGCGCACGCGCGTCTCAGTCTCCGTCGCCAGCGCGACGGATATCCTGTCCGTCTCCGCCTCAGGGAGACGGACAGGGTTAGGGGGGGTTAGGGGGGGGTGCGGGCAGGGGGCGGGGACCCTCGTGCGCGCACGTCCCCTTCTCGCCATCGCCATGGCGCTGGCGGGGGATGGCGGCTGGCGACGCCAGCGCCATCCCCTGCCAGGATGAGACCTACTCCATCTGTAGCACCTGATCTGTATTAATAGGTTAATATATATATATATATATACTAGGTGATTCATCGTGCCCTACGGGCGCTCTTCACACCGTCGTAAGGGGCTGCGCCCCCTCAATTTGTGAACATTTGTATATGAGAAAGATGGTTAGAATTGTATGAAAGATGCCTGTATTGCAACTTGAGTTATAGGTGAAATGTGTTAAATAGAGAGCATATGATGTGGAAGGGGGTGTGTATTGTTTTGTTTAATTAAAAAGCGGTTACAGAGTAAGATGTACATTGATAGTGTGGAGGGTACAGTGACATTTGTGGGTGTGGGTGTGTGTGTGCGTGTTGTTTATGTGGGTGTGCAATAGTATAGTAGGGTGTTTCTGAGTCAGCGGCTCCCCACTGGCGGAGGTCACGACACAGGAAAACATAAGCTGGGTAGTGATAGGGGTGTGTGGGCATAAGGGGGACTAAAGAGGAGGGTGGGAGATACTGTGCAGCTTCTGCCAGTGGGTGAGGGTCCAGGGTGGCAGTACAGGAGTACAGGATGGTGGCCCTTAGTCAGTGTCTCCTCCTACTGGGTGGGAGTTCGGGTGCATGAGAGCAGGAGGCTGGGCTATGAGGCATGATAGGGGCATGTGGGCAAAACAGTGTCAGCGACTCCCCAGTGGTGGAAGTTACGGTACAGGAGAGCAGGAAGCTGGGTAGTGATAGGGGTGTGTTAGTATACGGGGGACTAAAGAGGGGCTTAGGGGTGCCGTGAATTGCGGGAGGGGCGCGGGGGTGCCGTGAATTGCGGGAGGGGGGGCACGGGGCGCGATGAATCACCTAGTTGGTTATATATTCAAGGATGGTAGGATGTTGCTGTCATTCAGAATGCATTTACATAAACAGTAATAGTAGCAGTAAAAGGTCTGACTTAAAACACCTACAGTAAAACAGAACAGGTGTTATATATTATACAAAGAATTGGTTGATGATGTGTAGGTTGACGTGCACATAGTTCATAGTTGTCACTGGAAAAAAATTGCTACACGAAAAAATCAACACAGAAAGTTCAACACATGTAAATGTTGACATAAGTGTGGCACTTCATCGGTGTCCATGTCGACACATGAGAATGAATATGAAAACATTCCAAAAAAGAAAAATAAATCTTCAAAAACTCATGTCAACCTTTTTCATTGTCGACCATAGCCGTGCCAGTGTTTTTCATGTGCCATTTAATCCTGGGGTTGCCGTGAATCGCGCGTGGGGAGGGAGGAGGTGAGGGGTGTTCGCGAATCACAGGAGGAGGGGTCGTGGGTGGATGCCGTGAATTGCGGGAGGGGGGGTCGCGGGGGGGGGGTGGGTGCTGCGAATTGTGGGAGGGGGGGGCGGGGGGTTGCAGTGAATCGCGAGAGGGTGGGTCGCGGGGGGTTGCCGCAATGACAAGAGGGGGGTCAGGGGTGGGGAATCGCGGTAGGGGGGGTCGTGGGGGGCACCGTGAACCGCGGGAGGGGGGGCCCGGAGGGTTGGCGCGAATCGTGGGAGGGGGGGTCGCGGGGTGCCGCGAATCGCAGGAGGGGGGGGGTGTCACGGGGTGGGGCCGCGAATCGCGGGAGTCACCGGGGGTGCCGCGAATTGCGGGGGGTGTGCTGCAAATCGCGGGAGGGGGGTCGCGGGGGGTGCCGCGAATTGCCACAAGACAAAATCAACACAGAAAGTTCAACACATGTAAATGTTGACATAAGTGTGGCACTTCATTGGTGTCCATGTCGACACATGAGAATGAATATGAAAACATTCAAAAATAGAAAAATCTTCAAAAACTCATGTCAACCTTTTTCATTGTCGACCATAGCCGTGCCAGTGTTTTGCATGTGCCATTTAATCCTGGGGTTGCCGTGAATCGCGTGCGGGGGTGGGGGGGAGGGAGGAGGTGAGGGGTGTCCGCGAATCACGGGAGAAGGGGTCGTGGGTAGATGCCGTGAATTGCGGGAGGGGGGGTCGCGGGGGGGGGGTGTGGGTGCCGCGAATTGTGGGAGTCACCGGGGGTGCCGCGAATTGCGGGGGGTGTGCTGCAAATCGCGGGAGGGGGGTCGCGGGGGGTGCCGCGAATCGCCACAAGAAAAAATCAACACAGAAAGTTCAACACATGTAAATGTTGACATAAGTGTGGCACTTCATCGGTGTCCATGTCGACACATGAGAATGAATATGAAAACATTCAAAAATAGAAAAATCTTCAAAAACTCATGTCAACCTTTTTTCATTGTCGACCATAGCCGTGCCAGTGTTTTGCATGTGCCATTTAATCCTGGGGTTGCCGTGAATCGCGTGCGGGGGTGGGGGGGAGGGAGGAGGTGAGGGGTGTCCGCGAATCACGGGAGGAGGGGTCGTGGGTGGATGCCGTGAATTGCGGGAGGGGGGGTCGCGGGGGGGGGGGTGTGGGTGCCGCGAATTGTGGGAGTCACCGGGGGTGCCGCGAATTGCGGGGGGTGTGCTGCAAATCGCGGGAGGGGGGTCGCGGGGGGTGCCGCGAATCGCCACAAGAAAAAATCAACACAGAAAGGTCAACACATGTAAATGTTGACATAAGTGTGGCACTTCATTGGTGTCCATGTCGACACATGAGAATGAATATGAAAACATTGAAAAAGTGAAAAATAAATCTTGTCAACCTTTTTTCATTGTCGACCATAGCCATGTCAGTGTTTTGCATGTGCCATTTAATCGTGGGGATGCCGTGAATGGGGGGGGGGAGGGAGGGAGGGAGGGAGGTGCATACCTCTCAACATAACCCTCTCCAGGAGGGACACATTGCTCTGTTTCTGGACTTTCTTCTTAATTTATGGATTACCATCACCTGTGCTTAAACACCTTTCGTATCAATTACCCTGTTTAAAACAGGTGATGACAATCATAAATTAAGATGGAAGTCCACAACCCAGCGTTACAGCTCCAGACACACTTTGAGTGACAGATGTAGCCAAATATATAAGAGATATATATATTAATCATATCCCCTCTTAAATGCTTTTTTTACCAATGTAAACATACATGTATCTACTGTAGCTTGTCTAACCTTTCCTAGATGCCTAATTACTTTATTAATTTAGTTGCCCTTCTATGAACCTTTTCAAGTTCCAAGATGTCCTCTTTAGGAGTAATGCCCAGAACTGTAGTTTATTCAAGATGAGAACCTACCAATGGTTTATATAGTGGCAAGGTTACATTATCATTCCTTGCCTCTATGCCCCTTTTTATGCAAGCTAATATCTTGTTTGCTTTTGCTGCTGCTCCTTGACATTGAGCACTACAGTTAAATCTTTTGTCTATAAGCACCCCCAAATCCTTCTCCATTAATGATTCTCCTAGAATTTCCACATGTAAACAGTAGAATATTTGCCCATTTCTGATCCCAAAATACATAACCTTTCATTTATCAATATTAAACCTAATTTTTGCTGCCCAACACTCAGTTTATTTATGTCACTCTGTAGAGAAGCCACATCCCGGTCTAATTTAACTACCCTACACAGTTTAGTATAATCTATACACATCCTCCTTAGACCATCTCCTAGGTCGTTAATAAAATTATAAAAAAAATAGAGGCCCCAGTAACAAATCTTGTGGTACACCACTTAAAACTTAGACCATTTAGAAAAAGTTCCATTTACCACAACTCTCTGTTCCCTATTTGCCATTCAATTTTTAACCCAAGTGGAGGTTTTTCCTAGATCCAGTTCCCATATTTTATTGATCAACCTCATGTTAGATACTGTACCAAAGGCCTTGACAAAATCTAAGTAGCTCAATTCTACTGCGTTACCCAGGTATAGGATCCCACTCACTTCCTTAACCCCTTCCTGACAGAGCCAGTTTTTGCGTTCCTGACAGAGCCCTTTTTTTCAAATCTGACATGTATCACTTAAGTGGGGATAACTTTTTTTTGCTTTTACTTATCCCAGTGATTTTGAGATTGTTTTTTCGTGACACATTGTACTTCAAATTAGTGGTAAATTTGGGTCGATACAGTCTGTGTTTTTTTGTGAAAAATACCAAAATGTCGTGAAAAAATGGAAAATTTAGCAATTTGCAAAATGTTAAATTTTCTGCTTGTGAGACAAATAATCATACCACTCAAAATAGTTAATAACTAACATAGACCATATGTCTACTTTATGTTTCCATCATTATTTCAACTTCCTTTTAATTTTTTTGGACACTAGGAGGCTTACAATATGAATAGCAAATTCTCAAATTTTCAAGAAAATTTCAAACACTGATTTTTTTAGGGACCAGTTCAGTTCTGATGTGACTTTGAGGGACTTGTATGTGAGACACCCCCATAAATGATACCATTTCAAAAACTGCACCCCTCACAGTATTCAAAACAGCATTTTGGAAGTTTGTTAACCCTTTAGGTGTTTCACAGGAATTAAAACAAAGTGTAGGTGAAATTTCAAAATTTCATTTTTTTTGCAGATTTGCAATTTTAATACATTTTTCTAAGGAACACAGTACATTTTACTAGAGAAATGTGACTAAAAATTGATTCCCCCAATTTTTTTGTTTTCATAAATATCCTATATGTGGCCCTAGTGTGCACGTTGACCAAACCACAGGCTTCATAATAGAAGGAGCACCTACTTGATTTTGGAGCCTCCTTTTTATGAGATTATTTTTTAGGCACCATGTAGGTTTCTAGGCACCATAAGATGCTAAAAGTTAGGAACCCCCCCACAAGTGACCCCATTTTGCAAACTACACCCCTCAGGGAATTCATCTAGGGGTATAGTGTACATTTCAAACCACCAGGGGTTTCACCAATTGTGGTACAACTGGGCAGTGAAAATGAAAAATTAATTTTTTTACACAAAAATGCAGTTCTGGCTCAAAATTTTTCATTTTCACAAGGAATGAAGGAGAAAAAGCACCCAAAAATCTGTGCCCCAATTTCTTCCGAGTACGGCAATGCCTCACATGTGACCAAAAAATACCATTTGGGTGCATGGCAGGACTCAGAAGGGAAGGAGTGATTTTTGGTGGTGGAATGTTGGTGGGTGCTATGTCACATTAGCAAGACCCCCAAAGCACCAATACAGTGGAACCCCCCCACAAGTGACCCCATTTTGCAAACTACACCCCTCAGTGAATTCATCTAGGGGTATAGTGTACATTTCAAACCCCCAGGGGTTTCACCAATTTTGATACAACTGGGCAGTGAAAATAAAAAATTACATTTTTTTACACAAAAATGCAGTTCTGGCTCAAAATTTTTCATTTTCAGAAGGTATGAAGGAGAAAAAGCACCCCAAAATCTGTGCCCCAATTTCTCCCGAGTACGGCAATGCCTCACGTGTGACCAAAAAATACCATTTGGGTGCATGGCAGGACTCAGAAGGGAAGGAGTGATTTTTGGATTTTGCAGCTCAGATTCTGGTGGAATTTTGGTGGGTGCTATGTCGCATTAGCAAGACCCCCAAAGCACCAATACAGTGGAACCCCCCAACAAGTGACCCCATTTTGCAAACTACACCCCTCAGGGAATTCATCTAGGGGTATAGTGTACATTTCAAACCCCCAGGGGTTTCACCAATTTTGATACAACTGGGCTGTGCAAATGAAAAATTACATTTTTTACACAAAAATGCAGTTCTGGCTCAAAATTTTTCATTTTCACAAGGAATGAAGGAGACAAAGCACCCCAAAATCTGTGCCCCAATTTCTCCAGAGTACGGCTATGCCTCACATGTGACCAAAAAATACCATTTGGGTGCATGGCAGGACTCAGAAGGGAAGGAGTGATTTTTGGATTTTGCAGCTCAGATTCTGGTGGAATTTTGGTGGGTGCTATGTTGCATTAGCAAGACCCCCCAAGCACCAATACAGTGGAACCCCCCCACAAGTGACCCCATTTTGCAAACTACACCCCTCAGGGAATTCATCTAGGGGTATAGTGTACATTTCAAACCCCCAGGGGTTTCACCAATTTTGATACAACTGGGCTGTGCAAATGAAAAATTACATTTTTTACACAAAAATGCAGTTCTGGCTCAAAATTTTTCATTTTCACAAGGAATGAAGGAGACAAAGCACCCCAAAATCTGTGCCCCAATTTCTCCCGAGTACGGCAATGCCTCACATGTGACCAAAAAATACCATTTGGGTGCATGGCAGGACTCAGAAGGGAAGGAGTGATTTTTGGATTTTGCAGCTCAGATTCTGGTGGAATGTTGGTGGGTGCTATGTTGCATTAGCAAGACCCCCCAAGCACCAATACAGTGGAACCCCCCCACAAGTGACCCCATTTTGCAAACTACACCCCTCAGGGAATTCATCTAGGGGTATAGTGTACATTTCAAACCCCCAGGGGTTTCACCAATTTTGATACAACTGGGCAGTGAAAATGAAAAATTAAATTTTTTTACACAAAAATGCAGTTCTGGCTCAAAATTTTTCATTTTCAGAAGGTATTAAGGAGAAAAAGCACCCCAAAATCTGTGCCCCAATTTCTCCCGAGTATGGCAATGCCTCATATGTGACCAAAAAATACCAGTTGGGTGCATGGCAGGACTCAGAAGGGAAGGAGTGATTTTTGGTGGTGGAATGTTGGTGGGTGCTATGTCGCATTAGCAAGACCCCCAAAGCACCAATACAGTGGAACCCCCCCACAAGTGACCCCATTTTGCAAACTACACCCCTCAGGGAATTCATCTAGGGGTATAGTGTACATTTCAAACCCCCAGGGGTTTCACCAATTTTGATACAACTGGGCAGTGAAAATGAAAAATTACATTTTTTTACACAAAAATGCAGTTCTGGCTCAAAATTTTTCATTTTAAGAAGGTATGAAGGAGAAAAAGCACCCCAAAATCTGTGCCCCAATTTCTCCCGAGTACGGCAATGCCTCACGTGTGACCAAAAAATACCATTTGGGTGCATGGCAGGACTCAGAAGGGAAGGAGTGATTTTTGGATTTTGCAGCTCAGATTCTGGTGGAATTTTGGTGGGTGCTATGTCGCATTAGCAAGACCCCCCAAGCACCAATACAGTGGAACCCCCCCACAAGTGACCCCATTTTGCAAACTACACCCCTCAGGGAATTCATCTAGGGGTATAGTGTACATTTCAAACCCCCAGGGGTTTCACCAATTTTGATACAACTGGGCTGTGCAAATGAAAAATTACATTTTTTACACAAAAATGCAGTTCTGGCTCAAAATTTTTTTATTTTCACAAGGAATGAAGGAGACAAAGCACCCCAAAATCTGTGCCCCAATTTCTCCCGAGTACGGCAATGCCTCACATGTGACCAAAAAATACCATTTGGGTGCATGGCAGGACTCAGAAGGGAAGGAGTGATTTTTGGATTTTGCAGCTCAGATTCTGGTGGAATTTTGGTGGGTGCTATGTTGCATTAGCAAGACCCCCCAAGCACCAATACAGTGGAACCCCCCCACAAGTGACCCCATTTTGCAAACTACACCCCTCAGGGAATTCATCTAGGGGTATAGTGTACATTTCAAACCCCCAGGGGTTTCACCAATTTTGATACAAGTGGGCAGTGAAAATGAAAAATTACATTTTTTTACACAAAAATGCAGTTCTGGCTCAAAATTTTTCATTTTCAGAAGGTATGAAGGAGAAAAAGCACCCCAAAATCTGTGCCCCAATTTCTCCCGAGTACGGCAATGCCTCACATGTGACCAAAAAATACCATTTTGGGTGCATGGCAGGACTCAGAAGGGAAGGAGTGATTTTTGGATTTTGCAGCTCAGATTCTGGTGGAGTTTTGGTGGGTGCTTTGTCGCATTAGCAAGACCCCCCAAGCACCAATACAGTGGAACCCCCCCACAAGTGACCCCATTTTGCAAACTACACCCCTCAGGGAATTCATCTAGGGGTATAGTGTACATTTCAAACCCCCAGGGGTTTCACCAATTTTGATACAACTGGGCTGTGCAAATGAAAAATTACATTTTTTACACAAAAATGCAGTTCTGGCTCAAAATTTTTCATTTTCACAAGGAATGAAGGAGACAAAGCACCCCAAAATCTGTGCCCCAATTTCTCCCGAGTACGGCAATGCCTCACATGTGACCAAAAAATACCATTTGGGTGCATGGCAGGACTCAGAAGGGAAGGAGTGATTTTTGGATTTTGCAGCTCAGATTCTGGTGGAATTTTGGTGGGTGCTATGTCGCATTAGCAAGACCCCCCAAGCACCAATACAGTGGAAGCCCCCCACAAGTGACCCCATTTTGCAAACTACACTCCTCAGGGAATTCATCTAGGGGTATAGTGTACATTTCAAACCCCCAGGGGTTTCACCAATTTTGATACAAGTGGGCAGTGAAAATGAAAAATTAAATTTTTTTACACAAAAATGCAGTTCTGGCTCAAAATTTTTCATTTTCATAAGGTATGAAGGAGAAAAAGCACCCCAAAATCTGTGCCCCAATTTCTCCCGAGTATTGCAATGCCTCATATGTGACCAAAAAATACCAGTTGGGTGCATGGCAGGACTCAGAAGGGAAGGAGTGATTTTTGGTGGTGGAATGTTGGTGGGTGCTATGTCGCATTAGCAAGACCCCCAAAGCACCAATACAGTGGAACCCCCCCACAAGTGACCCCATTTTGCAAACTACACCCCTCAGGGAATTCATCTCGGGGTATAGTGTACATTTCAAACCCCCAGGGGTTTCACCAATTTTGATACAAGTGGGCAGTGAAAATGAAAAATTACATTTTTTTACACAAAAATGCAGTTCTGGCTCAAAATTTTTCATTTTCAGAAGGTATGAAGGAGACAAAGCACCCCAAAATCTGTGCCCCAATTTCTCCCGAGTACGGCAATGCCTCATGTGTGACCAAAAAGTGGCAGGACTCAGAAGGGAAGGAGTGATATTTGGATTTTGCAGCACAAATTCTGGTGGAATGATGGTGGGTGCTATGTCGCATTAGCAAGACCCCCAAAGCACCAATACAGTGGAACCCCCCCACAAGTGACCCCATTTTGCAAACTACACCCCTCAGGGAATTCATCTAGGGGTATAGTGTACATTTCAAACCCCCAGGGGTTTCACCAATTTTGATACAAGTGGGCAGTGAAAATGAAAAATTACATTTTTTTACACAAAAATGCAGTTCTGGCTCAAAATTTTTCATTTTCAGAAGGTATGAAGGAGAAAAAGCACCCCAAAATCTGTGCCCCAATTTCTCCCGAGTACGGCAATGCCTCACATGTGACCAAAAAATACCAGTTGGGTGCATGGCAGGACTCAGAAGGGAAGGAGTGATTTTTGGATTTTGCGGCTCAGATTCTGGTGGAATGAATGGTGGGTGCTATGTGGCATTAGCAAGACCCCCGAAGCACGGTGAAATGATGAACCTAATAATCCATAGATGTGTGGTATAATTTAAAACACTCCTTTATACATAGGCCGGGTTTGTCGGGGCAAGTGTCACACTGGAAAATAGTTTGCTTTCTTATTCCCTTTTTATAGCAAACTTTGCACCTTTTTTGTGTCCTGCCCTTTTTTCCAGTGGAGGGGATTTCATCAGGAAAATGCTGCCCTGGTACAATACGGGGGCCAGTACTAGAAGTACTGGGGCCCTCTGCCTGCTGGTTCCCAAATATTAGGCCCTTTATGACTTCCTCTTGAAAGTGCATAAATGTCCCCCTCTGGCCGGTAGAACGGAATAGCACGTAAGCGTTATACAGTGCCATCTGGATGATATACACGGCCAGCTTCTTGTACCAGATTTTTGTTTTCCGCATGGCACTGTACGGCTTCAGTACCTGATCTGAAAGATCCACTCCGCCCATGTACCTATTGTAATCCAGGATACAATTAGGTTTTGAGGTGTGGGTACTGGTACCTCGTACAGGGACGGAGGTGGTACTGTCTCCGTGAATTGTTGTCAGTATAAGGACATCCCTCTTGTCCTTATATTTGACCAACAACATATTTTCGGTGCATATTCCCCTGCTTTCACCCATTCTCATTACTTGGGCAATGTGCGTTTTTGGGAGGCCTCTTTGGTTCTTGCGCACAGTACCGCAAGCTGCTGTACCTCTTGAACCAAGGGCCTTAAACAGGGGGATGCTAGTGTAAAAGTTATCCACATAGAGGTGATAACCTTTATCCAGGAAGGGGTGCACTAAATCCCAGACAATTTTTCCACTAACACCTACGAGGGAGGGGGGGCATTCTGGCGGTTCAATTCTTGAATCCTTCCCTTCATATACCCTAAACCTGTGAGTGTACCCTGAGGTGCTTTCACACAGCTTATACATTTTTACCTTGCCCTCTTACTGGGAAGGTACTGGCGGAATTTAACCCTTCCTTTAAAATGTATAAGGGACTCGTCTATGCAAATGAATTTATCTGGGATGTACATGTCTTCAAATTTGGCACTGAAATGATCAATGACCGGCCTGACTTTGAATAGCTGGTCAAAGGTGGGATCATCTCTGGGTGGGCACTGTGCATTATCGTTGTTATAAAAAAAAAAATAGATCAACCCTGTGCCGAAAAAGCTGATCAGTGATGTACGTCACTTATCAGCGCACAGTGGCCACAGGACACCCACAAAATCACAGTGTGTGTAAAAAAATAAATAAAAAAAGACCCCACAGCACCCACAAAAAAAAAAAAGGTGATCAGTGAGGCGACACTGATTACCAGTGAGGGTAATCAGTAATCAGGTGCACAACCTTTGGTGCAACTGACAGTGCAACTGGCAGCAACTGACAGGTATATATATAAAAAAAAAAAACCTCTGCACCCCCAAAAAGTTGCTGATCACCTCAGATATAGTGATCAGCACAAAAGGCGGGGGCAGCAGACACAAAATTTAGCACTCTCTATCACTCTCTATCACTCTCTATCACTATCTCTCTCTATCTCTCTATCTCTCACTATCTATCACACAGCAGCAGCAGTGACAGGTATATATATATATATATAAAAAAAAACCTGCGCCCCCAAAAAGTTGCTGATCAGTTAATTTATACTGATCAGCACAAAAGGGGGGGCAGCAGTCAGTTATATAAAAAATATATAGCACAATCTGTCACTATCTCTATCTCTCTCTCTCTATCTCTCTCTATCTCTCTATCTATAACTATCACACTGCAGCAGCACAAAATATAGCACTCTCTGTCACTAGGCCTCTCTATCTCTCTCTATCTCTCTCTATCTCTCTCTCTCTATCTCTCTCTATCTCTCTCTCTCTATCTCTCTATCTATAACTATATCACACTGCAGCAGCACAAAATATAGCACTCTCTGACACTATCTCTCTCTATCTCTATCTCTCTATCTCTCTCTATCTAACGCTATTACACTGCAGCAGCACAAGTTCACAGGACGTCACAAGTAACAGGATCCAGGAAGCAACCAGCACACTACAAGCAGGATCCAGGAAGCATCCAGCACACTACAAGCAGTGATCAGGCAAGGTATTTTCAAGGATCAGGTAAGTATTTGGCAAGGTTCAGGTCAGTATACTGCGGCAGCTAGGCACGGTGACCGCACTGCACGCTATTCCAGACCGGAATGGCGTCTGCAGTGCAGTCACCGTTAGTTTAAATCCCCCTCCTTGGCTGTGATTGGTCCGTCGGTCCGACGAACCAATCACGGCCTTTGGGGGCGGGCGGGGTGAGGTGGGGTGACACCAGTGTCACCCTTACACCCCGCGGTGATTGGTGCTGTACTTTACAGCACCAATCACCTCCGATCCCGTGTCACCGGCGAACGTTATTCGCCGGTGACACAGGAAAACGCTGTGAATGGCTGTTCACACTGAACAGCCAATCACAGCGATCGCCGACGGGGGGGCGGCATCGCAGCCCCCCCTGGGCATGCACGGACATGTCTGCTGTCAGGGACAGCAGACATGTTGAAACTGTCACCGCGTCTATAGACGCGGTGACAGTTACAAGCCATGACGTACATTTACGCCATGTGTCGGGAAGTACTTCCCGACCATGACATAAATGTACGTCAATTGTCGGGAAGGGGTTAAAGATAAAACAGAAAAAACAAGATTTGGTCTCTCAAGTATCCACTCAGAGTGTATCTCAGGGGACTGTATGATATATTTAGACACACGGCTACTGGGTCCACACAGGTAGAGGGAACAAAAGAGTACCAAATAATCGGACGCACAAAAAATCTGGTGTAATTATTGTTTCTAATTTTTTAGAGCAAGTGGCACTTGCTGCTCTCAATTGGGGGGCTCTGCACTCCCCACTAAAATTCAAATGCAACAAAGAAAATATATTCATACTTTCCAAAATTGAAAAATGTATTACAATATTTTTCACTCATAAAATAGACAGTCAAATTTAAATATATGTATATATCAAAAGATGTTAATAAAAAAAGCATAAAAACTGGACGATTGTCAACATCTCTTATTGGTTAACAGGCATACAAGTCCCATAAGCTTTTCCACTGTGAATGGACAGGATATAGACTGTTTAATTCTTGTATTCCAGTATATCCACAATTGGAGATAGTACTGTATTTTAGTTTGAAAAGTTTCCAAATCTGTTTTACCCAGGGAACACTTGATGATGGAAATATGAGACAATAATGTCCAATCCCTATACCAGGGAATTATCGGATTTTGCGCTTATGATATTTAAAGTCATTGAAACTTTAACTATCATCAAGCAGCGCAAAATCCGATAACCCTTAGTTAACCCATTAGAACCCTTGTGTGTATGCCATCAGGACCTGGGGATTTATTTACCTTAATTTTGCATAGATGCTTGCATACTTCTTCCTCGGTTAAACAAATATTTAGTATCAGGACATTATATTCAATTTTGTTTTTTAATGCTCCCACTATGTGCTCCTCTCTAGTAAATAGTGATGCAATGAAAGCGTTCAGTACAGTACTTCTGCATTTTACTTATCATCACTTATCTCCATAGAATCATCACTCATCTCACTTGTGCATTTTAAGAGCAAAAATGTGAATTTCATCTCTTGTTTTATGTACTACATGCTTATAGCCCGTTACCAGTATCACCTTGATCACGAGGCTTATACCACAGCATAGCTGCTGTTACATCGCTCAGTACCGATGGAAGCTGTAGTGTAGCTTCTGAGATATGTAATTAGCATGGAACGTGTATCCGTTTTAAAGTACAATTCTTAACAGTCTGCAGAACTGCTCTTTGTGACATTCCCAGTAATGGTGGAGACCAGGGCTAAATGAGGTGATTACAGAAGAGGGTACTGTTAGAGGTCATTATTTAAGGTAGGGAGTGCTGAGAGAGGTAGACATTTGGGCCTTGTTAGGTGCTATGCTATTGTTGCTCATCTCAATGGGCCTCCATAATAGTTCAAGCTTCAGGGTCTGCCAAAATACACAGTATGCAAAGAAGTATATGTATACAGTATATGTGTGTGGTAATTCAAGTTTATTAATAAAATGTACTGTAGGTGGCAATGTGAGGGCTGTTAATGTAATGTGATATCTGGAGGTTATTATTGTAATGTGGCGCCTATCAGTGTAATCAGAATCAGCTTTATTGGCCAGTTGTTTAGGTAACAGTTAAACAGTGACAGTACAGATATACATAACACATACAGGTATATGCTCAATGGGCGGTATTCAATGACCTGAATCGTTGGTCACAGCGATTCAGATTTTACATTCGCCAGCCATTCACCGGTTTTTTACGTCGATTCGCCAAGCGTCGGGAGTCGCCGGGACTAGCTGTGTCACCCTATTCAACGTGGCTGAGAATCGCCGCCCCCAACGGCGATTCTCAGCCAATCCGGCGTTTCCCTAAACAGCTTCAGTACTGTAAGAAATTGCAGTGAAATGCAAGAAAAATGCAAATTACCCTGAAAAAACGATTCCAATACAGCAGACTGCAAAAGCTGTGTAATCTCCTCAAAGGCCAAACAAAGGAGTGAGGTGGGGAGGAGAATCATGGGTAAGTGAGGTGCACCATGGGTAAGAACAGTGCGTTGTGGGAGAAAAAAAAAATACCAGAAAAAATTAAATATATATTTGTATAGCACTTCTACGACCATCACATCACACAAGGGCAGCAAATAATATTATATTACACTTGCAGAGTGAAAATAAACACTTAAAACCAATTATTTCACAGGTTCCTATAAAAGTTCACCACAAAAAGATGACGAGGGACACTCGGTGAGGAACGGCGATATGAAACAAGAAATAAGAATCGCCAACCTCTCATTGAATACACTTTTGGCGATTCATGGTGATTCCCGTCGACTACCGGCGAATCCCCATGAAAATTCCTATAGACAAAAACCGGCGATTTGTAGAGAATAACATTTGGCGATTGGGGCTTCATTCACCGGTCGTCATCGGTGAATAGAGGTCATTGAATAGGGTGATTCGCTTTTTCAGCTCCAAAAAACGCCGGCACACACGAAAAAAACACAGAATCGCCATAAAACTTGGCGATTCTGCCTCATTGAATACCGCCCAAATGTGTCCTGGGGATTGTAGATGCAGGGAACATACATTAGCTGAGCTGTATAGCGCCTAAGCAGCCATCGGCGGCAGCACTGGTTGTTGCAGCAGCCGGGTACATAACAATATAAGCAGGGACAGTACAGTTATCACACAGGGAACACCTACCCGCTGAGCTGCACAGCGCCTAAGCTGCCATTGGCAGTGCCACTGGTCATTGCAAACAGCCAGGTAGGTAACAGTTAAGCAGGGACAGTACAGTTTTAGGTTGCTATGCAGTGTGTGAGACAGGGGAGACACAGGGGTACAAATGGCTGAATGGCACAGTTCCTAGGCAGCCATTTGCGGCGCCATCTTGATCATGCTGCTCAAAGGCAGCAGTAATAATATTAATAAATTTATTCATACAGCACATTTCTTCCATAGCTTGCTGCTGGCAGGGTGTGCAACCAGTGATGGTACAAATCATGGTAAAGAAACAGTAAACAAAAAAGTAATACATAGCTTTCATCAGCTTAGAGGCTGAGAGAGATGGTAATTTGTGAAAAATAAAAATAAAATGATTCAATGTGCGGGTGTAAGTCCAAATGTGATGGTTGTTTGTGTTTAATATATTGCAAGGGTTATTAACCATTTGAGTGCCAACATATCTGTGAGAGATGCGCAAAAATATCCACTAAAAATGCCAACAGCTCTGTGTGTTAAATATTGGCTAAAAATGCAAGCGTCGCTCACATTTGTTTCATAAATTCAAATAAAAATGTTGTGTAAAAAAAGATATTTCCTATATAAGGTAAACAGTACCAGTCATTATAATGAATAGAAATGTTTTCTTGACAATTTTCACACCGATTTTGACAAATTCACTTGGCACTCAAAAGGTTAATGCAATATGTATTCTCTATAGTACAGATGGTGTAATGGTTAGCATTACTGCCTCACAGCACTGAGGTCATGGGTTTCATTCCCGCCATGGCCCTAACGATGTGGAGTTTGTATACTCTCCCTATGCTTGCATGGTTTTCCTCTCACAATCCAAAAATATACTGGTAGGCTAATTGGCTCCCAAAAAATTAACTCTAGAATATCTTTGTGTGCGTGTACATGTGGTAGGGAATATAGATTGTAAGCTCCACTGGGGCAGGGACTGATGTGAATGTTCAAATATTCTCTGTAAAGCGCTGCGGAATATGTGTGCGCTATATAAGACACTGGTAATAAATAAATAATAAATGTAACATTGAATCATGTAATTTCTTAGTTCATTAGGGGAAATACTCCTATTTAAATGTGATTGCTGCTTATTTATTCGATGTTGGTGTTTGAGGAGATAATATTAATCTGCAGTACTGTATGTATGTGCCTTTGGTTTAATGTTGAGGAAGGTTGCACCCATAAAGGTGCCTAGAGGTACATCCTGTTGACTTGTAACTACTGACTTGAGTAATTTATAGATATAGGATTCTTCTAGTGGCCAAAAATGTATCCAGTTTTAAATTCATTAACAGTGGTTGCTGTAACCACCCCCACCGGAAATGAGTTCCAGAATGTTACTGCTCTAATGGTGAAGAATCCTCTTCTTTATTCAGTACGGCATTTATTTTCCTCGAGCCTCGGTACATGCCCGCGTGTCCTGAATATAGACCTGTTAGTGAACAATCATCTCCCAGTTCTATATGATTACCAATCCTGTACTTGAACATACTAAACATATCACTTCTCAACCTCCGTTTCTCCAGTGAAAACATATTCAGCCTGGTTAACCTATCTTTGTATTCTAGTGATTCGAGACCTTTAAATAGCTTAGTCGCCCTTCTCTATACCTGTTCCAATTCATTTATGTCCTTTTTAAGATGCGGTGCCCAGAACTGACCACAGTATTCCAAGTGTGGACTCACCAATGCCTTGTAAAGAGGCACTATCACATTGGCATCCCTTGAGTCAGTTCCTCTTTTAATGCATGCCAGTGTCCTGTTTGCTGCTAAACTATTACCCAACTTTTCATCTCTGATGACCCCCAAGTCCTTCTCTACAGCAAAATTCCCTATAATAACTCCAAGTAGCTTATATGTCATGCTGAATCTCATGGTGAGACTTGTTGCATTTATGAAAAAAGAGTGGCAGTGCACTACAGTAGATGTGGCTATGTGTATTATTGATTGTGATTGTAGTTTGTTTATTTACAGTAAAGATTCAAGCACACTAGCTGAACATAAATACAATAGCATTCTAGTTGCAGTTCGATCAGATGCCTTCACATGGAGGTTCCAGCAAGAACTTCTGTCACTATTGTAAATGTAACCTGCTAAGTGTACCTACAGTAAATATACACTGTGGGACAGATGCCAATAATTGCAGGTAAAATGTTGTGTTAGTAAGGTGACCAATCATTATTAGGGAGGACAGTCCTTCTTTTGTAAGTTCTGTCTTCCCTCGAAAAGTGTCCTCCATTTCGATATTTAAAGACTAATCTGTAAATCTCTGTATTCGATCGATGCTGAGCCAAGCCATTGCGTGTGATATGATGTATTTGTATTTGATAAGACGATTTGTCAAGGCTACAGTGTGGCGAGATGCAATTATGAGACGCATGCACTCCCCATGGCACTGGAGATTGGTCACCCATTAGCTCCGTCCTCCCCCTGTTTAGGCCCGCCTTGCCCCACCCTGCTAGTCTATTTAGGTTTGCTCCTCTCCCCCAGCCATTTTAGACCTCATTGCTGCATGTTGCTGAGAAGACATGTGGAGCATAGAAGAGGGCATGTGGTCAAGTGAAGGCTGAGTAAGGTCTGTGCAGGCTGCATGAGAAGTACTTCAGAAAGTGTAGTTAGTTTTAGATGAGTACTTTTATTGTTTTTTAATGCCTTTCCCCTGATGCACGACGGCCGCCATTTTCCAGGGCCATATAAATGTATCCCTGTTAAAAGAGCCCACCATCCTTGCTCAGATGGTGGGAATTGCAGACGGCCCCCTGGCCAACTGCACAGTGATCGGCGCATTCGTTCAGCGAGCATGGACTCAATAGTGATTTTGGCAGGCCGATGGCGAAGCGGGCACTGCATGCTGGGAGCCGCTGCAGACTTTATTATGCATTTATCATATTATAGTGTATTATTGTTGCAATGAATAATTTTTTTTTATTGTATTCTCCTTTTCATTGTAAAAAAAGTTGGTCAACTTAGTTATAGGGGGTTATTCATTTATCATCTCAAAAGTAAAATCTTTCTCTAACGGGCAAAACCATGTGCACTGTAGGTGGGGCCGATGTCACCTGCAGAGAGAGTTAGATTTGGGTGAGTTGTGTTCAAACTAAAATCTAAATTTCTGTGTAAATATATAGCAGCCATTATTTACTTTGCATAGAAACAAAATAGCCCACCCACATCTCTCTCTCTATACTGCACATCTTACATTTTCCTTACCTGCAGTGCATATGGTTTTGCCCATTAGAAAAGATTTTTCTTTTCATTTAATTACATTTGCGATTATGTGCTGGCATTTTGGCTAACTTCTACAAAATATTCCAGGGCCAAATTTAGACCGTTTTCAGGTGCACTTGCTCCCCCTGCACTTTCGCACGGTGGAGCAATGTTTAGCATCTGCACATGTGCATTTCTGCGCATGTGCAGATGCCAGGTGTGAACGGGCATGGTGAACTGCAAGTGGATGCACCCATGGGAATGCCCAGCATTTCATGGGTGTTCCCATGAACATTCGGCAGTGACGCGGCTGCTGGGGGCGGGCAGCTGACATCACCAGATGTCAGCTGCCCGCCCCGTTCCCGTACAGGGTGCATGCAAAGCTAAGGCACCTGAGAGTAACTTAGTTTTGCGTGTACATTACAAATCATTCAATGGTCAGCGACCATCAAATTATTTGGTCCCCACCCCCAAGGGGGGGCAGCATTGCAGGCGGCGTTAAAACCACATGCAGCGCTGTAAAATTTGCAGCTCTGCATGGGGACTACAATAACGTTCTTAGTTCCCATTAGCGCCCCTGCTGCTTCACATCTCTTTTTGTAGAGATCTGTAGTGAACGAGAATGGATTGAGTCTGTTTAAGTGATAGACATCCCCACAAATGTTGGCAACATGCGCCACACATTCCAATAAGAAATGTATGTTACACCCATGTTCTTACCAATTTTTTATGGCATGACTGTAAATAAGGGAGGTAGTAGCCAGTTGTAATTTACTTGCCGAATTATTATAGAATTGATATGTGTGAGGAGGACCGGTGCAAGGTTTTCCCGGCACCAAGCCAAACTTCAGCTTACAGGATTTCCAGAACCTCAGGTGAAAGCGTGGAGCTAGTGTCTCAGATGCTCAACACCTGCCCTTTGTATTAAGTTCAACAAGGATGTTTATCTCTGTGTCATCCTTCTGTGGTAGTCAGTGGTGCCCCCCAGATTCTGAAACCCTTAGGCAGCTGCCTAATTGTAGAGCCAGCCCTGTATGTGGGTAATAGCCTGTACAAAATGGTCTTACATAGATAACCTTTCAGCACATCTGTTTGCTTTTGCACATATACATATCCAGAAAGATCACACTGAATCTTACTGAAGCGTGTGCAATATCAAAATATAATGACCATATAACTGTCCTACATTAACACATGCCCTTAAAATGTTTCTTTGTTCTTCGGACAAAATTGCTACTGTATTTGCCTAAAACAACCTGTGATGACTTCCAGCCATGGGCGGATTGGGAATGTTAAGTGTCCCTGGAAATATTTCCAAAAGTCCCCCCCTTTCGTGCACACATTGACAGCCTGCCACCCTCTACCCCCTTATGCACCCCCACTAGTATCCCACCCTCTACCCTTTATGCACCCCTACTAGCATCCCACCCTCTACCCTTTATGCACCCCTACTAGCATCCCAACCCTCTACCCTTTATGCACCCCTACTAGCATCCCACCCTTTGCCCCCTTACATATCCCGCTAGCATCCCACCCTCTACCACCTTACGCACCCTTACTAGCATCCCACCCTCTACCCCCCCATACAAACCTACACCACCTATCCCCCTTTACACTCTCCTGGCCACATGTCGGCTGGCCCTTGGACTTCTATTGCCAATCTGCCCCTGCTTACAGTACAATGTTTTTCAAAGTAATTAACATTAAGGGCCAGATGTATCAAGCGTCAAAAAGTGATAAAATGGAGGGAGATAAACAACCAGCCAATTAGCTCCTACCTGGCATGTTAAATGTTGGGTTTAAAAAATGACAGATAGGAGCTGATTGGCTGGTTGTTTATCACCCTCCATTTTATTACTGTTCAAAGCTTGATACATCTGACCCGAAATTAACCTTTGCCTTATTTACACAACCCAATTTTTAGGTGCTAATCTATGAATTAATAAAACTCAGTTTTAAAACATATAGAAGAACCCAGCTGCAGAGTATTTATTATGCCAGTGGTGGCCTATCTAGGTGATTTGAACCAAGTAAAAAAAAATATGAATAAATAATTGGAAATCTCTGTGCTATTCAGTATGAAACTAGACTGGCATGCACAAATACAATAACACATTTATGTAATTAATAAAAAATTTATTAGTTGTTGATACCGGTCTAAAACAACATATCCCTGATAGCGGTGCTTTGATGAAAGCATCCCTATCGGTGTGAAATGCGTCAGTGGGTACTGTGGATCATTATTGCTCTCATCTGTCCCCTTGAAGAATCACAAGCAGCGAGAATAAGCTCAGAGACAAAGGGCCTTATTCTAGTTCACTCTTTCTGACAAAATCCTTCTTAGATGGACAAAAGCATGTGCACTGCAAGTGGGGCAGATGTAACTTGTGCAGAGAGAATTAGATTTGGGTGGGGTTTTACTACAAAGTGAGATCTATATTGCAGCGTAAAAATAAAGCAGCCAGTATTTAGCCTGCACAGAAACAAAATAACTCACCCAAATCTAATTCTCTCTGCACATTTTACATCTGCCCCCCTGCAGTGCACATGGTTTTGTCCATCTAAGAAGGATTTTTTCAGAAAGAGTGAACTAGAATAAGGACCAATGTGAGCAGGGCCGGTGCTAGGGTGTCCGGCGCCCTCCTGCAAACCATACATTTTGCGCCCTTTCACATTGCCATTGCAACGAGCTGCAGCCCGATTGTGGGAGTGTATGCAACATGCGAACCTACTGTATGGAGGATCTCGGGTGCATGTACATGTACTGTACATTTTGCATACACCATCTCAGTGCTGTGTCCGCAAAATGTTGCAGGCACTAAGGGCCTTATTCTGCTTGGAGCGTCCGGGCCGTACGCGTACGTCCCGGGGTTTTTCACGATCTGCGCATGTGCAAATACGCTAATGCGCCGGCGCGAGCACTCCACAACGCTTACGGCCGGTGTCTCAACGTGCGAAAAAACCTGTACGCGAGCGTACGGGTAATGGGGCGGCATAGGGGCGTGCTGATGGGAGCGGCCGAAATAATGAGGGAAAATGGGCGTAAATATGGGCGTACACGGGGGTGTGCACCAGAAATGAGCGGTGCTACTACCGCACGATCGACTAAGGCACCGTTCGTTTCGGACACCAAACAGGCGGCCGCCAACCGCCAGCTAAAACCACTCCTACAGATACCGCTTGCCAGCGTGCGCCTGAGTTGGCTAATTAACGCTGATTAGTACTCAAACACATACACCTGAATGTAATAAGCAATGCTGCAGTCTATTAACTCCAAACCATGATTTCACTGCCTGCAAGCCACACATGCAGCACGCAAACACATTGGAAGCTTATGTTTCTATACTTCTCCACATTTAAAGGTGTGTTTAATTTTTTGTTTTAAAGATTTTTATTTCTTTTCACAATTGAAAACTTCGTTAAACATATTTGGACACTTTGGTCCATTGTGAAAAAGTGCAAAATTCAAGATAACATGTACATTTCACGACCTTTTAGGTCTCCAGTCAGATATTTCTTAAACTAAACATCACATTCTCTATATCTTTAGCTATGAATATCCTAACATACATCTCCTTTAGAAATTGTTATTCAACTGGGTGTGCTGGTAAAGAGTATATATCCTTTACGTAGGATTAGTTTACATATCTTATTCTTTACTTATATTTTATAACTGTGGATAACGTAGTCTTACTATGAAAGTAAACAATGAATACTTGTATGAGTACCTATTATAGCCTATAATACATATACCAGACAAGACAAGACAAGACAGGAGGGGGGAGGAGAGAAGGGGGGGAGGAGCATCATGGAGGTAAGGCGTCAATTTTCTTTTCATTCTTATTCCTATATATATATTTTTTTTTTGTTAAGGAAGACAGAGAAGTGTTACGGGCGGACCTTCTTTCATTTCAGTCCTCTTGGTCTATGAAAGACATGACTTGGGTGTGTTGAGTGATAGTCAGGGAGTCTATGAACGGCTTCCATTTACCAAGGAATGAGGTTTTTGGTTCGTATAAGTTAAGCATTAGCGATCTTTTGTCATATAACAAGATCTGATATAATTTGGTTTTGAGTTCGCTTAAGGTTGGGGAAGTGGGCGCTATCCAATGCGTGAGGATATTTTTCTTTGCTACTGTTAATATTATAATTATAAGTGGAATATGTTTGGAAGCTGGAGGTGGTATTCTCCAGTTTTGGAAGTTCAGGCATAAACACGCAAGTTTGTCTGGTACCAGATTGAGTCCCAAAATTAGATTTATGAAATGGAGAGTCTTGCGCCAAAACTTCAATATTTTGCTACACCCCCACATGCAATGCATGAATTTTGCGTTACTCATTTTACATTTGTGGCATTCACCTGTGGCTTCTGGGGCCATGTATTTACTTTGGGCGGGGGCAATATAAAGGCGATGTATAGTTTTAAAATGTACCTCTTGTAGATACGAGGATTGCAACACCTGTAAGGATTTAGGATAAGGTCTAAATAGTGCTTCCGGCGAGGTCACCTCAGGAATATCTTTGTTCCAAGCAATGCTTAAATCTTCAAGGGATTTATCTGGGAGTTTGTCAATCAGTAGATCATAAATGAAAGATGTTTTGAATCTGGAATGGTGGAGTTTCATGAATGTTTGTTCTAGAGGATCTGAGTGTATGGTAGATAGGATGTGCGTCGATATTGAATTCACGTAATGGCGGGTTTGTAAATACATATAGAATTGTGTTTTTTTTAGATTATAATTTGCCTGTAATGACTGGAAGGTAAAGAGAGTTCCACCTGGGTCGAAAAGTTTGGTAGCTAGGTCTAAGCCTTTAAGTTTCCACTCCTTATATTGGGAATTAGTCAGTGAAGGTGGGAAATTTGGGTTTCCCCAAATCGGGATGAAAGGTGAAGTTAAGGGGTTTCTTTTGAGTTTTTTGTTAATCATAGACCATGCATTGTATGTGCCCTTAAAGAGTATATGGCTTTGGATGCCTTGGGGTATTTTTGAAATCGGGGAATGAATTAATGCGCTAGGGGAAAAAGGATGAAAGATGTTTTCATCTAATCTGTGATCCGTATAGATAGATTTATTGTACATCCAGTCCGATATATATCGAAAGTGGATAGAGTAGGAGTAGTATAGGAAATTAGGGATTTTTAATCCACCTTGCTGTTTAGGGCGCATTAATTTATGGAGGGACATCCTGGGTTTCTTCCCTTCCCATAGAAATTTCGACATTATCTTTTCAAGTAGTCGTATGTCTGAGGACGGGATGATACAGGGGATCATTTGCAATTGGTAAAATATTTTGGGGAAAATAATGCTCTTAAGAACTGCAGCTCTACCTAGGAGCGAGATCGGGAGTTTTGTCCATATCTCCAGTTGTGAGGATATTTTATTGATCAGTGGGGTGATATTTGCCTTATACATGGAGTATGGACTTCTCGTTATACTTATGCCTAGGTATTTAATGTTGTCGCTTTGAATTTTAAATTGCGCTATAGTCGGGTGCGTAGCTAGTTCTGGAGACAGTGGGGTTAGTGGTAAAATTTCTGTCTTGTCTACATTAATTTTGTATCCTGAGACGGGGCCAAAGGAGTTTATTAGGGACATTATCTCGGGGATGGATGTCAGTGGTTGGGAAACGAATAATAATAGATCATCTGCAAATAATGCGAGCTTCAGCTCTTCATTACGAATTCTTATGCCGGTGTATGCTTGTGAGGATCTTAGTGCGATGGTGAGGGGCTCAATAGAAAGCGCAAAAAGGAGTGGGGATAGAGGACATCCCTGCCTCGTACCTCTCTGGATTTTGAAAGGAGGGGACAGAAAGCCGTTACAGGCAACTTGGGATGTGGGGTCTATATATAGCGTTTGAAGAAATGAAATGAATTGAGGCGGAAAGCCAAACTTTGACATGGTGTGGTAGAGGTGTGTCCACCCCACCATGTCAAATGCCTTCTCAGCATCAACCGCTAGAATTAGCTTGGGGGAGTCCTGCGTATTTTGGGAGATCAAATGTTGCGTGGCAGCTAGTACCTTTCTAACATTCCTAACTGAGTGGCGTCCTGATATGAATCCAGTCTGATCACTGTGAATTATATGGGGTAAGATAGGGTTCAACCTATCAGCTAGTATCTTTGTTAGCAACTTATAGTCGCAGTTCAGGAGGGATATCGGGCGATATGAACCTGGTAGAGTCAGATCTCTTCCTGGTTTGGGTATTAATTTAACTATGGCCGAATTAAAGTGATGGGGGATGCTATTATTGGCCAGAATGTAGTTAAAAACTGAGGTAAGGATGGGAGCTATTTTATCTGGATACATTTTGTAAAAGTCTCCATTAAAACCGTCTGGTCCCGGAGATTTGGCTGGTTTCAAAGCTTGAATTGCTTTGAGGACTTCTGCTTCTGAGATGGGGTTTATTAGCGTTTGAGCTGTTTCTGCTGGTATTTGCGGAAAGCTCAGATTTTCCCACAAAGCTAAATTCTGTGTTTCTGAGGAGTCATGACTTGCTAAGTTTGAATTGGGTGAGGTGGCGTCTGGGAGAGGAGAATATATGTTTTTATAGAAGTCAGACATGACCTGTGTTATTTGGGCATTGGAGATAGTAAGTTCTCCATTACAATTTTTTAGGTGATGAACTACCATCGGCGGTCGGGTTGAGTTTAATATTGTGGAAAGTAGTTTACCCGTTTTATTCCCTAGTTTATGATATTTGTAGTTGGCATTGAATTGGCTTTTGTCTGTCATAGCTTGGAGTATATTATCCAGTGATGATTTTGCTTGTAGATACTTAGACTTGTGTGTATGCGTGGGGTTTGTAAGGTAGGTGGAATATGAGTCTTCTAATTCTTTCTGAGCTGTCTTATACGATTGTGATAATTTTTTTTTATGTTCTTTCTCGAAGCTCATGATTGAGCCACGTAGGACAGATTTGGCAGCCATCCAATATAGTGAGGGGTTGGTAGCTAGACAATCTTTGTGGTTGGTGTGATATTCCCCCCATGCTAATGTTAGGTACTCTCGAAAGGTGAGAGATTTGGAGAGGTGGGAGGGAAATTTCCATGACTTGTATGGGGAAGTTTCTTTGGATGTTTGTATGGAAATATGTAACAATGCATGGTCTGATATGATAATGGGGTGGATTTTCGCTTTAGTAATGTGGGGTAGGAGGCTGGTAGAAACAAATATATAATCGATACGCGAAAATGTGTGATGCGCGGCTGACAGGCATGAGTATTCTCTGTGTGTTGGGTGCATAACCCTCCACACATCTGTAAGTTGGAGGCTGTTTAGTAGAAACGGTATTCCTATTCTTGGGGGGTGTCTTAATTTGGCATTGGGATTGGAGCGGTCTAGGGTGGGGTGGGCTGTGAGATTGAGGTCTCCACATACGATTAATGGAGAAGCCATATGTGGAGTAAGTAATGCTATAATTTTTTTGAAGAAGTCTTTAGAATACGTGTTGGGAGCATAAATTGAGCATATGACATGTGGTTTGTCGTTGATTTTGGTTTCTACTATTAGATATCTACCTTCCTCATCTGCTTGTACTGAGGTGACCTCAACCGGAAGGGACTTAGAGGCAAGGATTACGATACCTCTTGATTTAGAATTATACGGGGCTGAGGCCAATACCCTCCATTTCATCATCTGAAGTTTAAGGACCTCTGGGGGCAGTAAATGGGTCTCCTGGAGACATACTAAGTCCAGAGTTTGTTTCTGTAAATAAACCAATACCTTACGGCGTTTAGCCGGCGAATGGAAGCCGCCCACGTTAAGGGATCCTATTTTGATTTCAGTCATGGGAGTCGGGGTGGGTTGTGATGAAGGACGTCCAGTCAATGTGATTTCTCATCTTCTCATCTGTTCTTTTGAAATTCTGTAAAAACATTGAGGGAGAACAAGGGGAGGGAGACATATATTCACAAGACAGGGGAGAGAACATATGAAAAAAGTAATCTAGTGCGATCAACGCACTCAATGGTCCATCTAATACATGGACATTCCGCAGAAACCTATTAAATTTAGTAAACTGAATATTGAACCTTATATCAAGGTTCTTGGTATTTATATGAATACGAAACATGGGAATTTGATAACCGGACATAATCCCAAATTATTATTATTTTTTTTTTTTTTTTTTTTTGCCATTTAACTACTAATAATATTAAGATACCTCTTTTACGACCTGAATAAGATATTCCTCAGTGAGAAAAAAAGAAGGACAGTGGGGGGAGGGGTGGGGGGGGGGATGGGGGAGGAGGGAAAGGGGGGAGGAGGGAAAGGGGGGATAAGGAGAGTGTGGGAGGAAGAAGGGAAAGGGCTAGAGTAAGTAAGATATTGTAGAGGGATATATTTAACCACATTTCTAGTGAGACTTTATCAGTGAACTATAAATCTTCTGGGAGGAAGGAGTATTTTATATTGTAGTCAGATCATGCATCTGAAATATCCGCTGATGCTGAGGGGAATTTCTCACGAAGGAATCCTTTGGCGTCGTCAGGGTCAGAGAAGTCATATTGGGTGTCTTCCCAAAAGATCCTCAAACGGGCTGGATACATTAGAGCAAACTTCAGTTTCCTTTCTACTAATTGTGTGCAGATAGGGGAGAAGGCTTTCCTCTGTTTGGATAGTTCCACCGAGAAGTCCTGGAACAATCGCAAGCGTTTTCCCTCCCACATAAGGTTTTGGATCTTGCGCGATGCCCTCCATATCGCTACTTTATGAAGGTAGTTCAAACATCGGAACAGAATAGGTCTGGGTCTCGGATCATTGTGTTTGGGGATGTATCCTAGTCGGTGAACCCTTTCAACCACTAAATCTTTGCATTCCTCTTTTATTCCTAGTAGCTCGGGCAGTGTTTTGGTTACAAAGTCCGTTAGGGCTGGGCCTTTGACACTTTCTGGGAGGCCAACTACTCTTACATTATTCCTCCTTGACCGATTTTCCATCTCGTCTATCTTATTCCAGAGGTGGTAGTTATCTTTCTGGAGCCTAATCATATCTTTTTGTACTACGTGCATATCATGTGAAATTGCTCCAATAGTATTCTCATTTGAGGAGACTCTAGTGGTTAATTGTTGCAACTGCAGGGATATTTCTTGCACTGCGTTGGTTAGCAGGGGAGCCATAGTGGATTTTATAGCATCCACAATATCTCTATAAGTGACCGGAGCGTCTGGGTCTTTAGAGATCTGTGATGAATCAGCGTTTCCTGAGTTCCCTGTAGATTTCTTGGACGCAGGTGAGAGAGGGGTGATATCATCCTCCTCTTCTGGGGCTATAGTGTGTTCTGCTCTGCGTTTCTCATTCCTAGTTGGGGTATGCTTAGTTTGCTTTCCGGTAGGAATTGAGTGATCCATCTGGGAATGGGGTATACAATTATGAATAAGTCTCTTATTCTTAGGTTCACGTTTGTGTGTTCAGCCTGGTAGCTCGGCTCAGAATTGTGTCTCAAGGAGAGGCTGAGAAGGGGGGGAAGGGGGAGTAGTGTCCTTTCTGAAAGAGCAGGGGTGAGGGATATCTTCTATGGTAAAATAGAAGCAGACCCTGAGTGTTGCTCTTTACTTATATGGGATCCAAGGGAAGGGGGGAGGTAGGGTATCTTTAGCTTCCCTGTATAGTCTTATTCTCACTGAGTGAGTGCAGAGAGGCTATACATATGTCGGGTCTTACTTGTTGCTTGGGGTTGTCTGCTGGAGCTGTAGCTTGGAGTCCAGCGTGTGGTGCTCCAAAATGGCGTCCTGTAATAGTGGGGCGCGTGTCTCCGCTGTTAGGGAGGATGGAGGTAATTGTTCCCCGCTGTGGTGTCTGATGTGGGGGCTGGAAGCTCCTTCTCGGTGCCACTCGCCGTCTAGGGGAAGGCTCGGGTGAGCTGCGGCTTTTAGCGTGCTGCGGTAGCGCCGGAGAGGACGGTGACGTCACCGGGCGCTCGATCTCCTGCTGCGGCACCCGGGAGCGTTTCTGCCGATCCCCGTGTGTTCAGCCTGTTCAGGGGGTATTGTGGAGTCTGGCAGCGGTGGTCGGGGGAGTGTGTCTGTCCCCCTATATATTAGTTTTGTGGGATCAGTCCGGAGCTGCGGTCTCAGGCAGCCGTTCCCATGAAGCCGGAAGCGGAAGTCAGGTTTGTTTAATTTAAGGTAAGAATCTTTTTATACGCTAAGGTAGGTATTTGATAAACAGACACATTCACTACCTGCTTTCATAGACTTTACGCAGTAGCACACTCAATCTACACAAGTCGACATGTGTCAACGTGTTCACTCTAATACTAACATAGGTTTTGTATTTAGGATACAATAACATAAACCACATCTAACACCTACAAAGGATGTTTCAGCAATGTTTAAAGCCCATGACCACTATTTTCCACACAATCTTTGTATAGTACCCAAAATTATGACCTGTACCACTATCTCATCTGCTATGATTTGGATTTCACTACACTCTGGATGTAAGATGCCACCAATCACATTATTGCACTCTCATCTCTCTAACAAAGGATTCCTACATCTGCTTATGACACTGTCAAATCATATATATTTTAAAAGTTATGCATGTTTGTTCACAAGCTAATTTATCATGTTTGGCCCATTCACACATCTTTTTTTTTTTAGGGAGGACACATATGAATTCCTACACAAATGTACCTTTTCACCCTTGTTTGTCTGCCTCACCCACTCCATGAGGAAAGCATTGTTCTGGACCTGCTTTTACCTACTACTGTAGGAGCTACCTCACCTGCACACAAACTGCTTTCTCACCTATTAAGTTGCTCTGCACATGTGCTGACACAAACTAATTAGCAGGGAAAAGTTGGATAGGAACATGGGAATGGCCATGGAGAGGGTTACACATGGGAAACTTCCACCACACTTCAACAAATGTTCAAAAATACCCTGGTCAGTAAGTACACATAAATCTAGTATTTGTTTCACACAAGAAATGACACATACCACAATTTAGATGTAATTTGTAAAATAAATTTATTTGCTGTTCAGCATCACAGCTTGACACTTTAATGTGAGAAATCAAAAAAACAAATAAAATAGACACACAAATAATAAAACAGCCAGAACAAGAGGTTGCATATCTCCAAACATGTGTTACCCTGCAAATGCAATGGTGAAAGAAATGGGGACACCAGAATACGTACTGCAACAACCAGGGTGAATACTAAGCAAGATACACACCACCAAAAAAAAAAATCCTGCATTTGTAGAGGTCAAAATACGAACTTTCATGCCCATGGCACGCAAATGGATCGATGGGCAACTCAGGAAGCGGATGTCCAGTGCAATTTAAACCTTTGGCCTCCAACCACAGAGGAAGTGAACCAGGTCTCATTTGGGCCCTTTTTTGCCCCTTTTAGATGGGGCCTTGGGGACAGGGGCCTTTGGGTCAGCTGGCTTTCGGCGTCTTCCCCTAGTCGCCACAGGAGGGTCAGCCGAGGTGGAAGGTTAGGGAGCAGCTTGGGGTGGGGCAGCAGATGGGGGATTGTCCCTTAGGGACCTGGCGGTGGACAGCTGCTCCGCAATAAGTTCATTCTGGCGGCTGAGGTGTTGGCCAATGCTTAGCATGCCAGCCGCCAGAGTTTCATTAATGCGGTTCAACGCCTCAACCTGCAGCTGGTTTGTGGCCTTCCACTCCGCCAGAAAATCCGCCACCTGCTGCTGACGGATCGCAGCATCCACCCCTTGCTGCTCGATCCTGTCCAGCGTCACCAACAGGCTCTCACTCAATGTCTCCTGTGGCTGGGGCTGGGGGCGACGTCTTGCTGTAGGCTGGACCACCTGCTCCACCTGTGGCTCTGCAGAGGAAGATGCTGCCGGTACATCCTGACTTTCTGCTTCTGCTAGGATAAGAATTGAAAACAATGTCACCATCACATACGCAATAAAAAATATCTTTCTAAATACAATGCATTACTGTGACTTACCATCAAAAGCAGCAGCAAAGACCTCCGCCGGGAGCTCACTGTCCATATTGGAGATCCCCCTGATCTCCCCCACATCGATGACATCACAGGAGTCCAGCTCCAGGGGGGTAAACTCCAAATGGTCAGGCATAGGACCGCTCCCGGTGGACATGCTGTGGTTGTACCGGTCAGTCATCTTCCTCTTCAGGGCACTTTTGAAGTCAGTCCACCTACAAGTTTAAAAATACAAATATCACCATGAGATATGTGCACCACTGTGCTACGTGTAGGCTTACCACCTAGTCCCTTTAATTCCGGACACATGTTACTTACACAGGTTCTGTGGCAGTTTAAAATTAGGTGAAGTGGAGTCTTGAAGTCAGCCAGCCACAGAACCTGTGTAATTAATATGTGTCCGGAATTAAAGGGACTAGGTGGTACCCGTAGCTACGTGACATTTCCTAGTGTGGGTGATCTTCTGTTTTTTTGCCATGTGTGGCCAAATAATTCTTTGATGGACAAAACCATGTGCACTGCAGGTGAGGCAGGTGTAAAACCCCACCCAAATCGGATTATCTCTGCACAAGTAACACCTGCCTCACCTGCAGTGCACATGGTTTTGTCCATCTAAGAAATATTTGGCCAGAAAGAGTGAACTAGAATAAGGGCCTCAGTTCCTGCTGGAGACTGCTGAAAAATTGCCCTGACAAACACACTAACCTTTTCTTCACCGCGTCCCAAGTTCTGACCACTGGTGCCACCTGGTTCACTTCCTCTGTGATCTTGTCCCAAAGGTTTCGCCTTGCACTGGCACCCGGCCTCCTGGTTGCCAATTCAATCCATTCGCGTGCCCTGGGCACGAGAATTCGCATTTCGGCCTCTACAAATGCAGGGTTTCTCCTTCTGGTGGTGGTATCCTGCTCAGTCATCACCCTAGATGTTGCAGCACGTTTTCTGGTGGCCCCAGTTCTCTCACCATGCACCTGCTGGGTCACACCTGTTTGGAGAGATGCAACCTCTTGTTCTGGCTGGTTGCTTGGCCCTTGTGGAGCTGGTGGAGGTTCACCAGGGCCTGTTACTGAGGGGCCCGCTTGATCTTGCAGGCGACTCCTCTCTTGGGCCCTCCTTCTCCGCTCCTCTTCCCTCTTCTGTAATGCTTCAAGCATGGATTCTGCTTGTGCTCTCTGCAGAGCGTCCTCTGCTGCTGAATCGTCAGAGTCAGACATGTTTGCAGCAATTGTGGGCTGCATCTGACTGAATATTTATATGTTAATCTCCCGCCACGAACAAGGGGGCGTATATTTTTCCCCGCAAGGTAGATGCAAATTTACGCCGATATTTCCCGCCGATAATTGCCGCTTAAATTACGCAGGTCTCAATGCACCTGATTAATCACCCGTATATGTATTGTACAGGTTGTGGAGCATTGTGGGCTACATCGTGAAATGTGTGCACCTGTCATTCCAATGATGAGTGTTGTCACCTGGTATCTGTTGGAGTTCGTGTATGCTTTGTGAGTCACATTTCAAAACATCACGTTATCATGCTTGCCTTGCATATGTAATGTGTATGAAATTGTCATACAGCAACATGTTGCATTGTGGCCCTTTAAGCAGCGTAGTTATAAGTTGAGGGTTGCGTGTATTATTTTCCGCCTACTGTATATACAGGACTCCTCCCCATGCATATCGGTGTATCGTGCCCCCTTTAAGCAGCGTAGTTATAAGTTGAGGGTTGCGTGTATTATTTTCCGCCTACTGTATATACAGGACTCCTCCCCATGCATATCGGTGTATCGTGCCCCCTTTAAGCAGCGTAGTTATAAGTAGAGGGTTGCGTTTATTATTTTCCGCACACTGTAAATACAGTACTTCTCTCTTCATTGAATGCATGCTGTTGGTTGTGGTGTGTGTATATCGGAACGGTCCGCGTAAGTTTCTATTCGCATCCAGTTTGTTAATATAAGAGGGATTAATAAAGTTAATACCAAACAAACAATTTTTTCGACCAATCAGCAAGCACCAAAAGTGATATATGTACCTGCAATTAATAACTGCGCCATTGCCAATATGACTTCTACAAGAGCCAGGCCCTTTTCTACATCAGAGCTTTTGGCCCTGGTGGAAGTGATGGATCGTCACCTGGGGCCCAGGGGCCCATATGTATCTAATGCGGACAAGCGGCGGGCGTATAATGCTGCCCGCCGCCTGATATTTTCCACAACCGGCGTCCGCAGAAGCCTGGGCCAGGTTGAGCGGCGCTGGTCCGACCTGCGCCGGCGGCAGCCGGTTCTACTCAGCAGCCTTCGCCGCCATATTGCCCGATGTAAGTTTTGATTACTAGTATGTCAGCGTTTTTTAGCAATGTTTGGTGTACTTTTTATAAATATGTTCCTGAGTATGGGGGTGTATATGGGTGTATAGGGGGTGTATATGGGTGTATAGGGGGTGTATATGGGGTGTATATGGGGGGTATATGGGGTGTATATGGGGGGTATATGGGGTGTATAGGGGGGGTATATGGGGTGTATAGGGGGTGTATATGGGTGTATATGGGGTGTATATGGGTGTATAGGGGGTGTATATGGGGTGTATATGGGGGGTATATGGGGTGTATATGGGGGGTATATGGGGTGTATAGGGGGTGTATATGGGTGTATAGGGGGTGTATATGGGGTGTATATGGGGGGTATATGGGGTGTATAGGGGGTGTATATGGGTGTATAGGGGGTGTATATGGGGTGTATATGGGTGTATAGGGGGTGTATAGGGGGTGTATATGGGGTGTATATGGGGTGTATATGGGGGGTATATGGGGGGTATAGGGGGTGTATATGGGTGTATATGGGGTGTATATGGGTGTATAGGGGGTGTATATAGGGGGTATATGGGGGGTATAGGGGGTGTATATGGGTGTATAGGGGGTGTATATGGGGTGTATATGGGGGGTATATGGGGTGTATAGGGGGTGTATATGGGTGTATAGGGGGTGTATATGGGGTGTATATGGGTGTATAGGGGGTGTATAGGGGGTGTATATGGGGTGTATATGGGTGTATATGGGGGGTATATGGGGGGTATAGGGGGTGTATAGGGGGTGTATAGGGGGGGGTTTAAGTAGTTGATCAGTTTTTGGGTGTAGGATATCAAATAGTTTGCATGATAAATGTCTGAAATTTCACAGCAATGATAATTGTGAAGGTTATGAGCATGACTAATGTGAATTTTGCTTTCCCCCTTTTTTATGAAACCCAATCTTCGATTTCTATGCCATCAACATGAACATTTCAGCACGGGCAAGGGCACGCATTCAAGCCCGGGAGCAGGCAGCCCGGGACCAGGCAGCCGAGGAGGAGGAGGAAGAGGAGGAGGAAGAAGAGGAAGAGGAGGAGGAGGAAGAGGAGGAGGAGGAAGAGGAGGAGGAGGAAGAAGAGGAGGAGGAAGAAGAGGAGGAGGAACAAGAGGAGACCCAGGGTGCAGTTTGGACCCACACCATTTCCCCATCCCCTTCCCCCTCCACAACCCCCACCCCCTCCACAACCCCCCCCCCCTCCACAACCCCCACCCCCTCCCCAACCCCCACCCCCCCCCCAACCCCCACCCCCCCCCTCCCCACCCCATTTCCAACCCCCCTACACCTCTCCACCACCCACCCCCAAACCTCTCCACTCCCCAGTCACACCCACTACCTCGGTCCAAACACCAGGACCATCCTCCTTGCTCCTGCCCCCCCCCAACCACTCCACAGCCAACCAGCGGCGCCCAGGATGGCTCAAGTAGCCGTAAGTAAATAATGTGTCTAATGTTGACCTACACATTTCTACACATAAACAATCACAACAACCACATATGTGTATCCAACATCAACATTAGTTGCAACATATCACTGCAGGCCGACCATGAGGTGTGTCCTGTCCTTCTCCAGGAACAAGGCTCCCCTTGGTGGTTTTTTGGAGTGTGGCCATGCCTCACCCCTTGAATAATTGACATAACAGTACATCCAATGAGATATCCGACATTAGTGGTGTGGTAGTTATGTGGCTCCAGGTGTTGGGTAACTCCAGTTCCCAGCATGATGTGCAACACAGGGCCAGATTATAATGGAGGCGCAAGGGGTCAGTGCCCCTGGGACCCCCTCTAGCTAGGGGCCCCCTGTGGTTGTCATTTTTTTTTGTAAAAATAAAATGTTTAAGTTATGTTTTTTTTTTTAGCTAAATGTTTTGTGCATGGGTGGGGTAGTGCTGCAGCTTCACCTATCTGCCAATGTGACAATGATTTATGGTGCTGAGCATCGGGAGGCAAGGCACACTGATTGCACAAGTGTGCAGTGCATTTCTGGGAGTTGACTAAGTCCCATGACACTTTGCACCAGAGGACAGAGGCTGAGAAGTTTGTGCTGAGCTCTGATTGGTGGAGCTCATTACATGCTTCTAAGGTCCATGGAGAACAGCAGCAGCTGCTTAGTCATAGGAGGGTTTTTAATCAGAGGCAGCACTAGGACTGTGAGGTCTCCTCCAGAGTGAGGGCAAGAGGGACAAACACAGGCTTTTCATGTGGTATGGTGTCTATTATTATTCCGAGTGCCGCCAACCCCCTGTCTATATATATATATATATATATATATATATATATATATCCCCTGCAGGTAACCATTGACCAAGTTTATTCTGCCTTTACTCTATGTTTTGACAGTATAATATTCGCCCATGCAGTATGCGGCCAGTAATGACAAGTGCAAGGGGGCCCCCCGCTCTAAAGTACCCCGGGCCCCCCAAAGGCTTAATCTGCCACTGGTGCAACTTAAATGTAGAGATTGTTTTGGTAATAGTGTGTGAGGCCATGCGGATGCATGCTTTACAAACATAGCTGTAGGCCTATAATTTGGACAGCAATGTCCTAAATTTAAAATAGTAAGGAGTGCTTAAGCCACAACAATGTCATAACCCTTAAATAGCACAGGCTAATTGTGAGGTTAGAGGAGAGTCCCCCCAAAACCAAAGTACCAATTGGGATACAGCATACATTCATTGATGAAGGAGTAATTGAATTAATGTTATTTACTATGTACAGTATGTGTGTGTTAACATATTATTTTTTAGTACTGTGTTTACAGCAGACCCATCTTCAATGTAGTTTACAAATGTATGTGGCCTTCACACATAACTCTGAACTTTTTATTATGTACAAATACAACAAACATTTGTGTATGTTATATATTAATTTTTTTTTTTTATCCCTTCACTACAGACACTGAACAGCAACAGGAGGAGGTCGCCAGAATAATGAGGGAAATGTTCCTGACCCTCCTCTATTTATTGATTCTTTTTGGGCAACTGGAGGCCCTCATTTAATTTATTTTTATCCCCCCCCCCCCCCTTATTATGTTTGTTACAAATAAAAGTTTCAATTCTGTTATAAATTGCCTGTGTTTTTACTAATAAATATGTTAGAGGGCTTGTAAGGGTAGGTACATACAGATGTGTACTGTACGTTATACTTGTAATTTGAGGTGAGGGGTAATGATTGATGTGTGAATGTGTGTGTTTTTGAGTAAAATAACACATAGTGAAAATGCATGAATGTTTAATGTTGTTCGATTAAAACATCACACATAACATCAGGGTAGGTATACATGTTACACATTTTGGACAAAGTAATTACGTACATAATTTTGTACATATACAGAAACACCAACATAACTTGATTTAAAAGTAACAGCAATATGGGGACACATAGATAGTGATTAAAATGCCACATTAGAACATAACAAATATACATGTAATGAGGGTTAAAATGTAGTTTTATTAGGTCTTTATTAAGGTAGACAATTGAGTTAATAGAAAACAATAAGTGAATAACAAATAGATTAATTAATCAATTGTCAGATTAGTAGTTGAGAGGCAAGATTTGCAGGTACATATATGTGAAGGGTATGCCAGCGTGCACGGACGTACGCTCACTCTCACGAGCGGTGACATAAGCTGAGTTTTCCATTGAAAACAATAGGGACCCGTCCGTGCAAACTGGCGTACGCTCAGATCTCCGCAAGAAGGCGGTGGTGAGACGGAGGAAAGACGGCCGTAGACGGCGCCGTACGCTCAGTTGTACGCCTGTTGTCGGAGTGCAAGGGCTGGGCCGTCCGCGTACGTTGCCGTACGCTCATTTGTACGGCACTCCCCTTCTACGGTATTTCTGGCCGTACGTAAGCGGCTGATTTGTGGGTGGACTTAACCCTAACGGCCGCGTACGGCTAGCGTACGGTAATGGCGAACGTACGCACGTTTGGCCGCTCCGATCAGAATAATGCCCTAAAGGTGCCCATACACGCTGCGAGAATCGCATACATTATGGGTTAGATCGCATCGCATGGCATGCATGCAATGTGTGTGCGATGCGATCCGAAAGTAGTACAAAAAGTATGTGCAGCACTCGTGACTGAGGGGGAAAGGAGGGGAGACAAGGAGGAGATGAAAGAAGCGTGGAGGAGAGGACTGGCAGTGGCACTGGCACAGCACACTGAGAAGAGGGAAGGAAGGGGAGGCGGCGCTGCTGCCTGTTCGTCATTTGATTGACAGCTGACAGGCGCAGGGATGGGTAGGGGGCGGATCCGGACATGACATGTCATCCAGGCATTCACAGACAGCGCTACATGCCTCAGCGCAAGTGTCCATGTGGAAGAGGGGGTAGGTCGCAGGAGGAGGACAGTGTGTGTGCGGTGCAGGGAGCTGCTCAGCCTCTCCATACTGCCGCCCGCTGTCAGACAGGCGCTGCGGGCAGGAGGCAGTGACAGTGAGGGCTGAGACAGCTTTAGCAGAGCAGGGAGGAAGACAGCGCCTTTTCAGCATGGCGCCTCCCTGCTTTGCAGGAGCTGCTGAGTGGGTAGCGCCGGCCCTGAATGTGAGCATGGCTTCCCAAAGATCAGGGTTGCCTACCCTCCCGGAATGGCCGGGAGAGTCCCGGAAATCGGGTCCCCCTCCCGCCCCCCCGGAAAGAGGGGCAACCATCCGGCTCCCACGATCCCCCCCGCCGGCACCCGCGACCCCCCCTTGGCAGGGGAATCCGCGGGTCAAATTATGCGAATCGCGCCATTTTAGCCCCGCCCACCGTTTACAATGCATTAAAAATGGCATTGCATGTCGGGGCGTGGCTAAAACGGCATGATCACTCGGTACACGCCCCCAAACAAATAGCAACTAGTGTGGCTCCGCCCCTGTCCCACCCCTTTTCACTCCCCGCAGCCCCGCCCCCCCTGAGTTGGCTACCCTCTCCCGGAAAGGGCAGCCAGAAAGTAGGTAAGTATGGAGTTCAATTAAGGCTTGGCGCCGCAGCAGCAGTGCAATCCACAACACCTCCAGTACAGGAGATGGAGACATATGAAGCCAGCCCCTGACACGCTATCTCCCACAGCAGAGACAGGGTGCAAAACACCCATCGCTCCCAAGACTGTGTTCAGTCCCAGGCTGGGAAATAATTAAGTATATACTAGAGATGAGCGGGTCCGGATTCCCGAGATCCGACAGATCCGAATATCGGGGATCCGGGCCAGATCCGAGCCGGCTCGGGAGTTCCCGCCTGAATTCCGGACCAATAACGAGGCCGAACGTCATCATCGCGCTGTCGGATTCTCGCGGGAGCGGGATCTTATAAAAGACGCACGCCCGCCCCGCCATCTTCACTCCAATCTTGGAGAGGGAA
Source organism: Crinia signifera (assembly GCF_055691185.1). NCBI lineage: Eukaryota > Metazoa > Chordata > Amphibia > Anura > Myobatrachidae > Crinia > Crinia signifera. The sequence goes on from NC_139217.1 coordinate 77,587,290, forward strand.
GAGGGTGGTTGGGAAGCTCCGTGTGCTCCGTGCTGTGCTCTGTGCCATGTGCTCCGTGACCTGACCTGTGCCCTCACTGCCCTGTGCTGTGCTCCGTGCTGTGCTGTGCTCCGTGACCTGCCCTCACTGCCCTGTGCTGTGCTCCGTGCCATGTGCTCCGTGCTGTGCTGTGCTCCGTGACCTGCCCTCACTGCCCTGTGTTGTAGACTTGTGACTGTTTATAGGCCTGAGCCCTGTAGTGTGATTTAACTAACTAGGTGCTGCAGTGCTCACACGCAGGGGCTGCAGTGTCCACTGTCCAGGGGCTGTCCTGTGGCCCGTGCCCTGTTGTGATTTATTTAGCCCTAAGCCCTGTGTTGTGATTTATTTTATTTAGCCCTGAACCCTGTGTTTTTTTTGTGATTTAACTAACTAACTCAGTGCTGCAGTGCTCACACGCAGGGGCTGCAGTGCTGCTGAGTAGTACACTGAGTACAGGGGCAGCATTAATACAAGGGGCTGTGTCCAGTGTGACGGCCTATATCTTATCCATTGTCCAGTGTCACAAGTCACTCACGACATATATCCTGTGTCCTGTCCTGTGTGACGACTGACGACATATCCTGTGTCCAGTGTGACGACATATATCCTGTGTCCAGTGTGATGACATATATCCTGTGTCCAGCGTGACATATATCCATTGTCCAGTGTGACGACATATATCCTGTGTCCAGTGTGACGACATATATCCTGTGTCCAGTGTGACGACATATATCCTGTGTCCAGTGTGACGACATATATCCTGTGTCCAGTGTGACGACATATATCCAGTGGCCAGTGTGACGACAATATATCCTGTGTCCAGTGTCACAAGTCACAACATATATCCTGTGTCCAGTGTGACATGCAATGTGTGCCGGCATATATCCTGTGTCCAGCGTGACCTATATCCATTGTCCAGTGTGACGACATATATCCTGTGTCCACTGTGACGACATATATCCTGTGTCCAGTGTGACGACATATATCCTGTGTCCAGTGTGACGACATATATCCTGTGTCCAGCGTGACATATATCCATTGTCCAGTGTGACGACATATATCCTGTGTCCAGTGTGACGACATATATCCAGTGGCCAGTGTGACGACAATATATCCTGTGTCCAGTGTCACAAGTCACAACATATATCCTGTGTCCAGTGTGACATGTAATGTGTGCCGGCATATATCCTGTGTCCAGCGTGACCTATATCCATTGTCCAGTGTGACGACATATATCCTGTGTCCACTGTGACGACATATATCCTGTGTCCAGTGTGACGACATATATCCTGTGTCCAGTGTGACGACATATATCCTGTGTCCAGCGTGACATATATCCATTGTCCAGTGTGATGACATATATCCTGTGTCCAGCGTGACATATATCCATTGTCCAGTGTGACGACATATATCCTGTGTCCACTGTGACGACATATATCCTGTGTCCAGTGTGACGACATACTGTATATCCAGTGGCCAGTGTGACGACAATATATCCTGTGTCCAGTGTGACGACATATATCCTGTGTCCACTGTGACGACATATATCCTGTGTCCAGTGTGACGACATATATCCTGTGTCCAGTGTGACGACATATATCCTGTGTCCAGCGTGACATATATCCATTGTCCAGTGTGACGACATATATCCTGTGTCCAGCGTGACATATATCCATTGTCCAGTGTGAGGACATATATCCTGTGTCCACTGTGACGACATATAGCCTGTGTCCAGTGTGACGACATATATCCAGTGGCCAGTGTGACGACATATATCCTGTGTCCACTGTGACGACATATATCCTGTGTCCAGTGTGACGACATATATCCTGTGTCCAGTGTGACGACATATATCCTGTGTCCAGCGTGACATATATCCATTGTCCAGTGTGACGACATATATCCTGTGTCCAGCGTGACATATATCCATTGTCCAGTGTGACGACATATATCCTGTGTCCACTGTGATGACATATATCCTGTGTCCAGTGTGACGACATATATCCAGTGGCCAGTGTGACGACAATATATCCTGTGTCCAGTGTGACGACATATATCCTGTGTCCAGTGTGATGACATATATCCTGTGTCCAGTGTGACGACATATATCCATTGTCCAGTGTGACGACATATATCCTGTGTCCAGTGTGACGACATATATCCTGTGTCCAGCGTGACATATATCCATTGTCCAGTGTGACGACATATATCCTGTGTCCAGCATGACATATATCCATTGTCCAGTGTGACGACATTTATCCTGTGTCCAGTGTGACGACATTTATCCTGTGTCTACTGTGACGACATATATCCTGTGTCCAGTGTGACGACATATATCCAGTGGCCAGTGTGACGACAATATATCCTGTGTCCAGTGTGATGACATATATCCTGTGTCCAGTGTGATGACATATATCCTGTGTCCAGTGTGATGACATATATCCTGTGTCCAGTGTGACGACATATATCCTGTGTCCAGTGTGACGACATATATCCATTGTCCAGTGTGTCGACATATATCCTGTGTCCAGTGTGACGACATATATCCTGTGTCCAGTGTGACGACATATATCCAGTGTAACGGGCTGTGTCCAGGGGCAGTGTCCAGTGACCAGGGGCAGTGTCCAGTGTCACAGGCTGTGTCCAGTGTAAAAAATCAGAAAAATAAATAAAAGTATTAAAAAAAAATTTTTTTGGGAGGATGATGGAGGAGGAAATAGTGGGAGATCAGCAACCTGATAGAACTTCTGAAGCTGCTACCACCAGTCAGATTCATGATGGCAAGGCCGATGGTCAAAGGCCTAGAGGCCATGTAAAAGCAAAGCAGAAATCTCATTTTACAATGGTCCATAAAAAAAAAATTAAGTCACGTGCGGAGAAAAATAAAATTGGCAATATGCCGTTCACCACACGCAGTGGGAAGGAAAGGCTACGGCCTTGGCCTTTGTTTCTGACTGATGGTACAGCGTCTCAGAAGAATGATGGTAGCCCTTCTGCTACTACAAAAAAAAGAATGAAAGTTTTTAAGACAAAGGCGAGTTCACAAATGTCACAAATCCCAGAGGAGAGTCTAAGTGTGTCCGCGGATGCCATATGTGAGCCGGACCTTTCAAATACTGTTTGTGAAGAGGAGGTTCATTCCACCATTTGCATGCCCTCTGCAAGTGTGTGCAAGAGCATCCCCAGTCAAGATTTTGACCTGGTTATTGAGGATGCTTCTGAGGAATTGGATGTGGATTCTGTTGGTGAAGCTGGCACACAGAGGGATGCGGATGATGACGATGTTGGGGATGATGTTGTTTGTTTTAAGGCACCGACGGAGACAGTTGTTGTCCGGGGTGTGGAAAAGCCCATTGTCATGCCAGGGCAAAAGACCAAAAAATCCACCTCGTATGTATGGAATTATTTCTACCCAAATCCGGACAACAACTGTCAAGCCGTGTGTAGCGTTTGCAAAGCTATTGTAAGTAGAGGTAAGGACGTGCAGCACCTTGGGACCTCCTCACTGTTACGTCATTTGCAGCGCATCCATCAGAAGTTTTTGTCAAAAGAAACTGTGAACAAACATGTAGCAGCCCGCCCAGCGTCACCGTCATGCTCCCCTTTCTCTGTTAAATCCAAGGTCCTGCAATCTCCTCAAACAACTGCATCATCCCCATCCTCAGAGATTATGGGATTGGGAAGTAGTCCTGCACCCAATGTCATGATCCTGACTGAATCCTCTCCTATCCTGGATTCCTCAGAAGCATCCTTATCAAGTACACCTGTTGCTTCTGCTGCTGCTGGTGCTGCTGCTGCTTCAAGGAAAGGGACCAGGAATGCTAGTCCTGATCACATAGCCAAGCAACTGACTGTAAATCAATCCTTTGAAAGGGGGATGAAGTATGCCAGCAGTCACCCCGTTGCACAGCGTATTACTGACGCCATAACAACTATGTTGGTAATAGACATGCGTCCAGTATCCACAATTAATTCTGTGGGTTTTACCCAGTTGCTAGAGATCCTGTGTCCCCGTTACCAAATTCCATCTAGGTTCCACTTCTCCAGGAAGGCAATACCCAGACTGTACACGGACATTAAAAAAAGCGTTGTTACTGTCCTTAAAAATGCCTCTGTACCCACTGTCCACTTAACCACGGATATGTGGACAAGCGGAACAGGGCAAACAAAAGACTACATGTCTGTGACTGCTCACTGGGTGGATGTATTGCCTTCAGCAGCAGCACCAACAGCAGCAGCAGTAACAGCAACATCATCTCCCATTGCTATTCAGAGGCAGGCTACACTGTGTATCACCGGTTTCAGTAAAAGGCACACAGCGGAAAACCTCCTAAAAAAACTACGGGAAGTCATTGCGCAATGGCTTACCCCACTTGGACTCTCCTCGGGATTTGTGGTATCCGACAATGCCACCAATATTGTGAGTGCATTACATGTGGGAAAATTCCAACATGTCCCATGTTTTGCTCACACAGTAAATTTGGTGGTGCACCATTTCTTGAAAAAGGACAGGGGTGTTCAAGAGATGTTGTCCGTTGTTCGGAAAATTTGTGGACATTTTCGCCATTCTGCAAGTGCGTGCAGGAGATTGCAAGACTTGCAAGAAAAGCTAAATTTGCCCTGCCATCAGCTGAAGCAAGAGGTGGTCACGAGGTGGAATTCCACCCTCTATATGCTTCAGCGGATGGAGGAGCAGCAAAAGGCCATCCAAACCTACACCTCGACCTATGACATAGGGAGAGGAACGGGAATGCACCTGAGTCAAGCTCAGTGGAGAATAATTTCCGTGGTGTGCAAGATCCTGCAGCCCTTTGAGGCTGCTACACGCGAAGTTAGTTCTGACACTGCCAGCTTGAGCCAGGTCATTCCCTTGATAGGCCTTTTGCAAAAGCAGTTGGCGAAATTGAAGAAGGAGTTGAAGCACAGTGAATCTGCAAAATATGTAGGACTAGTGGATCACGCTATTAGTTCACTTAGCAAGGATCCAAGGGTCGTCGATCTCTTACAATTAGATCATTATATTTTAGCGACAATACTGGATCCTAGGTTTAAGTCTTACATTGTGTCTTTGTTACCAATGGGAACAAATCTGCAGAGGTGCAAAGACCTCTTGCTCCAAAATTTGTCAGCTGAAGCGGAAAGTGGCAGGCACACAACTTCTCCTTCAATTTCTACCACTGGGGTTGCGAGTAAAAAGTTAAATTTTCCTAGGAGACCCACTGCTATTCAGTCCGGAAATATATTTGACATCTGGTCCGGACTGAAGGAGCTTCCTAGCATAATGGACATGTCGACTGCTACTGACTATGATGCTATCACAATTGAAAGAATGGTGGATGACTACTTTGCCGATAGCATCGATATAGGTATGTCAGATTGTCCATTCCATTATTGGCAAGAAACAAAGGCAATGTGGCGTCCTTTGCACAAACTGGCTTTGCTTTACTTAAGTTGTCCACCCTCCAGTGTATATTCTGAGAGAGTCTTCAGCGCAGCTAGGAACCTTGTAAGCGATCGGCGTAGGAGGTTACTTCCACAAAACGTGGAGAAGATGATGTTCATAAAAATGAATTTCAAATTCCACGAACTTGACCTCCTTCACCAGCACTTACGTCCTCCTAATACACACAGTCCTCCTGTATTGGTTGATTCCAGCGACGACTAATTAATTCTGTGTGAAGAAGAGGATGAGGCTGAGGAATTTGATGCTGAGGATGACATCTTGTAAAGCCAGTTTGTGCAATGCCCATTGCCATTTATTTTTCGTGGGGGCCCAATCAAACCAATCATTTCAGCCACAGTTGACAGTCCCTGCCGCTGAAGTCCCTGTCGCTGAAATGATTGGTTTGTTAAACTGTGCATGTCCTGTATACTACATATGGGTGGGTGGGAGGGCCCAAGGACAATGTCATCTTGCACCTCTTTCTGCGTCGTTTTGTTGGCTGTTGTAGCGTCCTAATTTTTTTTACCTCTTTGATGGATGAATGTTGGGGAGATGGATGATTTCTCTCTCCACATCATCTATTATGGATGAAAATATGTCCTCATGGACATCCATGGTCTTATCCCTTCCTATCGTACTTCTTTTTGGATGGGATGTCCCGGATGGATGGCTGGGTGGCAGGGCCCCAGCAAATCTTTTTCTTGCACCTCTTTCTGCGTCATTTGTTGGCTCTTTGTAGCGTCATAAATTTTTAAATCTTTGATGGATGAATGGTGGGGAGATGGGTGGTTTCTTTCTCCACATCATCTATTATGGATGAAAATATGTCCTCATGGACATCCATGGTCTTATCCCTTCCTATCGTACTTCTTTTTGGATGGGATGTCCCGGATGGATGGATGGCTGGGTGGCAGGGCCCCAGCAAATCTTTTTCTTGCACCTCTTTCTGCTTCATTTGTTGGCTCTTTGTAGCGTCTTAATTTTTTTACCTCTTTGATGGATGAATGGTGGGGAGATGGGTTGTTTCTTTCTCCACATCATCCATTATGGATGAAAATATGTCCTCATGGACATCCATGGTCTTATCCCTTCCTATCGTACTTTTTGGATGGGATGTCCCGGATGGATGGCTGGGTGGCAGGGCCCCAGCAAATCTTTTTCTTGCACCTCTTTCTGCGTCATTTGTTGGCTCTTTGTAGCGTCCTAATTTTTTTACCTCTTTGATGGATGAATGGTGGGGAGATGGGTGGTTTCTTTCTCCACATCATCCATTATGGATGAAAATATGTCCTCATGGACATCCATGGTCTTATCCCTTCCTATCGTACTTCTTTTTGGATGGGATGTCCCGGATGGATGGATGGCTGGGTGGCAGGGCCCCAGCAAATCTTTTTCTTGCACCTCTTTCTGCGTCATTTGTTGGCTCTTTGTAGCATCCTAATTTTTTTACCTCTTTGATGGATGAATGGTGGGGAGATGGGTGGTTTCTTTCTCCACATCATCCATTATGGATGAAAATATGTCCTCATGGACATCCATGGTCTTATCCCTTCCTATCGTACTTCTTTTTGGATGGGATGTCCCGGATGGATGGATGGCTGGGTGGCAGGGCCCCAGCAAATCTTTTTCTTGCACCTCTTTCTGCGTCATTTGTTGGCTCTTTGTAGCATCCTAATTTTTTTACCTCTTTGATGGATGAATGGTGGGGAGATGGGTTGTTTCTTTCTCCACATCATCCATTATGGATGAAAATATGTCCTCATGGACATCCATGGTCTTATCCCTTCCTATCGTACTTTTTGGATGGGATGTCCCGGATGGATGGCTGGGTGGCAGGGCCCCAGCAAATCTTTTTCTTGCACCTCTTTCTGCGTCATTTGTTGGCTCTTTGTAGCGTCCTAATTTTTTTACCTCTTTGATGGATGAATGGTGGGGAGATGGGTGGTTTCTTTCTCCACATCATCCATTATGGATGAAAATATGTCCTCATGGACATCCATGGTCTTATCCCTTCCTATCGTACTTCTTTTTGGATGGGATGTCCCGGATGGATGGATGGCTGGGTGGCAGGGCCCCAGCAAATCTTTTTCTTGCACCTCTTTCTGCGTAATTTGTTGGCTCTTTGTAGCGTCCTAATTTTTTTACCTCTTTGATGGATGAATGTTGGGGAGATGGATGATTTCTCTCTCCACATCATCTATTATGGATGAAAATATGTCCTCATGGACATCCATGGTCTTATCCCTTCCTATCGTACTTCTTTTTGGATGGGATGTCCCGGATGGATGGCTGGGTGGCAGGGCCCCAGCAAATCTTTTTCTTGCACCTCTTTCTGCGTCATTTGTTGGCTCTTTGTAGCGTCATAAATTTTTAAATCTTTGATGGATGAATGGTGGGGAGATGGGTGGTTTCTTTCTCCACATCATCTATTATGGATGAAAATATGTCCTCATGGACATCCATGGTCTTATCCCTTCCTATCGTACTTCTTTTTGGATGGGATGTCCCGGATGGATGGATGGCTGGGTGGCAGGGCCCCAGCAAATCTTTTTCTTGCACCTCTTTCTGCTTCATTTGTTGGCTCTTTGTAGCGTCTTAATTTTTTTACCTCTTTGATGGATGAATGGTGGGGAGATGGGTTGTTTCTTTCTCCACATCATCCATTATGGATGAAAATATGTCCTCATGGACATCCATGGTCTTATCCCTTCCTATCGTACTTTTTGGATGGGATGTCCCGGATGGATGGCTGGGTGGCAGGGCCCCAGCAAATCTTTTTCTTGCACCTCTTTCTGCGTCATTTGTTGGCTCTTTGTAGCGTCCTAATTTTTTTACCTCTTTGATGGATGAATGGTGGGGAGATGGGTGGTTTCTTTCTCCACATCATCCATTATGGATGAAAATATGTCCTCATGGACATCCATGGTCTTATCCCTTCCTATCGTACTTCTTTTTGGATGGGATGTCCCGGATGGATGGATGGCTGGGTGGCAGGGCCCCAGCAAATCTTTTTCTTGCACCTCTTTCTGCGTCATTTGTTGGCTCTTTGTAGCATCCTAATTTTTTTACCTCTTTGATGGATGAATGGTGGGGAGATGGGTGGTTTCTTTCTCCACATCATCCATTATGGATGAAAATATGTCCTCATGGACATCCATGGTCTTATCCCTTCCTATCGTACTTCTTTTTGGATGGGATGTCCCGGATGGATGGATGGCTGGGTGGCAGGGCCCCAGCAAATCTTTTTCTTGCACCTCTTTCTGCGTCATTTGTTGGCTCTTTGTAGCATCCTAATTTTTTTACCTCTTTGATGGATGAATGGTGGGGAGATGGGTTGTTTCTTTCTCCACATCATCCATTATGGATGAAAATATGTCCTCATGGACATCCATGGTCTTATCCCTTCCTATCGTACTTTTTGGATGGGATGTCCCGGATGGATGGCTGGGTGGCAGGGCCCCAGCAAATCTTTTTCTTGCACCTCTTTCTGCGTCATTTGTTGGCTCTTTGTAGCGTCCTAATTTTTTTACCTCTTTGATGGATGAATGGTGGGGAGATGGGTGGTTTCTTTCTCCACATCATCCATTATGGATGAAAATATGTCCTCATGGACATCCATGGTCTTATCCCTTCCTATCGTACTTCTTTTTGGATGGGATGTCCCGGATGGATGGATGGCTGGGTGGCAGGGCCCCAGCAAATCTTTTTCTTGCACCTCTTTCTGCGTAATTTGTTGGCTCTTTGTAGCGTCCTAATTTTTTTACCTCTTTGATGGATGAATGGTGGGGAGATGGGTGATTTCTTTCTCCACATCATCCATTATGGATGAAAATATGTCCTCATGGACATCCATGGTCTTATCCCTTCCTATCGTACTTCTTTTTGGATGGGATGTCCCGGATGGATGGATGGCTGGGTGGCAGGGCCCCAGCAAATCTTTTTCTTGCACCTCTTTCTGCGTCATTTGTTGGCTCTTTGTAGCGTCCTAATTTTTTTACCTCTTTGATGGATGAATGGTGGGGAGATGGGTGATTTCTTTCTCCACATCATCCATTATGGATGAAAAATATGTCCTCAGGGACATCCATGGTCTTATTCATTCCTAGACCGAGTGCGTGGCTTCGGGAGGAACACACGTGATTTGGTGAAGTGGTGAGGGAGGTAAGGGAAAACACACCTAGCCAGCAAGCTCAAACAAATTAACCTTAGCGGTGAATTGGGTGACAGATGTCGCAGACTAATTGACCCTACTACATAGATAGCGGTCTATAAGGGTAGACCTATATAGGGATATCCTAACCTGGGGTCCTAGAGAGGTGGAGGCCACCAATTACCCCACCCCTGCCACCAATTACCCCACCCCCTCCACCCATTAGGTGATGGATGAGGAGGCAACTGGCAATGCTCCCAGCGTTCAGAAACCACTTGACCTCACGCCAGATAGGGGTGAGGGAGGAAATGGAACTCAAGCGTAGCCTGTCTGATCAAGTTTGATAAGGAGGTAACTTCACAAACGTGACCTCACGCCAGATAGGGGTCTTGTTACATATTAAACTGATCTAATCAGATACTACCTTGCAGACTAAATAAGTGCTGCACGAAACGCCCACTGCTCCTTGGCTGAACATGAGGAAGAGTGCACAATCAAGCCAAACAGGGGTTTTGGTACTTGATTGGATCTTCTACCAGAGGAGCGCAGCTACTAGTATAGCTTTGAACGAAGATCGGTCCTTCTCTATTGGGGAAGAATAGATGTCATCAGTGACATCCAGAGTATTTATCCTCCTTTTGGGATAGTATGGATGGATTGATAAATGTTTGGGAAGAAGTAGTCCCAACAGCTGCTGATGGTCAGCGTACTAGACCAAGTGCGTGGCTTCGGGAGGAACACATGTAATGTGGTGAAGTGGTGAGGGAGGAAATGGAATGCCCGCCTAGCCTGTCTGATCAAGTTTGATAAGGAGGTGGTAACTTCACAAACCACGTGACCTCACGCCAGATAGGGGTCTTGTTAGATATTAAACTGATCCAATCAGATACTACCTTGCAGACACAGTCAATGCTGCACCAAACACCCACTGCTCCTTGGCTGCACATGCCAAACTGCAAAATCAATCCACATTGGGCTCTTGGTACTTGTGTGGAGGTTCTAACAGAGGAGCGCAGCTACAAGGGGGGGGTTATTAAACTGCCACCCTGTCTGCCCCTGTAGTGCTGCTCTGCTTCCAACATGTGCCAGGTTGTAAGTGTAAGGTCCACATGTATGTGATGCCCACTGCTGTCGCCTAGCTTAGTCATCCAGCTACCTTGGGATAACCTAATGGCCCTACTACAGTATATGAAAACGATTTTGTGAGCTGTGAAGTGATCAAAATTGTCTAGAAATGAGTGGAAACTAATGTTATTGAGCTTAATAACACTTTAGGGGCAAAAACAGGCCCGAAAACTATTATTTTAGCAATTTTTAGCATTTTTCCAAATAAATCCAGATCCAAAACCAAAACCAAAACCCGCAAGGGTGGTTTTGCCAAAACCAATCCAGATCCAAAACACGAAGGGAGATCCAAAACCAAAACCCGAAAAAGTGGCCGCCGCACATCTCTAGTATATACTAATCCTGGTTCTATATTGCAAGAATATTGAATAGAAAAGATGATCCACCTCTTTTAGATACTAGGGCTTGGACAACCAGTTGTCGAGATCTAACAATGGTCCATGTTTTCCAAATCACCTAGCTGGTGCACAGGTGTAGTCATTACTATCTGTCACATTTCCCACATCACCTTGCTGGTGCACAGCTGTAGTCATTACTAACTGTCACATTTTCAAACCTGCTGCATTCATTCCTACTATACAGTAGATCCACAGGTTGCCTTAAAAACACAAACTGTTGGTAGCTCTTGAGGACAGGTTTGTCCTCAATCCATCTGCAATGCATCTGCAATCCACAGCATAGTTTCCGATAGTGTGGGCACTGCGAGCAGCTTATCATATTTGATTCTTACTGAATGTAGCCCAAAATGTAGTATGCAATACTGAACCATTTTTTTTCCTCCCCACAGTCTTCTACCACCCTGGAATATGGTCGTATAGTGATTTACACCACAAGTCTGCGTGTGGTGAGAAACACGTTTGAGAGGTGCGAAATGGTGAGGAAAATATTCCAGAATCACAGAGTAAAATTTGAGGAGAAAAATATTGCTCTGAATAGTGACTATGGGAAAGAGCTTGATGAGAGATGTCGCAGGGTGTCTGAAATCCAATCACTACCTGTTGTATTCATCGATGGCCATTATCTTGGGGTAAGTCAAAGTGTTATACTGTATGTACTCTTTTCTAGAGTTGAATGCTACAGTACTTAATTTACCTGACCAAGCTTTAAAAGTAATAACATACAGCATGACCTGTAGGGTATAGAACAGTGATGGGGAACCTTGGCACTCCAACTGTTGTTGACCTACACATCCCAGCATGCCTTGCAACAGTTTTAGCATGGTCAAATATTAAAACTGTAGCAGGGCATGCTGGGATGTGTTGCTCAACAACAGTTGGAGTACCAACGTTCCCCATCACTGGAATAAAAAGTATGCATAACCTCCTCGCAGTGACAGCTTTTGTGGTACTCTCTTAAATTTCGGAACACAATGATTCAGCCTATCAGGAAATGGGTTGTAGTCTCCCTATAATTGGGTTTGGTATGTGCAGATCCGGGTGCGGCTTGAGTAGATTGCTAATGTATATAATTTTGTTTATATTGGTCATTTGGAGTTATTGATAGAATCTGTATACATGAATATAATAACTTTGGTGTATATATAATAATGGGTTCAGGGTACTTACTAGCTTCTGGGTCTTGGGGTCCTACATCACACATCCTACACCCCTATATTTATACTCATCTTTTCTGGAATCTGGCAAGATTCACAGTGAAATTAGGTACAGCCAGCATTTTCATGGAGATTTGCAGTAGGCACAGTAGAAATGCACCAGGAACACCAGGAACCAGGGCAGATGTAAAATGTGCAGACACAGTGTGATCTGTGCATGGTTCTGTAAAAAAAAAAAAGGTACTTGTGTACTAGCACGGAGCCCATCGCATTGCAGAACATATCACATGCGATGGTATGCGATGCGACGCGATATTGGCCGATGTTGTACAATGGCATACAATTTTAAAATTGTATGCCATTGTATATGGCATACAATGCCATACAATGCGATGCGATTATAAATTGTATAAGCACCCTAATGGGTGGTTCCAATGGTTTAATGCAGCCCCACACCACCCCCAAGTATAAACGTGAACCCGAAGCGTGGCGAGCGCAGCGAGCTTGCGAGGGGCGGCGGTACGCGTCCTACGACCTTTTCATACCCCCACTATCCACTTCGGTGTGGAGTTGAGAATAGAAAGTGTGGCGAGCGCAGCGAGCCACCGAGCCCGAAGCGTGGCGAGCGCTGCGAGCCCCGCGCGGGGACGCGGATACCTTCACAGGTATCCGCGTCCGCTCGCGGGCTTCACAGGTATCCGCGTCCGCTCGCCACGCTTCAGGCTCGGTGGCTCGCTGCGCTCGCCACACCTTCTATTCTCAACTCCACGCCGACGTGGATAGTGGGGGTATGAAAAGGTCGTAGGACGCGTACCGCCACCCCTCGCGGGCTCGCTGCGCTCGCCACTCTTCGGATTCACGTTTATACTTGGGGGGTGGCTTGGGGGTGCATTTAAGCATTGTAAGCACCCATTAGGGTGCTTAAAAGCACCCATTAGGGTGCTTATACAATTTAATATCGAATATGAGTTAAAATCGCGTCGCATTGCATGCCATCGGGTGTATGGCATGCGATGCGATTCGATTAAAAAATCGGGCGACTAATTATCGGGGCGCCGTGCTAGTACACAAGTACCAAAAAAATGTGTAAAAAATAAAAATAAAAGAAAAAAATTTCAAAAAACGACATGGGGTCCCCCCTCGTGAGCATAACCAGCCCAGGCTCAAATAGCCAGTCCTGGTTTCAAAAAATCACAGGGCAAACTGACTAGGAGTCCCCTAGATTTTTTAAAACCAGCCCTGGGCTCAATGGCCAGTCATTGTTCCCAAAAGACGAGGGACAAAACGAGAAGGAGTCCCCCGTATTTCAAGAACCAGCACCGGCCCAACCAGCTAGCAGCAGCGGTGTAGCTAGGTGCCATGGTGCCTGGAGCAAGGGCATATTTCGCAACCCCCCCCCCCCCTCCTCCCAGTAATGAATTGGGGGCATGACTAACATGTGTTGGCATGTTACATTTGAAATATATAAGACACTGTAACGGAATCTGCTGCACTATATAAGACACTGTAACGGAATCTGCTGCACTATATAAGACGCTGTAACGGAATCTGCTGCGCTATATAAGACACTGTAACGGAATCTGCTGCACTATATAAGACGCTGTAACGGAATCTGCTGCGCTATATAAGACACTGTAACGGAATCTGCTGCGCTATATAAGACACTGTAACGGAATCTGCTGCGCTATATAAGACACTGTAACGGAATCTGCTGCACTATATAAGACACTGTAACGGAATCTGCTGCGCTATATAAGACGCTGTAACGGAATCTGCTGCGCTATATAAGACGCTATAACGGAATCTACTGCGCTATATAAGACACTGTAACGGAATCTGCTGCGCTATACAAGACACTGTAACGGAATCTGCTGCGCTATATAAGACACTGTAACGGAATCTGCTGCGCTATATAAGACGCTTAAACGGAATCTGCTGCTCTATATAAGACGCTGTAACGGAATCTACTGTGCTATATAAGACACTGTAACGGAATTTGCTGCGCTATATAAGACACTAACGGAATCTGCTGCGCTATATAAGACACTGTAACGGAATCTGCTGCACTATATAAGATGCTGTAACGGAATCTACTGTGCTATATAAGACACTGTAACGGAATCTGCTGCGCTATATAAGACACTGTAACGGAATCTGCTGCGCTATATAAGACACTGTAACGGAATCTGCTGCACTATATAAGACACTGTAACGGAATCTGCTGCGCTATATAAGACGCTGTAACGGAATCTGCTGCGCTATATAAGACGCTATAATGGAATCTACTGCGCTATATAAGACACTGTAACGGAATCTGCTGCGCTATACAAGACACTGTAACGGAATCTGCTGCACTATATAAGACGCTGTAACGGAATCTGCTGCGCTATATAAGACGCTTAAACGGAATCTGCTGCTCTATATAAGACACTGTAACGGAAACTACTGCGCTATATAAGACCCTGTAACGGAATCTACTGTGCTATATAAGACACTGTAACGGAATCTGCTGCGCTATATAAGACACTAACGGAATCTGCTGCGCTATATAAGACCCTGTAACGGAAAGGCAGCCTAGTGATGATAACACCACCACATTATCCTGTGTCTCTTACTTCTGTATTTGGGGGAATGCTTACTTTAATTAAGGGACAGAGCTTTGTAGCTTCCTCCCCTCACTCCCCCTCCTCACTCCCATCTGTGTGCACTCATCAGCGGCAATACTGGGGGTCCGCTGATGTGTGTGCACAAGTCAAAGGTTAAAGTTAATACTTTACAGTTACGGAGGGAGACGCTGGCTGTCCGAGCTGGCAGGTGAGAAGTGCCAGACGCGAGCTGCTTCCCCGGCACTGTGAGCCTCTGATCCTCTGTCTGCAGCCCCGGAGAACACAAGCAGCCTGCACCAGCGTCATGCCTGTGTCTGTGGGCTGTGCTCAGAGCTGCAGCCCTGTCTGATCTCAAGCAGCGTCCAGCAACAGACATCAGGCTGTAGGTACGCTCATTGACAGGGCCAGCAGCTAGGCGCCGGGCACGGCAGCTGCCGGCACACGCTGCCCGCCATTAGTGTAGTTAGTATGATACTTGCAGGGGATCATTTGCGGAGGGGGGGCGGGCCGGCGGCGCCATTCCACCAATCAGCGCCCGGAGCATGAGCTCCGGTGGCTCCACCCTCCCTACGCCTCTGGCTAGCAGGGTAATGCCACGGCCAGGGGGAGACTTTTTATACAAGTTGCCCCGGTCAAAGCATTTACCCCCTGACTGGTTAGCCTGGATAGAGATCCTGGGGTAGTGGGGACCCCCCCCCCCCCCCAATGAATAGGACTCCCTTCCAGAATTTACCTGCCCAGACTGAAGCACGGGGCTGTCCCTGATGGACAGTGGGCATCAGGCTGATATATGTGTAAAAATAGAAATAAGTATTGTGTGTTGCTATGGAACCCAGCAAGCCTGGGTTCCACAGCAATGCAGGGACTTGGGCACCGCATGCAGGGACTTGGAGAACTACAAGTCCCAGCATGCAGGGCATTAAAGATCCCGCTGGAACTTGTAGTTCCACACCAGTACAAATAGTGAAATAAAAAAAACACACACAGCAGTAAACATTATTACACACTGAGATCCTTGACACGTAGGTAAGTATCCTCCGTCCACCGGTCCTGAAGAAAATCCATATGGGGTACCTGTACTCATGGGGGTCCTCCGGTGTAGATCACATCCTCATCACTCCAAGTAGGCATCACAGGGACTTGGCAAAATAAAAAACGCTGTACGCGAGGCCAGTATGGACTGGAGAGAAGCCGGAGAATGTGTGCCTAGTGGCATAGCGACTCCTGATTGGTCGATAGACAGTAAGGTGCAGGGATCCGTAGCCTGAGACAGAGAACTGCAGGCAGCTGGGGACAGTGAGGAGAAGGGAGTGAGGACAGGGCAGCAGCGCACCGCTGGTATACCAATATAATTACTAAAACGAGCGCCCAGCAATGCTGCTTGCTTCAGGAGCAGCATAGAAGGGTGGCCGGGCTGAGGCATTGGTCTAGTTGCACTACACGCCCCGTGGTCTTCTTTTCCTTTCCTAAAGTGAACCAGAGAAAGCAGCAGAATGGGGTGGGTGTTGCAGGAATGCAGTGTCACCTCCTTGGAGGTGGCACTGGTTATGACATGCCTGCATTTTTGCTGTTACTCCCTGTTACCTACCCTAAATGGTGTATTGGTCAACGAGTCAACCAACTCAAGGTCGACATGCATTGGGTATACCACTGAAGGTCGTCATGGCTTTGGTCAACACCTGAAATAGGTCAACATGGATGGAAGGCCGACACAAGCATTAGGCTGACAATGGCTAGGTCGATGGTCAAAAGGTTGACATGGGTTTTTCACTTTTTTGTCCTGAATGTCATCATGGTCGACACCCCTTGCATGGCTTGCTGCACTAACAATGCTTCGGCACACTATTCTATTCTACCTCCACACCCTAGGGGATGGTAGGGTGTGATATACCGCATGTCGGCTCAAAAAAAGGTAAAAAATCCATGGTGACCTTTTGAATGTCGACCTAATGCTTGTGTCAACCTATTTCAGGTGTTGACCTAAGGCATGTCGGTCTTCAGTGGCCGACCCAATTCATGTCAACCTTAGGTGTGTTGACTTCAGACCATATACCCCCTAAATGGTTACTGTCTGTAAATTTTGGTTGTCTACTTTTAAAGTCTCCTCTCCTGGAGAAGCCTGGAGAGGAGACTGTCAGCAGCACTTTGGGGGCAGGGCCTGAAGCAGACGTCTTTAAGCCCCACCCCCAGTATTGCAAATCCTGCAATCCACGGGTCTTCGTGGAGGGGCTGGGGCTACATGACGTAATTTGCATGTTTAGCCCTGTCCCCTCCCCCTCAAAAGCAGCGAATCACAGGAAATGACCGCTGTCGCTGGGGAGATTTATTTATTTATTAACAGTTTCTTATATAGGGCAGCATATTCCATTGCGATTTAAAAAGGAGACAGTGATACAACAAACCGGGTATTTACAGACAGTCAAAAGGTAGGAGGGCCCTGCTCGCAAGCTGGGCCGCCGGTATCCAGGAGGGTTGCCCACCTTTCTGGGGGGCTGGGAGGGGGACCCGATTTTCGGGAGTCTCCTGGCCATTCCGGGAGGGTAAGCAACCCTGCTGTAAATCACTCTGCAATAAAAAATGCTAAAACAGGTGCGATTATACCGGCACCTTGGCAAGTGTGACAATTATCACTCCATTGCTTGAAGACTGGCATTGCTTTTAAACATGAATCAGTCCCTGTTCATAGGCAAACGCAGGGCCGGATTTAGGGGTCTTGTCTCCCCCAGGCACCACACTGTTGGACCCAGTGGTGCAAGTAGAATTTTTTTCTTGGTGGTACTAATAGCCTCCACCAAAAATGGGCGGGGCCATGTGTCATGAGGGGGCATCACACAAAGCTAGAGGAGTGACTAAATGACAATAGTAGCATGGCATCAGGAGACAGGGAATGACTGGGGTGGGTTGGCTGTTGCTTGGGTAGTTGCTAAATTGTAGTGGGCTAAAGGACCTTCCATGCCCAGGGGGAGGAGCAAGGCTGGAGGGCTTACTCCTTCAGTATGCACGCCACCACTGGTTGCCTTTTGTAACCAGGTGGCGAGTGAAGAGAGCCCGCGAGGGTCCGTTTGGGCCCACTTTTCCAACAATGCTCCTCCTCTCTCCGCCACTTCTTCTCTCCTGTCACATCACTAGGTCCCTTAGCCCACTTGAATTTAGACCTAACCCTCTTGCTTGTGGGAGAGCCGGGCAGCTTGTGCTTACAATTGTGGAGCGTGCTCTTCATGCTGTCTGCGCCTCTGATGCCTATCAGTGTGACAGGCTAAATCAGCAGTAGCCGGTAGCTGCATACAGCACCAATCATAATGCTGGGTGGGCGGGCTGCGGATGCAGACTTAAAATAAAAATAGAATTGAAAGTGTGTCAGGGGGTAAGTGGTACTGCGTACCTGCAACATATTTCTGACAGGTACTCCGTACCACGCCGTACCCCATTACTTGCAACACTGGTTGGACCCCCCCGTGTACCTGGTCGGCACTCAGTCCCGCCGCCCGGCTCAGCCTCTCTGCCTTCTCCTGCAGCTGCCGCTCCTCGCACTGCAGGTTGGTGACGGAGCTGGAAAGCGGCCCCACCAGCGCGTCCTCCAGATGCCTCTCCACGCCGCCGGAACATCTCTGCCTGCAGCCCCTGCAGGTTCCCCCTGTCATCTTTCTGCAGCTGGCGGCCGGCCACACTGACACCTCAGCCACCGACGGCCACAGTGTTCTGGAGGCTGCAGCACACAGTACAGCCTCGAGCTGGCACAGGTCACTAGCTCCAGGTCTCTATGGGCAGCTGTGCAAAGGGGTGATGTTAGTGCTCCTGCTTCCTGTTCGGCTATCCGGTGCTGCTGCCCGTAGAGACCCGGAGCTAGTGACATGTGCCGGGCGAGGCTCCTGGCTGCCTGCCGCCCACAGCTTGTGCCGCCCCTAGGCCCGTGCCTCACGGGCCTAGTGGCAAATCCGGCTCTGGGCAAACGCAGGGGGCTTTCTGGTTTTCCAGAAACCCCCCTCCTCTTGGCAAGTGCCTTAAATGATGACAATAGCACTGGTATATAATATGATCAATAGAGCTGCCACCACATCATGCAGTGTAAGGGACAGAGCTGCTGCACATGCCCAGTGTACCAGCTTCTTCTACCACATTTACTGTATGTGGGGATCTGAGACCTCAAACATTGCAATAGACCAGAAAGTAGCTGCCAGGAGGAAGAGACAGGAGCCTTACCACGAAGTGGGAGATTGCAAGCTTAGAAAATGCAGTACTGGTTATTATTATGTTTGTGTATTTATTTATTATATGTTTAACCTTTTCTTGACCACTTATTTAAATGTTTGAAACAGCCTATACTACAGACCATCTGTACTGGTAAATATTTATACTGTATTTCATACAGTATACAGTGTATAAAAATACTAATATTCAGGGCTTTTACTGCCCCCCCCCCAGACTCCTTTAAAAATCCTGTGTTTGCCACTGCTGTTCTTTTTCCAGGATACATGTTGCACTTGCAATTAAAACATAAATTCTGTACAGTCAGCCTAAACCCCACAATGAGCATTCTGTACTTTGCAATTAACATTAACATAGAGCTTATTGTTTGTGTTATTATTTCATGAACAGGGTGCTGAAAAAATACTCTCAATGAATGAATCAGGGGAACTTCAGGACCTGCTAATGAAGATTGAGGTGACTGAACCTTTCAAAAATATTTTATATTTACTGTATTACAGTTTTAGTAACGAAACATGTTTATTGAACACCTTCAAAAATATATGTCATTATTTTTTAAAGCTGAGTGGAGCTCATGGAATATTCTGGTTTATGATCCTTATATTGTGTTATTTATAAACCTTCAAAAGGAGTCTTGATCGATGACATCGCACCGAAAGATCAAATAAAGAAGTGCTTTATAGTGTAAATATGAATAAATGGCATAATCTTACATTACACATGATATAGTTAACCACTCACACAGAAAGTATTTATTAAGGCAGTGATTCTCAGCTTCAACCCTCAAGCTTTCCCAACAGGCCATGATTTAAGGATTTCTGTCTGTGGAAGTACAGTAGGTGGCATAATTACAGACCCAGCAAAACAGATTGACTCACCTGTGCTTGACTAAACCTGGGTACACACTAGACAACATTGACAGATTCCAACAGTCCGGAACGACAAACCATTTAAATTGTCAAGTGTGTACACACTATTGTATTTCACTGATCATTTATTTATTATTGACTGTATTAACAGTTTCTTATATATCGCTCTCACATCCGGGGGGCACCGACCCTGGTAAAATGAAGGGCCGTGGCAAATGGGGGTGTGTGTATGCCAGGAAGGGGTGTGGCCATGCCCTGTGTTAAAAAGCAGCATCCTGTCCTCTCCTTCCCACTGCCCTACTCTTTAATGGGCGAGGGGGGAGCGGGACCTGAGCCCCTCCATCAGGCCCAGGCCTGGGTAAAAACCAGGGCCCCTGCCGGGCCCGTCCAGCGAGCCCGGCCCGGGTAATTAGTACCTGCTCCCCCTCTCTCTCGGCTGCCCTGAGCGCATCTACATTTGTGCTGCACACAGATCCGGCTCTACCATTAGACAGCTGCCTAGAGTGCTGGGATCTGGGAGGCACTACTGAGTCTGCTTATCATAAAATTTAAGGATACCTATGAGGAAGACATCCTTGTTGTACTTAATGGAGGTAGCAGATATGACACCATCTCCGTGCTTGAGTGACCTGAAGTGGGTATTGGTGGAAGTGAGGGTGGTGGTGGGGGCAGTAGATTGAAGTTCTTCCTAGAGTGCTAAGAAGCCTTACACCGGCCATGGTGCAGCGAGGATGTCCAATCCCTATGAAAAAAAGGTTCTCCATCTGAGAAACAACCAGCCCAGGGCTATGACCTTGGTGGCTATAAGGTTAGTGGTAAGAACTAATATGGCTCTTTACAGGCAGCCTACAGGTGCCAGAAAGTGCCTTGCATGCTGGCACTTGTAGAACCAAAGTTCCCGACACTCAGCTGTTCCTCTCCACCAATCCTAACTCAGCAAGTTGGTTAAAGCAGAAGTGCTGGCAATCAGTAAATGCCTGTGCAATGTCACTTCTCGCCACATTTTTAGCCCCCCTACATAGCTGGCTGCTGTTTGTCTACCCAGTTTTGTTATTGCCAAGACCCGATCAACTATTGTCTCCAGTCAGGTGGACCAGTTATTGTCAAGTCCAACTCAGCAACTGCTTGGTCTGTATTGTAATAATCATTATTGTTAATCAAATTCTAAAGCTCCATACAAAAATAATGAATTAATATAGTTAAGCGTAAAATTAATTCAAGAATAATACTTGATTGCAAGAATGTCATGTCCCGGTGGCGATGGGCAAAAACCAGCCCATCTATTGTCTCTGGTTCCAGACAGGTCAGTTATTGCCAAGTCTTGATCAATGACTGCCTCAGGTGCCAGTTTAGCTTGGCTAAAATCTCCGCCATCATCTGTTCCAGTCTGATTTCCTGCACTCCATTGCATCCGGGGTCAATCTGGTCCAGTTGTTCCAAGCAGATCTGAACCAACTTTCTCCATTCTTCAGCCTGCTAGTAGTCGTCCCTAACCTATTAGTCCTGCCCTGTGTTTTTTCAGTTTGGCCTAATGACTAGCTGTTCTATGAAGTAGATGTAAAGAATATCCACCCCCCTCAACTTCGACATACTATACACACTGCCACGTCATCTTCTCTCACTCCTGAAATCTCTCCATGAATTACAGATCCCCCATGACAAAGAACAATTAATAATAAAATAATAGGGGCAAGCCTATAAAACAAAGATATTCAACAGAGAGATCCAAGTAGAATATCAGTTTGTAATTCTGAGCATAAAGTCGAGTAGGGAACAATACCACAATTCAGTGCAAGACATAACAGGACATAACAGGGATGTACAACGTGATTTAGAGAGTACCCTGATCATGAGAGTTTGCATCTTACTTTATTTTTATTCTAGAGCAAAACTTCTAACTGGTCATTGTGAAAAAGGTCAGGAACCCAAACCCAGTGCTACATTAGGCAGCTGTAGGCATCTGCCTAGGGCATCAGCATCTGGGAGACCACAATCAAGCCACCTAGTACAAAATCATATTGGGCAAACAACATATGAGAGCATATTAGGAATAGCAGATTAATTTCTTCTTATAACATTACAAGCCGGAGGTATAACGTTAATAAAGAGATACATTATCTGCAGGGGTCACACACAAAGATGGAGATGTGGTGTTCTGGGAAGTGGGAGTGGAGTGAGGGGTAGCTTGCAGCTTTTGCCTAGGGTGCTGAGTAATCTTGCACTGGCCCTCGAAGGGCCATAATGACAAGATTATCAGGGGGAAATTTACTTAGATCAAATGGGTACAAATGGGTACAAATGGGTATGACCCAGCGGCAGGAAAATTTACAAACAGACGTATTCAGCTGATTTTACATTTTTACGAACAGCAAGTTCAGCCAAATTCGGCTGTACGGATGAATAGACCATCGATAGAACTTGGCTGCAAATGGATCAGATAGTCTAAATTACAATCATCCATGCAGAGGTGCCTATATTACTTACTGTTTGAGTCTACATGAATTTTGGGCCATCAAACAGATTTGGAAATCATAAAGTTACAGGGAACATTGGGCCTGATGCAGTAAGGATTGCATATGATAAGCTTATCATATGTGATCCTTAAGCAATGCAAATGCAGGAGGAGTTGCATACAGATGGAGCCGCTCTTTTCCAGCGGTGGTCTGGCGGTCGGATCGCCTACCGCCAGCAGCCGGAAGGGGAAGTGCACTCATGAGCGTCCCCTTCCAACGGAGTTTCCCGCTGGTCCCCACCGCTTCCCTGCCAATCAGGACACAGTCCTTGGCCGGCCACTCCCAGAAATCTGCAGCCGCCCCGTCCCTCCCCACAAATGCCTCTGCCTGTCAAAACTTTACGGCAAAAGCTTATGGGATCCAACCTGAATTGGCTCCATTGTTATGACTTCGTTCCACATAATGTTTGTGGTTCACAGCTTTCATTATGTCACTTGAAGTTTTTGTAGTTAATTAAAATTGTTTTTATATTACCTCCTCCATAAATTAGACCTTTTCTCTAATTATGTTTTTTCTTTGTGTTTTTGTACAGAGAGTTCAGCACCCCCATGCATGTGCCTCTTGTGGGGGGTTTGGCTTCCTTCCTTGTCTTGTGTGCCATGGAAGCAAGATGTCAGTGTTCCGGAACTGCTTCACAGACTCTTTTAAAGCCTTAAAGTGTACAGCATGCAATGAGAACGGGCTGCAGCGCTGTAAAATATGCACTGGTTAAGGCAATTGAACATTATTTGCTAAGCCTCATTTTGCAATGGATAATTTCTTACTTGTTTTTTAAGGTGATATTTACATCAATAAAATAAATTTGTACTTACGTGTTCATCAGTGTTTTATCATAATTACAACATGCATTCATTTGTTTTAAGGATCTAAAAATAAACATTTCAGCAGATACGAGATTTAAATTAATTAAGTTGTTTTTAAGGAATGTAAATGGCAGAGAGCTTATATTTAACAATTATACACTTGTTAGGGGTTGTGGCGTTACGGCCAGATGTAGGTGGTGGCGGCTTCCACCCGGCTCCAGGCAACACAGTGCTGGGCAGCCTGGGAGCCGAAGGGTGCCTAGCAATGGGGATGCCGGACTCAGACGGCGTTCTCCCTTGCTAGGTAAATAATTAATCATGCAGGAAGGGAAGCCAAGACATGCAGCACAGCAGCTGCACGTCATTTCTTTAATTATTGTTCTGTAGCAGCCATTGCCAGCCTGGGGATAAAAACCTATTCCTGTTTCAGATCTCTGCTGGTGATAGTCTCTCCTTCCTGGATTTATTCCCAGTCCACTGTGCTACACTACATTGCTCCTGCTGAGAACCGGTCTTGTGTAGCTCAGTCTCATGTCTGCAAACAGGTGTACTTTTTTCTCTTCATGTCTTGTATTGTCCTATTCTTGTGTGGTGTATGGTGTGGGGTGTATTTTTGCGAGGTGTATATTGTGTGATGTATAGTTTCTTGAGCCTGGGTCACTTCTGCTAATACTCACCCAGAGTAGTTCTGTAACCCATATTTAGTACTCTCCACCACTACCCAGCTCCTTACAGACCCCACACTATACCTAGCCTTACCCCTGCCTATATAATATCTTGCCTCAGATCACTACACTCCTCTATCTTCTATCCGCACTGTCCTATATCCTCTACTGACAGTAGCCCCGGTCATTTGGAGGTGAGCTCACACTGGCATCTGTGGCGTAAGTCCTGGTGACATCCCAGTACCGGTAGGCATAACTGGCCTTAAGGGCCTTAAGGGAAAGTGGCTATTATAGACTCGAAGACCCACTGGTCTCCTCTGTAGGTCTCACTTTTAGGTGTACTAGGGTGGATGTCCAGACGATCCGCCATCTGTACTACCTTGCATTGTGACTTCTGCAATTCAAGCCAGCCACACCTAGTCTCTTCATGTACTTCCCTCGAGAGCATATTAGTATCACCAGCCTAAAACGGTAGCCTTGGGTTTTCCTGAACAAATGGATCAAGCCCCACAGGATACGGCCCATATTCTGGCTAGCCAGATTGAAGGTCTGTCCCGAATAAAGGACTTATCTCTGCATGTCTGTTCCCAGGATGAGGGTCAAAGGGTTCTATCCACCCCATTGTCGACTCCAGGGGAACCCAAACTCAATCTTCCTGATCGATTTATGGTTTACTGTAAGCAGTCTCTGAATTTCTGGGAAAGCTGTAAGCTCTACTTCTGGCTCAGACCTCATTCCTCTGGATCAGAAACCCAGCGGGTGAGTATAGTCCTCTCCCTTCTGCAGGGTGATCCACAGTCATGGGTTTTCAGGCTTCCTTTGGCTCATCCCAGTCTTTCCTCTGTGGATTCCTCTTTTAAAGCTTTAGGAATGCTTTATGATGATCTGGATCGGGCAGCATCAGCAGAAGTACATCACTAAAGCAAGGGAAAAATTTGTCAGAGATCTATTGTACCGAATTATGTCGGTGGGCTAACGACTGTGGTTGGAACAATCCAGCCCTGCATAGTCCGTTCCGTTTAGGCCTCACCGAGCAGATTAAAGACTACCTGGTGCAGTATCCGACCCCAGAAACTCTGGACACCCTCATGTAGTTGGCCATAAGTTGACAGACGAATCCACAAACATCGGTTGGAAAATGAGGGTCCTTTACCATCTTCCCGATGGTCAGTTCCAGAGGTTTCTGAGGATGCCGAAGAGCCTATGCAGATCAAGGCATTTTATTTATTACCCCAAGAGAAGAATAGAGGGCGTACCCTCGGATTATGCCTTTAGTGTGGATGCAAGGGGCATTTGGCCAATGCTTGCTCCCAGAAGGTGGAAAACAAGTGGACCTGAGGGAAAAAAGGGGAATTCTTTCACGTCTTTCTTCCCTATCCCCCAATAATTCCTTCTGGCTTCCTTTAAAAAAAAATTGTTTAAAAACTGATGTTGAGGTTCTGGCTTTCTTGGATTCTGGGGCTGCAGGGAACTTCATGGATTTGGAGTTTGCACACTCCCAGGGTATTCTTAAAATTTTTTTGGAGATTGCCATTTCGGTATGTGGTCTTGATGGGAATCCACTCTGGAATGGACACGTGAACTCTTTGTCTTTCTGTAGGTGTCCTTCACTTGGAGGAAATATCTTTTATCCTAATTCTCTGTCCGTTGACTCCTATTGTGCTGAGTCTCCGGTGGCTGAAGTCACATAAACCCAAGGTTTAATTGGAAAACCGGATTTTGTTTCCTGGGGCACAGAGTATTTCTCCAGATACATGTCCATTAACGTTCAATCCTCATTCTCAGTTGCTGAGGGGTTACAAACTCTATACCGATCATTCTCAGATGTTTTTTCCAAAGAGCAGGCAGATTATCTGCCTCCACATCACCTGTACAACTGTGCAATCAAGTTAATAATTGGGTGCTAAATTGCCCAAAGGTCGGTTTTAAGCACTATCCTTGCCAGAAAGGAAATTAATGGAAGAATATGTCCAAGAAAATCTTGAAAAAAGGTTTCATCCGCCCTTTAAAATCACCTGTAGGGGCTGGCTTTTTCTTTGTGGCCAAGAAAGATGTCTCTCTCTGGCCATGCATTGATTATAAGGAGCTGAACAAGGTCACAATTAAGAAATTGTATCCATTGCCCTTGGTTCCAGTATTATTTGATCAATTAAAGGAGGCAGTGATTTTCTTTAAGATTGATCTTCGTGGGGCCTATAACCTTATTAGAATAAGACAGGGGCACTATGAGTATTTGGTCTTGCCATTTGGTCTCTCAAATGCTCCGGACGTTTTTCAAGATCTTATAAATGACATCCTGCGTGACTTTTTAGGAAATTTAGTGGTAGTACTGATATTTTGATCTATTAACATTCGCTTCAGGATCATCAAGATCATGTCAATGCTATGATCCAGAAACTTAGAGAAAATCAAATTTTTATGCTAAACGTGAATTTGAAGTGGATAAGATTGCCTTCTTAGGGTATATCATCACGTCCAAGGGGTTCTCTATGGATCCTAAAAAACTTCAAGCCATTGTTAACTGGGTTCAGCCTACTAATTTAAAAGTGGAACAATGCTTCTTATTGTTCTCTAATTACTGTAGGAGGTTTATCCTCTCTTTTTCCTCATCGTGGCTCCTATTGTGGCACTGACCGAAAAGGGGGCAGATCCCACTTATTGGTCTCCACCAACAGTTAAGGCATTTGTTGACCTAAAAAAGGCATTCACCTCTGCTGTGGTCTTACATCATCCAGATCAAGACTTACTTCATTGTAGAAGTCGATGCCTCTGAAGTTGAAGTATTAGCATTCACCTCTTTTCCAGGAAATTTTCTTCAGCAGAAGTCAATTACGATTTAGGAAACCAAGAGCTCTTAGCGGTTAAACTGGCTTTGGAGGATTGGAGGCATTGGCTAGAGGGGGCCAGGCATAGGGTGGCAGTATTTACAGATCATAAGAATTTGCTGTATACTGAATCAGCCAAACGACTGAATTCTCGACAGGCCTGATGGTCACTTTTTTTTCACTAGATTTAATTTTGTAATTAAGTTCCAACAAGTATCCAAAGATGTGAAGGCCGATGCCTTGGCACATAGTTTCCTGTCAAGCCAAGATGTTGGTAAACCGTCAGTATCAATTTTGTCCCCAACTTGTATCCTTGCCAGTCTTATTGTGGACCTACAGTCTCGCATTTAGTCAGCACATTCCATTCATGTAGGACCTCTGGACACCCAGGGGTAGCGAAAACTTTGAATCTCTTTTTATGTTGTGTTTGGTGGCCTACCATCAAGATGGATGTGCTGGAGTTTGTAAAAGCATGCAAGCATGTCTGTGCCAAGAATAAAAATGCTAGAATTTTTCCCTGTGGACAATTACTACAGTACCATACAGTACAATCAGTACCTTCCAGACCATGGACCCATTTATCTATGGATTTTTATCATTGATTTACCAAGGTCTTCGAAGTGTTCTGTAATCTGGGTTGTGGTTGACCGCTTTAGCAAAATGTTGCTCTGTATTCCACTGGTTAAGTTACCTAGTGCTAAAGACTTGGCAGCACTTTTTTTTTTAGCATATCTTTAAAATACATGGTCTTCCTCAGGACATTGTCTCAGGTAGGGGTACTCAATTCATTGCTCGTTTTTGGAAATCTTTTTGTTCTGACTTAGGTATTAATCTCAGCTTTTCATCCGGATATCATCCACAGTCCAATGGACAAACAGAATGTGTTAATCAGGCCCTGGAGCAGTATTTATGATGCTATGTTTCGAAGTACCAGGGCAACTGCAGAATTTGCCCACAATAATGTCACCTTTCTTTTGTGTTTACGGTTTTCACCCAAAGTCTAATACCTTCACTTAAGCCCAACAGTCGCATTCCTTTAGTTCTCAAGTGTCTCCGAAAAGTTTGGGTACATTTGGGCTTGAAAGGTTCTGCAGCTTGATGGAGGAGGTTCCCACAGGCATGCGATTGGATGTCCACATAAAACATCTGTTCGCAAGCCCAGCGGCCAAATTCGGCATGCAAATGGTCAGTGCAGGCGAACAATTCACTAGGCGGGGTTTAGTACATTTGCTTTGGCCCATGCACGCATCCGAGCAAAGCAATCAGAATAATGCCCTTTATTCCTGGTGGTCCAGTAGCAGCGGGTGGCGTGCCAGCCATCCGCTTACTAGCCGGGGCTGCTACAGCCCCTATGCACGTTTGCACTCGCTCCCAGCAGGGAGCGCATTACCTGATGTCGGGGCCCGGTCATGGCTGCGATCTCCAGCTGTGGTCATGCATACGTGAGTAATGTGACAGTAATAGACACCCAGAATTGCTACTTTGTCACTGACATTTTCCCATCAGTGTAATATATGGAATAAAAAAAGTTAAATAAAGATTTAAAAAGAAGTGCATAAGGTGCATGTTGGCTTTTCCTGGCCTGGAGGCGGGGTAGTGTAAGGGAGGAGGCTGGCTGTCTGGGAGGCAACAAGAAGTTTAACCTTTCTGGTGCTGGACTGCTCTCTCATCACTCCTCTGCCCAGCATTAGCCATGTGGCCCCTGATGTGTTCCGAAGAATAAATCCAACTCCTTTCATTTTAATTTGTAAAGATCATGGAAAATGTCCTCATTTGAAGTAAAATAGGAATCTTCGGTTCTTGTGTAATTTCACGGCGCCATCATGGCGCCGTGCTTCTGAGTCCAGCTGCGGGGCTGAAAACTCCATGCCAACGTGTATAGTTCGTACCCCCACTATCCACGTTGGCATGGAGTTGATTTTAGATAGTGTAGCGAGCCACCGAGCCCGCAGCGTGGGCGAGCGTAGCGAGCCCCGCAAGGGGACACAGGCGCAACACAGACGCATGGCGCCATGGCGCCGTGAAACTACACAAGTACCGAATCTTCAAACGCTGAATTCATATGAAGGATTCCATTAGCCTCAGAGTAACTAAAGGTGTTCGAGTTGTAACATGTAGGTGACTGCTGCCGGGAGTTCAGCCTCGGTAGTGGTCATAATCTGCACTGCAAACACCACTTGCTGACAGTAACACACTGCCAGACAACAGAGTACTCTCCACACTGGGAGAGACACATGGGAGATCCTGGGTAAAACGGTGTAATCCTGGGTGAAAGAGAGTGCCTGGTGCCTTGGTCTAACTAACACAGTGTCCAACAAAAAGTCTGTGTGAGTCACAATATCCAGGTGGTGGACTCGTCACTCAGAACTTAGTGCACAGAACATGGTACTTACTCTGGTGCCGTCTTGGGGAGGAGATGAATCCTCCAATATACGCAGGATAATGAAGTGGCACTCAGAGACTTTGCAAGTAGTTAACAAAAAGACTAGTTTAATCCATTAAATCAACATTTCGGGGCTCGATTACCCCATCTTCAGGATACAGTGAACAAGAAAATAGTGCGCTAAGAGCATATATATAGGGATACAGGTAACAGTTACCCTCCACATCCGTGTACAAAACCAACAAACATACTGTAGTACGATTATATACAAACAAAAAATGAAAAATACACCAGCGCTATCCAACAATAAGGTGAAATCCTTTTTTTGATATTGATTGTAGTCGCAATGGACCTGATATTTTCACAGTGGAACGTAAGGACTCCTACTGACCTCTATAGGGGTCCCTATGTTCACATAAAGGTATCTTTATGTATATCACCCGGGAAAATTCTTCTTCACTACACAAGTTCCTGAGGTATGGAATCACTCCGCTACTGACCTGTATATAAGGCCCTATTTGCACATAAAGGTATCTTTATGGCGGAGTCCCCAACTTCTGTATCACTCGATAATCAATTTCCATAAACCATATGCACACCAGAAGCCACGTGGATCAACACTCACCCCAATAAGAGGCCCTATTTTCACCAAAAGGTTTCTTTGGTCTTTTTTTATTTCTCCAGTAATAGAGGATGTAATCAACCAAGATGCTCCGTACAAAATATATTTTATTCCAGGTACATATTCAGAATAAAAGCAGACAATAAAACTATATTAAAAGTTGCACACTGACGTGTGGGACAAGAAATTTCACACTCCCCTCCTGCATCCGGAACAGGAAAAAGGTGTTTGCTAGATGAAAATAGCAAATGGTCTCACCATCAGATGTGTCCCCTCCTCCTCACCAACGCGTTTCAGGCTCACTGTTCAGCCCTTATAATACGATTATAAATAATAATAATAATAATAATAATAATATTTTTAACTTTTTTTTTGTGGTTCCCTTGTGTGGTACCTACAAAAAAGTTATGATATCCAGTTCCCATTGTGGAAATTTTGTATACTTATTTTAAGTTTCAATAACTCTTTTCTGACATTGTCTTATTGTGCACATGGCACTATTTCAGTTTGCCCACTAGATGTCACTATTACTTGAATCTTCAATACACACATTGGGGGAAATTTACTAAGAATACGAATATGTAAATTTGTATTCGTATTCTTAATACGAATGCATACGACTGGCATCGCCGTCGTATTGCATTTAGGAAAATTTACTGATCAGTCGTATTTGACTGATTCGTATTTTCCGATGGCAAATGGATTCGTATTGTTTCCGATACAAATTCATATTTTAAATACAAATTCATATTTTTAAATACAAATTCGTATTTTAAAATATGGATTCGTATTGTTTCCGATACGAATTCATTTTTTAGATACAAATTCGTATCGGCTGCAGTGGTAAAAATAAAAATAAAATAAATAGTATTAACCCAATAGTATTAACGTCCAAAGTATTAACCCCCTGACCGATCAGCCTGGGCAGGGGTCCTGGGAGAGTGGGGACCCCCTCTATAAAGGAGTCCCCCCACCTCCAGAATTAACCTGTCCAGGCTTCGGGCTGTCCCCGATGCCCCTGTGCGATGGGCATCAGGCTGCTAAAAGTTAAAAAAATAGAATAAAACTATTGTATATTGCTGTGAAACTATGAGTCCCAGCAAGCTTCCCCTGCATGCAGGGACTTGGAGAACAACAAGTCCCAGCATGCAGTGCATAAAAGGGCCCGCTGGAACTTGTAGTTCCACAGCAATACAAATAGTTAAACAAACACACGGACACACCAGAATAATAAAACTTTATTACATACATAGCCCACTTATACAGATACTTACCTATGATGAGCCCGTAGGTAGGTCGCCGTCCATCCATCTGTCCGGTCCTGAAGAAATCCTTTGGGTACCTGTGGAAGGAAATTATATTAACCAGATCCTCTGGCGTAGATCAAGTCCTCTTTGTTCCAAAGTAGGCATCCAGGGCTCTTGCAATCCAGATCCCGATCCAGAGAACTGACAGGAGGAGATGCAGGATGTGTGTTTACATCCTGCAGCTCCTCCTCCTTGAATGCCGCTTTTGGCCACCTAGCGGCACCTAGTGGCCAACCAGAAGCCGCTAGGCAACTAGGCAGCCAATAGCGGGATTCGGAAGGAGGAGCCGCAGGATGTAAACACATTTGGCATTTGGCCAGAGTGTACTGGCTGCGGCACAGGCATGTCACCACCATAGGTGCCGATTTATGCTTTTGCTGGTGGGTGCTCAAGCCAAAACTATAGGGGAGTGGCTTCATGGGAAAGGGGCGTGGCCACAAAATAATACTGATTTATATTACGCAGTGCAGTTGTCTCCAATATTCAATATGGCAACAGTGCCAAATACATAAATGCCCCCACAGTGCAGGTACATAAATGCCCACACAGTACTAGTGCCAGCGACAAGGAAGGGGGAGTGCAGTGGAACATGGGCAGGTGGGCCGCTGCTGAGCGGATGGGTGCTCATCAATTTCCGTGGGTGCTCGGGCCCTCAAGCACCCACAGAATCTGCACCTATGGTCACCACCCTTAGGTGGCTGCTTTAGGATGTCCCACTGTTAGCCCTGTGGCCCCTGACATCTCCCGAAGAATAAAATGAGATTTATGTCTTACCTGTTAAATCTCTTTCTTCGAGGATGTCAGGGGCCACAGGGATCCCTCCCTGCCGCATCTGCTTTGTTTGTATTGAAGTTCATAGTTCCTCCGTTGAGTGAACTCCATTAATAGTTCCTTGGTTGAGTGAACTCACACATGTTACAGTTAGGGTTTTCTCTGT
Source organism: Crinia signifera (assembly GCF_055691185.1). NCBI lineage: Eukaryota > Metazoa > Chordata > Amphibia > Anura > Myobatrachidae > Crinia > Crinia signifera. The sequence goes on from NC_139217.1 coordinate 77,619,317, forward strand.
TGGGGGACCTCACGTATGTTTGAATGTGTTTATGTATGTGGTTCTCTTCCTTCTCTCTTGTCTCCTGCCCGGATTGGTAAAAACTGAAAGTAGCTTAGCTTGGAGGCGGGGTAGAGGAAGGGAGGAGCATGGCTGTCTGGGAGCAGCCAAGAAGTTTAACCTTTTTTGGTGCTGGAATGGTTCGCTCACCCACTCTCTACCCACTATTAGCCCTGTGGCCCCTGTCGTCCATGAAGAAAGAGATTTAACAGGTAAGACATAAATCTCGTTATCCCATGCACGTGCCCCCCTCCCCCCCAATCTGGCTATGGATATAGATGAGATGCTGCTCATCTTTGCCACTCACCATGGCAAATGTAACTAATTTGCAGCAAATGGTGTGTTTGCTGGTTTGTCCATGCACTGAATAATGCGGCCACACAATATATAGATAGATACAGTACATACTGTAGGTAGATAGACTGTAAATATGATGTAACCTCCTCCATAAACCCTAAATAAACTACATGTTTGCACAAGATTAAGTTACTATTTTATATCTAAATTTGCTTTACAGTTCCATCTCTTGCCACATGCCTTAGCCTCAGTCTTGAATAATGCATTGAATTTGCAAGCTAAGCGCAACAAATTCCTTTGTGAAATAAATAATTGAGGCCGTTTCTCACTGAATGCTTTTGTGGTTTCATTACGTGGCTTAAAAGTGCATATGGTGTAATTATCATTAGTGGAGGGGAAACACAACAACAATTAGAACAGATGGAAGCCCTGGCTCTAAATTACTGACTGGTCTTTGCTTTTACTATAATTTCATGTATTAATGCATTGCTATATTTCATTAATACAGTAGGTGCACACAGAAAATAAGGAGTATACTCTACCTCTAGTATGTAAAAAAAAAAAATTCTCCAATTATAATCATTATTATATTTCTATGATATATTTTTATATACTCATGTACTACAGTACAGAATATCCTGTAACATTCCATGTGCAGAAGGGATACGGTCATTGGGTCTAAAGCAAGTTGGTCGACAAGCATTGGGTTGACACTGTTAGGTCGACATGGGGATAAGTCAACATGGTTCTAAGTCGACATGGTTCTAGGTCGACAGGTCATTAGGTTGACAAGCATTAGGTCGACAGGGTCTAGGTCGACAGTCAAAAGGTCGACATGGGGTTTTTCACAGTTTTTTGAGCCAACATGTGCCAATAGGTGGCATTTCATGCCCCACCATCCACTAGGGCATGGTGGGAGAATAAAATAGTGTGCCGAGCACAGCGTGGCACCATGCCCGAACCATCGCGAGCAAAGCAAGTGATACGAGGGGATGCGGTGCACTGGAAACTGTGTCAACATTTGGGTAAAAAAAACAGGAACAAAACCTAGACCCTGTCCTATTGCTTGTGTCGACCTATTGATGTGTCAACCTAGACCCATGTCGACCTAGAACCATGTCGACCTTGACCCATGTCGACCTACTTGCTGTAGACTACACGATCCCAACCCGTGCAGATTGACATCTATATAAAATGATAGTTGCCATCACTAACATCTATACCAGCTACAATTGAAATACTATTATTGAAATAAAAGTAAATCATATTTAAATGTATTTTAAAATATGTAGATAGAATGTAATTGTGCCTAAATTATACTTTTTTATTGCATTTTTTTTAATCAACATTTTTCTTAGTGGAATTTTGGAATGTGAATATATTCTCACCAGATGGCGCCATTGTGCTATTAAAGAACTTCCTTATGTTATAGAACTATGAAGTAGAACATTTTTTGTAAACTGTTAATAGGGCAAGCATTTTTTTACATGGATGGTAGCATTATTGTTAATTTTGATGAAGTCCATTTAAAGATTAAAAGTGATTAAAGGGGTGATTCTTATAAACTCGGTAAACTGCGAAGCTCGCAGCTTACCAAGCACCTGTGTCGCTGTCCTGCCAAATACCCTCCCCCAGCTGCCGTTTCCCTTCACAACCATGCGAGGCGATGTGTAACAAAGATACATCCCCTCGCATGTCAACGCTACTGTAGAAAGCATTCGATGGCCAGTGACCATCGAATGATCTGAATTAAGCCGATTATCCACCCTTTGCTGGGCTAAAATCGCTCGCATCCCTATAGAGGTGTGAGTGCTTTTAGGTGAGTTCAGTCTGCCATAAATGCGCCCGGTGGGGACTAAGACAGAGAAAGTAGCAGATTGTAAAGTTGCGCACACACAAGCTGATAATCAGATATCGTGAAAAAAGAAATGTCACCCTGAACCTTCTAAAACAACATTCTACCACAATCAGTTTCACTATTACCAAACACCGCTCGTAATATTAGTAAAGTCCATATATTCTGTAGAGATAATTCTCATGTTCTTCTTTCTTTATCCTTCACGTAATGGTCCAGAGTTTATGAAAGAGAGGAAGAAAAATATATGCAATGGCATAGTATGTCTTTATAGGGAAAATTCTTTGTGCTAGAAATCCTATACGTCAAAAGACGTACTGTACTCACACCAAGGTGGAGTCGATTCTACATATAAAGGTATCTTTAGGCTGACAGCTTCTTATCGTTAGGATGCGTACCGTACTCACACTGCTAGGAAATGATATTCTCTCATACTGTAAAGGTTTCTTTTCTACCACAGTGAACCCTGTAATCAATGTATATTCAATAATGGGGAAGTGGGTGTACCCAACTTACAGTTCCATAGATGATCCTATAAGGGTTTTTTATGCGTCTCCTGACCCTGGGTTTCTGGATGACCCCAGTTAGGTATAGATCCGTCGTAATAAATGAAACAAAACTCTAACCAAGGTATTGTGGATAGGTTTACAACCTAACCGCCTAAGCGACACAGTCGCCAGATTAGACCAGTGCCTCTGGCATCTGCCAGGAGATAAACAAACAAGATACATACACTATTTTGATGTGGTGAACTATATGTCACCCTGCGCGCCCCCTTTATGCTGCCTGGGTCCTTCTTGGTGTTTCCGAAACACCTGTTAGTAATTTTGTATTTGTAGGTAAGAAAGACTCTGGACGCACTGGGTAAACTGACAAATGTATTTCTTTAAAACCAATGATAAAAAAGGTGATAGTAAAACATAAACATGGACTTCACATGAACAATAATAAAAAAAAACCTTACCCAGTAATGAGGATGGAGCCTAGGATGGTATGGCAGAGTGTTCCAAAAGAAGACACACCCTGCTGGCTCCACAGTGCGCCCAGGGTCTTTCTTACCTACAAATACAAGAAACATACACTAGGCAGTCGGCATGCGATTAGGCCTGCACCCTAACCGCCTCCATGACTCTGTCTCAGGACAAGAGCTATGGCACCAGCTGGCGCTGTGAGAATACTAATGACAGCTTGTAATGAAAGGTGCGACTTCCATCACAATGTGTGCAGAAGCCACAGGTAATCACAGAAGCTGGACACAGACAAGATTTCACACACTGGAAGCAGTGGTTCTCTGATACAGGCAGAATCTAACAGGACACTCGACAGCTGTGCTTGCTGGAATACTTAGACACAGGCTGGAATGCTTAGACACAGGCTGGAATAAACTGTAATCTGGAGTAATCTCAGGCAGTGGTTAGTTAGGAACTCTGAGAATCACTGGGAACATAGCAATCACATAGCAATCACCAGGAACAAGGAATATACTGAGTATCACAGGATATATTACCAGCAGGTTCTACATGCTGTATATACTGTATTCAGCTGCTGTATGCAGCTATACCCAAAGACTAAGGAATGCATGGAAACAAGGCAAAGTGGATCAGCCAAACCCTGGAGTGCTGATCCAGTGAGTACATAGAAACCCACACAGAACGGCTTCTACCTTTGGTAGGTGTAACTCCCAGTTAGCGCTGAAAATATGCAGCTGTATATTCACTGTGGGGCTGCAGCAATTTGTTTATAGCTCTCTGGAAGGTTATTGGGGCACCATGTAAACCAAATGGCAGCACTTTATACTGGAATAAGCACTCTGGGCTAGAGAAGGTTGTTTTTGCTTTAGCAGCTTCTGTTAACGACCTTGACCTTTTGTCAAATCAAGTGTAGTGAGATACTGACTATTGGCTAATTTTTCTACCAACTCATCAACCTAGGGCATAGGGTACAAATCAAACCGGGAAACTTGATTTAGTTTACGGAAGTCATTGCAGAACCTTAAAGCACCTGAAGGCTTAGGTACAAAGACAGTTGGATTATTCCACTCACTGGTGGATTCCTCTATAACCCCTAGGCGTAACATCTCTTCCACGTCCAGCTTTACCGCTGCCCGCTTTGCTACGGGCATGCAATATGGCCTTTGTTTAATGACCACCCATCATGTTGGATGATCTGTGTCTTTCCTGGCATGGCAGAAAATACATCTTGGTAACGCTTCAACTAGTTCATCACTTTCCTCTTCCTGTCCAGGAATAAATGTGACTTCAGTGGGTACCTGCCATTCTGGAAACTTTTTAGCTACCAAAGAGGCTTGACTTTCCTTCTAAGGTTTCAAAAGGTTTACATGGTAGATTTCTACCCTCCTGTCAGACCGTGTAATTGACAGGTCCCACCGCCTCTATGATCTCATAAGTGCCCCACCATTGTGCATACATCTTACTTTCTGTGGAGGGTACCAGCACTAGCACTTTCTCCCGGGTTAAAGGATTGGTCAACTGAGGTAACATCATACCTTTGTTTATGACGTTGTTGGGCCCTTTCCATGTGTTAGTTCAGGAGTGGTACAATCTGCCTTAGACGACTGTATAACTGGGCCCCAAAGTGAACGATGTTAGGATCCTGGCATGGTTGTTCTTCCCACCCTTCTTTTAAGAGATCCAGAAACCATCTGTGCTGTCTCCCATAGAGGAGCTGAAAGGGACCAAAACTTGTAGAGGATTGAGGAACCTCTGCTGACCAACGGCCGAACCGTTTTTCCATTGGCTCACCCTGTTTTGGGCAGTCTCGCCACACATAACCAGGCTCGCCGCACTCAAAGCACACCATAGGAGACAGAGCCTTTGGCTTAGTTACAGGGACCGAGTTATGGGCTTTGGTATGGGCACGAACCCTGACCTGGCATTACTCAATTTCCCCAAGGTCAGGTGCCGCTCAATCACCACTGCACTGGTCCAGTGCGATTATCTCCATAATTTGCACTGCAGAAATTTTACCTGGCTGCAACCAAGCTCTTGCCATCTAGGCTAGTTTGGCCCGCTGAATCCTGGGAGGCTCAGAGCCCTTCAGCCATTCCTCCACAGTCCATCACAAATGTGTGGCTGAACATGTACAGGAATGCCTCCACGTCATCAGCTGGGGTAAGCTTTGGTAGCCTCTGTCACTCCTGTCCACCCTTCCTCAGCTCCTTCAATTCCTCATCAAATATCTGCATTTGAGCTTGCTTTCTTTCAGCCAAATGCTACTCTTTTAGCCACACTTCCTGTACTTCCCCTTTAAGGGTAAACTTAGGTTTAATGTACTGTGCCAGACTCACAAAAACAGACCAAGCCAACACCCGCCTGCTTTACGGGCTACTCAACAAAAAACTACAAACAGTCTGTTAAATAATGCGGTACCCCTTTAAGGCTACCTTTCTCTTTCGCTGCAAGCACAGATGAGCTGATTAAGCAAACCAACTCACTAGAACACCATAAGTGAAAACCTTTTCCTGGCTTCCAGGCCATCTGCACAATGTGCAATCAGAGAGGAGGGGAAAAAAATACATACAGTTCCCTGCTGTATGTAGTGTCCAGCTGAGATGTGTCATTGGGCAAAAAAGAAGGGGTGGGGTTCTGGAAAAATTGGCGCTGAATGAAGAATATGTCTGTACTTATCTTTGTAAGGTGGTTCCTCTGGTTGATGGTGTTTTTGTTTGAGAATTCGTCTCCAGAGCAATGGAAATATGAAAAGATAAGATTTGAAAAATGGAGCGATATAATAATCTATCTTCTGACTGAAGGTTTAATCAAGAAAACATCCAGTGTTAGCAAGGGGGCGTACCTTACTTACACTGGTATGTTGTATAATACACATATAATGGTATCTTTTTGGATGATGGGTGCGTACCCGTACTCACGGCGTATTAGATGTTGCCACTCCTCAAAAGGTTTCTTTCTGGATATCCTCGTTGAAAAGAAAGTGTGCAATTCTTTTGTAATAAAAATAATTTATTTTCATAAAAAACACACAAAAGTTAAAAATGTTTCCTTTATAAAAATGTGTCTTTCACTCCTATGGTGTCATGAGGGAGGTAAGGAGATAAGGTCCTGATCCACGGGGTAGTACCGGTATACACCCAGGTGTCAAATAGTGGGATCTTACCTGCTCTCCAACCATCACCTCAAACACTTTTCAGATAGAAAGGCACCATAGGAGTGAAAGACACATTTTTATAAAGGAAACATTTTTAACTTTTGTGTGTTTTTTATGAAAATAAATTATTTTTATTACAAAAGAATTGCACACTTTCTTTTCAACGAGGATATCCAGAAAGAAACCTTTTGAGGAGTGGCAACATCTAATACGCCGTGGGTACGGGTACGCACCCATCATCCAAAAAGATACCATTATATGTGTATTATACAACATACCAGTGTAAGTAAGGTACGCCCCCTTGCTAACACTGGATGTTTTCTTGATAAAACCTTCAGTCAGAAGATAGATTATTATATCGCTCCATTTTTCAAATCTTATCTTTTCATATTTCCATTGCTCCGGAGACGAATTCTCAAACAAAAACACCATCAACCAGAGGAACCACCTTACAAAGATAAGTACAGACATATTCTTCATTCAGCGCCAATTTTTCCAGAACCCCACCCCTTCTTTTTTGCCCATATTCATTGGATCAATAGGGATTGATCCACGGGTTTTGAAAATACAGGCAGCAGAATTATAGAAGCGCCACACTTAGTTCCATTTTCCAGAAAAATCGTGAGATGTGTCATTGCTTGCATTTCCACCAATTGTGAAAAGGAACATATACTGTACATGGGGATTCAAATGATAACTTTGTTCTTTAATTTATAAAGCAGGTTATAGCATACCAGATTAATTCCATAGGCAATCTTAGTTAAAGGTAGCAGCATGCAGGTAATCCAGCATAAAACAGACTCTTGCAAATGCTCCAGTGGACCCTACCATAGCCCACACCCTGGCGTATCACTTGGACAGCTAATCCACCATCAAGAGCATTTACCCTTTGCCCTAGAAATCATTATATCAGGAGATCACAGGTGCTGCTGATTACCCAACATTGTTCTTCTACCGCTCTAAAACCTGGTCTGGATCCTCCACAATACTCTCATGTGGAGAAATGCTGTCTCAGCCACACAACTTTGATCAATATTTTCAAATAGCAATAGTAATTAATACTAAATTGCTCTGATTTATTAATTGCTAATTTACTGCTGCTGAGGGGTGTGTTATGACTGCCCAACAATCGGGATCCCTTCAGTCAGTATAGCGACATCGGAATCCCGACTGCTGGTGCTCTGACAGGGGGGAGAGCGCAAAGAAGCCCCTTGCGGGTTTGCTGCACTCGCCATGATGCAGGCTCGGTGGCTTACTTCGCTCGACACGGGCTCTATTCTCCCTCTATGGGGGTCATGGACCCCCACAAGATAGTATAGCCCAGTGATTTTCAACCGGTGTGCCGCGGCACACTAGTGTGCCGCGGCCAGCTGACAGGTGTGCCGCCATGCCTCAGGTCACGGCGACACACCAGCGGAGTTTCACTTTGACAGGGGGGACGAGCAGGCGGCTCGGCATCATCCTCCCCCCCTGTCAGTGTGCGTCCATGTGCGCACTGCCCGCCCGCTTACGGCTCCCCCGCTGTGCACTGTCCGGGACTCAAGAGACATGCTGTGCTGCTATGCAATAATCATATATCCCGCTGGACCACTAGCCAATGGGCGCTTGCGGTCCAGCAGCCAATCAACTGGTGGCTGCTGGACCGCGAGCGCCCATTGGCTAGTGGTCCAGCAGCGGGAGATATGAATATTACATATCAGCACAGCACGTCTCTCTCCCGTACATAGCGGGGGAGCCGTGAGCGGCACACTGGACGCACACTGACAGGGGGGAGGGGTCGTCGGCGTGTAAGCACAGGCAGGAGGGGGGTTTGCACACAGACGCACACTGGGAGGAGGAGGTGGGGGGGAGTGAGGTGAGCGGGCCGGCTAACCATCGGCTGGCTAACTTAGTATGGTGTACTCCCACCCACTCTCCCACCCTCCTGCACTCACCCAGCCACCCTCCCACTCCACTGCAGATACCCTCCCAGCCACCCTTCCACCCCACTGCAGATACCCTCCCAGCCACCCTTCCACCCCACTGCAGATACCCTCCCACCCCACTGCAGATACCCTCCCAGCCACCCTCCCACCCCACTGCAGATACCCTCCCAGCCACCCTCCCACCCCACTGCAGATACCCTCCCAGCCACCCTCCCACCCCACTGCAGATACCCTCCCAGCCACCCTCCCACTCCACTGCAGATACCCTCCCAGCCACCCTCCCACCCCACTGCAGATACCCTCCCAGCCACCCTCCCACCCCACTGCAGATACCCTCCCAGCCACCCTCCCACCCCACTGCAGATACCCTCCCACCCTACTGCTCCCACCCTCCCTCCCTGCTGCACACTACTGGCGGTGCATTGAATTGCAAATAGCGGACGGGAGCCAGGAGTGGGCCACTGCACAGTTCTGTCCCCCTTGGCAACGAGCAAATTCAGTCCACCTTGGCATCGAGCATGAAGCCCCTGGCATTGAGCATGTAGGTAAGTGGCACTTATGTGTCAAATGTGTATGGTGTGTTATATAGTATGTCATGGGCATTGCGGTGTGTTATATAGTATGTCATGGGCATTGCGGAGTGTTATATAGTATGTCATGGGCATTGCGGAGTGTTACATAGTATGTCATGGGCATCATGTGTGGGCTTATGTGTAATCGGAATTACAAAGTTCACTAAAATGTGCAATGGGCATTACGGTGTGTGGCATAACATGTAATGGCCATTATGGCATGTGGTATACGGGTGTGCGGTGTGTTGGCATTATGTTAAAAATTTGGCGCGCGCCTTCGGCGCGCACTGTCCATATTATCCCTCGTTTGCAAGAAATTTGTTGAGTCCTGGCATAATGTGTAATGGCCATTGCGGTATATGGCATAGCTTGTAATTGGCATCACGATGTGTGGCATAACTTGTAATGGCCATTAATGTGTGTGATATAACATGTAACTGGCATTATGGTATGCAAAATATCTGGAATATCTGATTTAAAAATGTTGGTGTGCCTTGGCAATTTTGAAGTCTTGTCTGGTGTGCCGCGACCTGAAAAAGGTTGAAAATCACTGGTATAGCCCCTGTCAGTTGGGATCCCCGCTGTCGGAGCACCGGCAGTTAGGATTCCAATGTCAGTATACAGACTGTCAGGATCCTGGTTGTCGGGCAGTCAACCGGCACCGCCTGCTGGGTTGGTAGAGGGCTTTTAAAAGTTTAATTCTAAGGGGAAAATTTACCAATATGAAAAACCTAGTTTTCCGTATTAGTATTTCCCCTACGACTGCATACGACTGTTTCAGTCGTATGCAAAGTCGTGTTCCGGAGGGGAAATTACAAAGCAGTCAGATACGACTGCTTTGTAACCCTCCGATGGTGTAACCATTCGTATTAGCTGGCCATATATACGGCCGCTAATACGAATTAGTAGAGGCAGTCTGCATGGATCAGTCAGATCCGTGCAGGCTGCAAGGTGTAAAAAAAATAGAAAATTAAATAAATAATAAAAAACAAAACGGCGTGGGGTCCCCCCCACAGCTGTAACCAGCACCAGGCTGAAGGAGCCGGGGCTGGTAATTAAAAATCAGGGAACCCGACAAATAGGGTTTCCCCGATTTTTAACAACCAGCCCCAGGCTCCAGGTCGGGGGCTGGTTCCCAAAATACGGGGGACAAAATGACTTGGGGTCCCCCGTATTTTAAGAACCAGCCCCAGGCCAAACCAGCCAGCAGGGTAATGCCACAGCCGGGAGACACTTATGATATAAGGTCCTGTGGCCAAAACATTCTCCCTACCGACCAGTCAGCCTGGCCAGGGGCCCTGGGGGAGTGGGGACCCCCCCAATGAAGGGGTCCCCCCCCTCCAGGACTTACCTGACCAGGCTGAAGCCTGGTGCTGTCCCCGGTGACCCTGGGCTGTGGTCACCGGGCTGATTAAAGTGTAAAAAAAAGAATAAACTATTGTCTAATACTGGGGAACTATGAGTCCCAGCAAGCCTCCCCCGCAAGCAGGGACTTGGAGAACCACAAGTCCCAGCCTGCGGGGCATTAAAGGGCCCGCTGGCACTTGTAGTTCCACAGTATTAAAAATAGTAAAATAAAACACACTGACACACACTTAAAATAAAACTTTAATACATCCAAAGCCCATACATACTAATACTTACCTATCTTCATCCCGTAGGTAGCCCTGGTCCTGATGTCCTGGTTTTCTGGTCCTGTGTCGTCTTCTGGCTCCATGTCGACCGTCGCTGTCGCCGTTGCCGTCCGGGTCTGACGAAATCCATGATGGAAGCTGTGGAAGGAAACCATACTCACCTGTCCCAGGGCGACGTAGTCCAAGGGGGTCTTGGAAAAAAAAAAAACGAGAAGCTGAACCAGACGAACAGCTGAGCCGCACGGTACTCTGTGTACATCGTGCGGCTCCGCCCCCGAATGCCGCTATTGGCCGCCTTGCGGCCTAGCGGCTCCTGATTGGCCGCTAGGCCGCAAGGCGGCCAATAGCGGCATTTGGGGGCGGAGCCGCACAATGTACACACAGTACCGTGCGGCTCAGCTGTTCGTCTGGTTCGGCTTCTCGGTTTGTTTGCTTAAAGCAAATACGACAGTAACATCAGGGTGTATTTTCCTGTCGTATTTTGGTGCCTGTTTTACACCACTTAGCAGCCGTATTATCAGTACGGCTGCTTAGTACATCAGGAACGACCATTCTTTTGAATGGTGATTTCTGTCGTATTCTATCGATGGTGTAGACCAGTGGTTCCCAACCTTTTTTCTCTCCCGTACCCCTTGATTAGGCTTTTCATTGATAAGTACCCCCTCCTCTCATTTTGAAATATGGACAGTACTAAGCGGTATGTGGATCCTTATGCATGTCCTTATATTAAGGAGGAGCGGAGGAGTAGTATACAGCAAGGAATCATGCCCTTCTGTGTCTAGATACTGGTTGTGTATTATCTCCAGGATTCCCGCTAACACCAGTAGGATTAATGCCGCTGCTTCCTCCACCTTTGTCAGTGCTGGGCAGATGACTGCTGATGTCTGAGGGCAGCATGGGAAGCTCCCAGTGGATTGCTGGTCAGGCATATGACACAACATGGTTTGTCTCCATGGCAATGGGTCTTCTTCAGCCATCAAAAGACCTTTTCATTGTCCGCCATTACCAATATTATTTTCAAGTACCCCCAACTGGTCTGCTGAGTACCCCCCAGGGGTACTAGTACCACAGGTTGGGAACCACTGGTGTAGACATTTGTATTTGTAAATACAAATACGAATGTCCCATCATTAGGAATACGAATTGTTGTATTTTTGGGATTGTAAATCCCGAAAATACAAATGTGTAAAAAATAGGTGTATTTCTGCCTACGAATACACCTATTTTTTACGAATCTATTTTGGTAAATTTCCCCCTAAATGTCAGGTGCACAGTCGGGGAGCCACTCTGGCGGGGCAGCATTTACCTGATGATGGGCTCCAAAGAATCTCAGCCCAGCGATTGGGTCTGAATCAGGCCCATGGCCTTTTCTGAGAGCAAATTGCACCTTGATTTAAATTTTTTTAATTTTTTTTTTACTTCTTATTTTGCATAAACCTTCTAGTAACAAGTAACAACCATACTTTGATGCCCATAAATATTGAGTAGGCCGCGCCATTTCTGTTGCTGCGTGTAGAGTTCCAGATAATATTAATATAATTCTTTTAGTTGGCATTTGGATGGTTTAGCTGAGAATTACGTCGCTCTAATGGAGCTGTCAGGTTACTTTCTTTCCTAATGGATTTTTGTGCCATTTTGATCTCTATTAATTGCAGTAAATTACTTCATGACCAGACTGATCTCTACAATAATACAGTGGGATTAAAGAAATGATGTTTTAAAACTGACTTTGACAATTAGTACCCTTATAACTTACTCACAAATTGCGCATTAGTAGACATATTTCACAGTATTCATATATGTATGGCTGTTACAATGTTTTTCCCATTTATAATAATATGCATTGCTTCGCATACTAAATGAAGCTGCAGTCACGCATTCAGCATTATTTGTCTATCTCTATGGGATGATGGATTTTCTTGTACAGCAGTTTTAGGACACAGAGAAAGAGAATTTGAAATGAGCCCCTCGCCAGCGGTTGGACTAATCCGGATAGGTGGGCTGACAGGTGCAAGGCATCTCAGCGCCCCACCGCTCATCCTGCTCCATGGAGGGGGGGGGGGATGTGCAGCCACCGCTGACCGAGGAGAAGGTAAACGCAGCCGTGCCTGAATTATGCCTCGTTTCCGAAGGTGGGGGCCTACACATGCATATCTGCAAATATATGCATGTGCAGACCCCCTGTGTGAACACCTTCAGCAAGTATCACACTCAGGTGTCGCACAGGCAGGGGAGGAAAGGGGGCAGACAGGTGGTTGATGCGGAGGAACAGTGGAAACACTGATCACAGATCAGGCTGAAGAGTGCGGGGTCCTGGATCCGTAGTAATCCAAAGGGGTACCTGGGGAAGAAATCCTACTCACCTGCTCCTGTGGCGACCACCCCGGCATCTGCTGTTGAAGTCGCGCTGCTCCCGGCTGCAGTGGTACCCGCTCTGCCTCCGCTGTACACTAGAGACGCAGAGATCCTTCTTCCTCTGCGTCTCTGCTCAGAATGAATTCTATTGGCTGCCTAGCGGCCAATCAGGAGCCGAGAAAGTCGGCTCCTGATTGGCCAGAAATCATTCTGAGTAGAGACGCAGAGGAAGAAGGATCTCTGCGTCTCTAGTGTACAGCGGAGGCGGAGCGGGTACCACTGCAGCCGGGAGCAGCGCGACTTCAACAGAAGATGCCGGGGTGGTCGCCACAGGAGCAGGTGAGTAGGATTTCCTTCCCCAGGTACCCCTTTGGATTACTACGGATCCAGGACCCCGGACTCTTCAGCCCTGGAGCCCCTGACCTGGACCTGCCCCGGAACCAAGGCCCCGGAACTAAGCCACCGGACCGGACCCTGGGACCTACCTACGGGATCAAGATAGGTAAGTATCAGTGTGTTTGTGTAATGTATGTATTAAACTTTTATTTTTATAATGTGTCAGTGTGTATTTATTTATCTATTTTTTTTACTGTGGAACTACAAGACCCAGCAGGCCCTTTAATGCCCCGCAGGCTGGGACTTGTGGTTCTCCAAGTCCCAGCTTGTGGGGGAGGCTTGCTGGGACTCATAGTTCCACAGTTTAAAACAATAGGTTTTTCATAAAAAAATTTACACAATGATCATCCCGGTGGCCACCGCACAGGGCCACTGGGGACAGCACCAGGCTTCAGCCTGGTCAGGTAAGTCCTGGAGGGGGGGGGGGGGCCCTTTATTGGGAGGGTCCCCACTCCCCCAGGGCCCCTGGCCAGGCTGACTGGTCGGTAGGGATGAATGCTTTGGCCGGGGGGACTTGTATAAAAGTCTCCCCCCGGCTGTGGCATTACCCTGCTGGCTGGTTGTGCCTGGGTCTGGTTCTTAAAATACAGGGGGACCCCTACTAATTTTGTCCCCCGTATTTTTGGAACCAGCCCCGGACCTGGAGCCTGGGGCTGGTTGTTAAAAATCAGCGAACCCCTATTTGTCGGGTTCCCTGGTTTTTAATTACCGGCCACCGGCTCTTTCAGCCTGGTGCTGGTTACAGCTGTGGGGGGGGGCAGGGCAGGCGACAGGGGGGGTCAAGGGGGACAAGTGTGACGGGCCCCAGAGATCTGAAGGGCCCCAGAGTTTCCATTCCCCGGCACAGTCACTGCCTGTACTAGCTGGCCTGTCAGTGACCCTTGCGGCCCTGCCATCTACTGTGCACCATCTGTTGTTGGCTGAGTCTGACTGACTCACTGTGTGCCACTGCCGTCTACTGTGTGTGAGCCCTGCCACTTGGCGCGCAGAGCCATCTACTCTGTGTGTGCGCATGGCCTGGGGCCGCAGGCGCACAGCCGTACCCGCCACTGGTGCTGTGGCCTCAGTCTCTGGCTCTTGTACTTTTACTGCGCAAGCACGGGTCGTCTGTTCTGCACCTGCCCTGCCTGCTCGTAGTGCTCAGCATTCTTTTGTGAAAGTGACAGTCCAGCAGCAGCAGGAGCCAGCAGGAGGCAACAGCCAGGAGCCGGGCCAGCAGGACTGAGAACGAGAGAAGTCCGCGCCTGAAAGCAGGATCTGGAGTAGCAAAAGGTTAAATGAGGCTCATGCGGAAGAGCATTGTGTGGATTTGGGAGTAGGTAGGGGGCCCCAGAAATATCATTGTACAGGGCCCCGAGATTTCTGTTGCCGGCCCTGGTGGGGGGGACCCCATGCTGTTTTTTTTTAAATCCCCCCCCTCATATTTTTTTAGGGTTAAACAGGTTTTTAAACGACAGTGTGAATGTGCCAAAAACGGCTTTTAAACGGTAATTTACCGTTTAAAAGCTGCAGTGGGAAAGGATCTTTATGGCTCTTGCCGTTTAAAAACCCATTTAAAAAAAACGGGTAATGACCCGTTTCAGCAGTGGGAAAGCAGCATAAGTGGCTTTTCCAGACATTATTGTGGAACAAGAGACTTTTTTAATAAATGTTTATAAACTTTGGACTTTACTTTACTTGTTTTGAAGTTTGAATACAAGGCATTATTGACCCAATTACTGAGGTCATATAAAAGGGCGCCATCTTACAATTGTCACCCATACTCTCCCTACTTATCCCTATCCAACAGGGGATCCTGTAAGTTAGGCAGCCCTAACATAGTAACCGAAAAACCTGTGGCACGAAACAAGAGTCTGTTCTATCTATCTATCTATCTATCTATCTATCTATATATATATATATATATATATATATATACAATAAAGAAAGACGATGTCACTCCAGGTCTTATATCTCAAATCAGCGTTTACTGATGCCTACGGCGTTTCGGGTCTGGCCCGTCTTCAGGACATAATCAGTTAACAACTTCAAAAAGTGACATATTTATACATAAGTGCAACTTACCCTGTCCGGTGCTGTCTGCTCTCACATCCGCCCGCCGGCGTGCTCTCCGTCTCCCTTCCGGATCCTCCCACCGGGGGTGACGCGGCGCCGTCCGGGGTCATGATGCTTTGACTGACAACACTGCAAAACAAACATGTGAATATTTCATTACTGTGAACATCTCCGCTCATTCATCTTTATATCTTTAAAACATGTTAATACCATCATCAAATGATTGTTACTATAAAAGCGTGCTGATGTGCTGATTTATACAATGTAACTAGCCTGCTCGGCTAGTAATCAAAGAGTGATCACTAGGTGGCGCTGACTGTGCTCTCAATCTCCTCTACATTAGAGAATCTCTGGTGCGCTAACAAATCTCCTTAACTACATAAGACATACAATAATTACATTAACTATAACTCTAAAATAATCTTAAAAATAATCTTGTGCTTTCTATTCAGTGATCAGTATGTGTATTGTTGCTCATAAAAGAAACATGCGTGTATCAGGACCCCGAGTGCACACCATTATGTGCACCCGTCACTCCTGAACTACATTATGTGTGAGGTACTCGTTGTAATTAATATCTATAATAGAGATCAGTACACTTCTGATCACTTATGTGTGGCTGCTTCCAACCTATAAGCAAAAACTAAGTGAAATAGAACTAAACACAAACATCCAAACCAAACTATAACTGTGTTGGTTGAAAGCAGACTAATTCTTAAAAACTTGTGCTATTATTACGTGTCAGTGCTCTTGTATGATAGCAACCCTCCACTCTGTTCCGCACCCCCACATTTCTAATTCCACCTCACCTTTCCTATTTGCTCATGTTATTAGTACGTTTTTATGTCAACACTACACTGTCCTGTTGGGGTCTCAACAATTTCTTGGGACAACCCCCAACCTTTTACTGTTGGACCGTGTGTGTTTCGTAATCTATATTAAAGTCTGGTCAGCTTAAATTACTCTATTCCTCCTGCAACGATCAATACTGGTTCACAACAATTGTTCATGTTATAACCTCCAGAAAACATTCAAAAAGATTTCTTATTAGACAGATTCTCTTACACAAAACATTTCTTACAGAAAACATCCATAGTAAATGGCCTCATTTAGCCCGTGTGGCTTCACAGTGTCGAGCTTATGTATCCATTTACTCTCCAAGCACAGTAGCTGCCTATCCCTGTCTCCACCTCTTAGAGAGGCAGGGATGTGATCTATCATTCGATATCTTAAGGCTGCCATACTGTGCTTGGCCTCAGCGAAGTGCCGCGCCACTGCCTGTTCGCTGGTTCCACTAATTAAAGCGGCCCTGATGGCCGTTCTATGAATGAGCGGAGATGTTCACAGTAATGAAATATTCACATGTTTGTTTTGCAGTGTTGTCAGTCAAAGCATCATGACCCCGGACGGCGCCGCGTCACCCCCGGTGGGAGGATCCGGAAGGGAGACGGAGAGCACGCCGGCGGGCGGATGTGAGAGCAGACAGCACCGGACAGGGTAAGTTGCACTTATGTATAAATATGTCACTTTTTGAAGTTGTTAACTGATTATGTCCTGAAGACGGGCCAGACCCGAAACGCCGTAGGCATCAGTAAACGCTGATTTGAGATATAAGACCTGGAGTGACATCGTCTTTCTTTATTGTATACAAGTGAATTTGCTTTCACCTCCGATGGGCACCCGGGCCAGCTGATCAATGGAACCGGAGAGGGGCAGTGCCGGACTTGACACACAGCATATGGATTGTCAGTGAGTGGACCGTATCCCGGACAGCACTGACTAATTGTTTCAAGGCACGCCGCAGGGTTGTTCAAGACCCTCTTTTATAACCTAAATCCAGGACTGCTTCACAACACTGCAGCACTAAAGGGGAGATCCCCTTGCAGTGATCACTAGAGCACTTTACCAGCACCAGCACTTTTGTTTCTGCACGCAAGCACTTTTCTGATTCCGCAGCACCTGATTGCAGTAATATGGCAGCTTCAGCAGGCACAGACACCCTGCAGATGTCACAATGTGATAATACAGATGTGTTCAGCTACTCCGATAGCGACGTGGGAGGAATACTATACACGGGATCAGTTTTTGATATCAATGTGCAATCTTCAGGAGAAGACCTGTTTCATGAACTGACCCGGCTGAGGAAAAAAGAGGTGGACTTTTTATTGCACGGGATGACCCTGTCTGATTATTTCAGAAACAAACAGATACCCAGGGGGTTCCGCGTCCACAATTCACCCACGATAGGTCGCTTTAACCCTTCGTTTTGCACCAAGTGGATCAGTATCCTGAACAAGTGTTCTATGGATCTGATCCTCTTGGTGATAGAGGAATCCACTCGTGAGCTCAATGGCATCAAAGAGAAAATTGCCGCATTTGAGAGTACACATAGAGACACACTGAATGATGCGGCACACTCTGAGCTAATGAGCAAATTACAAATACAAGTGGATAACTACAAACGAGATATCTTGAAATTCAAGAAAGATAAATTCCATAAGGTACAACAAGACTATGCCCAGCATAGGGTGTATAGATGGCTCAACACGGACCCACAGGATAAAGGACATGTGCCACCCCAATATAGGCGTGACCGTAGACCACTGAGACAACAAGGTGGATATTCTAGCACGTCAGCAAGTGACACAGAGACCCCCAAACCACGTGGCAGAAACAGCAGAAGACCAACGGGCCCTTTAGGGGTGGACACCCGCTCCAAAATCCGTTTTCGGGAAGAGAGAGACCCCAGACCCGTAAACGCACCAGACGAGGGGGCCAGAGCCAGAGAATCCAAAAGACAACCCAGAGGTACCAGGGGAAGAAGGACTTGATCTTCAATTTATCTGTGACTCCTCTCACGGAAATGGAAATACAGGTACTTAGTAGAGGACTCACATTTGTTCCAACTAGACAACAAGATGAGTTTCAACTGAATATTGATAACTACAAAGTACAGAGAAAACTCCGGTTGAGAGATTATTATGAAAAGAAAGGAGAAGACACTGACACATCACCCACTGAAGAACACAGCATTTTGAAAAAATTGGGGAGCACTAGCACTTTTGACCCACAAACCTTTAACGCCTCAATCAAAACCTTCTCAAGACTGATGGATAAGAACACCCAAGAGGCAACAACAACCATCAGACCAAATCTAACTATGGAAGAGAGACAAGCGTTGAAAAACCTAAGCACCAGAGAAGACATAGTTATACGAGGTGCGGATAAGGGGGGTTCAATAGTGGTACAAGGGATCGAAGCATACCGTAGTGAATGTAACCGCCAGTTGTTGAATGAGGAAACGTACAAATTGTTGCCCAGTAACCCAACTGAAACTTACGCCAAGGAGTTGGAAACAATTCTTAACGTGGCAGTACAGGAGGGCGTTATAACAGCAAATTTGAAAAAGCGGTTGTTTAATTTGAAACCCAAGACGGCCTTATTTTACACGATCCCAAAAATACACAAGGACGCACAGAGTCCCCCGGGCAGACCCATCATCTCTGCCCGTGGGTCTCTGTGTGAGCCATTAGCCAAGTACGTGGACCATTATTTGCAGCCATGCATACAGGCGACTGAGACTTACCTGAAGGATACAACAATGTTGTTATCTAGATTGGCGACCTTGGGTACCTTACCCAAAGACCTGGTACTGGCATGTGTGGACGTAACAAATTTATACACATGCATTCCACATCACCAGGGGTTACAAGCCACAAAGGAACTAATAACAGGAAACCCTCGATATACAGGCCCACGGACAGAATTCTTCCTGCAACTACTAGAGTTCACACTGACTCACAATTGTTTTCTCCATGATGGACGGTTCTTTAACCAGAACTCTGGCTGTGCCATGGGATCTCCGGCAGCGCCGGTCTATGCAAACACTTTTATGTATGCAGTAGAGAACCAGCTGTTTTTTGCAGATGCCACCATTAGTTCCAGGATACATCTATACCTTAGGTATATAGATGATATCATCATTCTATGGACTGGGACACAAGATGAACTGGGTGGGATCCTTGATACACATAATACATCTAACAGCCCGGTAAAATTAACATACACCATGAGCCAGGAGACCATAAATTTTTTGGATGTGCAGATTGTGGTCAGAGAAGGTGGGTTGGAGACACGGTTATACTCCAAACCTACGGACAGGAACACGATTCTGCACAAACAAAGCTTTCATCCTAACCATACTGTCCTTAGCCTTCCATATTCCCAATTTTTGAGGGTGTGCCGAATAAACAGCAATACGGCCACCCGTGATATGCAATTAGAGGAAATGGTCAAAAAGTTCCTAGAAAGGGGATATAGGAAAGAGGATTTAAATAGAGCTAAGGAAAAAGCGTGCAGAAAAAACCGCCAAGAATTGCTGCAACAAAACATTAAGGATGACAGCAGACAGGAAAATCAACCTTTCACATGGGTAACGCAGTATACCAACAAAAGTCCAGACATGATAAAGAGAGTCAAGACACTATGGCCAATAGTCAATAGCGACCCGGACCTCAAAAGCTTACAAGGGGTACGACTAATGCCCAGTTATGTGAGAGGCCCAAATTTAAAAGACATCCTTGTTAAAACTGACATAACGGGAAGGGGGGTGGCAAAACCCAAGCATTTTATGTCCAGGAAGGCTGGATGTTTCAAGTGCTTGGGGTGTGCCACCTGCACTTATTTAGTGGCAGGAGATACATTTAGGCACCCTTACACGGGTAGGGCCTACAAGATCAAACATACCCTCACTTGTACATCCCGCTATGTGGTGTATTTGCTGTCTTGCCCATGTGGTTTGCATTACGTGGGCAAGACGGTAACACAATTTAAAGAAAGGATGGCCCAACATAGAACGGCCATCAGGGCCGCTTTAATTAGTGGAACCAGCGAACAGGCAGTGGCGCGGCACTTCGCTGAGGCCAAGCACAGTATGGCAGCCTTAAGATATCGAATGATAGATCACATCCCTGCCTCTCTAAGAGGTGGAGACAGGGATAGGCAGCTACTGTGCTTGGAGAGTAAATGGATACATAAGCTCGACACTGTGAAGCCACACGGGCTAAATGAGGCCATTTACTATGGATGTTTTCTGTAAGAAATGTTTTGTGTAAGAGAATCTGTCTAATAAGAAATCTTTTTGAATGTTTTCTGGAGGTTATAACATGAACAATTGTTGTGAACCAGTATTGATCGTTGCAGGAGGAATAGAGTAATTTAAGCTGACCAGACTTTAATATAGATTACGAAACACACACGGTCCAACAGTAAAAGGTTGGGGGTTGTCCCAAGAAATTGTTGAGACCCCAACAGGACAGTGTAGTGTTGACATAAAAACGTACTAATAACATGAGCAAATAGGAAAGGTGAGGTGGAATTAGAAATGTGGGGGTGCGGAACAGAGTGGAGGGTTGCTATCATACAAGAGCACTGACACGTAATAATAGCACAAGTTTTTAAGAATTAGTCTGCTTTCAACCAACACAGTTATAGTTTGGTTTGGATGTTTGTGTTTAGTTCTATTTCACTTAGTTTTTGCTTATAGGTTGGAAGCAGCCACACATAAGTGATCAGAAGTGTACTGATCTCTATTATAGATATTAATTACAACGAGTACCTCACACATAATGTAGTTCAGGAGTGACGGGTGCACATAATGGTGTGCACTCGGGGTCCTGATACACGCATGTTTCTTTTATGAGCAACAATACACATACTGATCACTGAATAGAAAGCACAAGATTATTTTTAAGATTATTTTAGAGTTATAGTTAATGTAATTATTGTATGTCTTATGTAGTTAAGGAGATTTGTTAGCGCACCAGAGATTCTCTAATGTAGAGGAGATTGAGAGCACAGTCAGCGCCACCTAGTGATCACTCTTTGATTACTAGCCGAGCAGGCTAGTTACATTGTATAAATCAGCACATCAGCACGCTTTTATAGTAACAATCATTTGATGATGGTATTAACATGTTTTAAAGATATAAAGATGAATGAGCGGAGATGTTCACAGTAATGAAATATTCACATGTTTGTTTTGCAGTGTTGTCAGTCAAAGCATCATGACCCCGGACGGCGCCGCGTCACCCCCGGTGGGAGGATCCGGAAGGGAGACGGAGAGCACGCCGGCGGGCGGATGTGAGAGCAGACAGCACCGGACAGGGTAAGTTGCACTTATGTATAAATATGTCACTTTTTGAAGTTGTTAACTGATTATGTCCTGAAGACGGGCCAGACCCGAAACGCCGTAGGCATCAGTAAACGCTGATTTGAGATATAAGACCTGGAGTGACATCGTCTTTCTTTATTGTATACAAGTGAATTTGCTTTCACCTCCGATGGGCACCCGGGCCAGCTGATCAATGGAACCGGAGAGGGGCAGTGCCGGACTTGACACACAGTATATATATATATATATATATATATACAGGGCTATTTTTGTGCAGGCTTATTCTAGTACACTCTTTCTGACAAAATATTTCTTAGATGGACAAAACCATTTGCACTGCAGGTGAGGCAGGTGCAAAACCCCACCCAAATCTAATTATCTCTGCAAAAGTAACACCTGCCTCACCTGCAGTGCACATGGTTTTGTCCATCGAATAAATATTTTGGTCAGAAAGAGTGAACTAGAATAAGGGCCACAGTTCCTGCTAGAGCCTGCACAAAAATAGCCCTGTATATATATATATATATATATATATATATATATATATATATATATACATATATATATTTTACAGGATTACCGGCACTTATCCTTGGATGTCACTTGCTGTGGTGCCTTCCTGAGATTTTGGTCAAAATCATGGTACAGGTGTAGCGCATAAGGCGGCACTCGCCAGGTGATTTGAATAGGTTTAAAAGTCCTTTATTGCATTCCTACATCACGTTTTGGGGACAAAGCCCTGTCATCAGGGACAGCACAAGTACAAACAATGAGACAAACCAACATTTATACCCAACCCCTCTGCCATTAATAAAATCAATGCATTATTCACCTGTGTGGGGACGGCCCAAGGAACGTATGTAGCGGGAGTCTGAAATGTTTGTACGTTCCCGATGACGGGCAGGGAAGGGTGAGACGCACACGCATCCCCGTCAGATGGAGGGCTTCTCTGCCGGCGATCACCCTCTAAGAGAATCTGGCGATTCCCAGCACTGGCTGAGAGGCACTCCTTCTAAATCTTCAGAGAACAGCACACACAGGCTCTAACTAGATTAGAAAGAGAAGTGGAAGACCCCGATGCACAACTGAGCAAGAAGTCAAATACATTATAGTCTCTAGTTGAGAGATAGACACCTCACAGGTCCTCAACTGGCAGCTTCATTAAATGGTACCTGCAAAACCCTAGTGTCAACATCTACAGTGAAGAGGTGGAATTCTATGGGAAAGGCATTGGTGGAAAGTCCTAATTCACATCACTATGGGGTCATGTCCATCATTCCTGGAGATGCTGGATTTGCCACTGAGACTCCACTTGCACTTCTGGCTCCTCCTCAGTGACAGGAGCTGAGCGCCGCAGGATAATGTCACCGTGCAGCACCCAGATCCCAGTCACTAAGAAGGAGCTGACATTTTATTGTCAACCCCTAAGATGGTGTCATCCATGTTCAATCTGCAAGCCCTAGTGACTCCAATTACACTCCTTAACCTTGGATGTTTTTTTCTTTTATTCTATCATATTATGCTATTATCTTCTAGAAGGTGCTGCATAAATTAGAAGTAGAATCTGATTGGTTTCCCATAGCAACATCCCATTTTCAATAGAATGTCCATCTTAATAAACAAACCCCATGATGTCCCAAATCCCCAAAATCTGCTTTTGCATTGCTTTGCACGTACAGTTAATTAATGTCTTCTGCCTTCTTCTAAGAAAGTTACTTTTTTGAAGCCATGTTACTCCTCTACTGAGCATTGTGTTTGTGGCAGTGTAGAATTGATGACAATGCTGTATGCCAATTGTATAACTCACTTATCTCTGGATTACTAGCAAAAGCCTTAGGATTGTTCTCATAATGCATTTCCCCTTATTTCAGCATCCGAAAAAAAAAACAGGGTTATCGCGAGGTTAATTTATTTCAATGTTTGATATTTTATCTCAACTTTTGTTTCATCAGCAACAATTTTGCACTTTCGATAACAAATGCTACATGGGGAAAATTATTCTAAGTGGCCATTGTGACTCGGAGTAAAGTTGAAAGTTAGGCTTTTTTATGCATTTCCTAGTTATAAATAATGTTTTCAAGACAGATTTATTGCAAAAGAAGCAAATACCTGGAATATATGTTCACAGCGGCTTAAGGGCATAGAAAGCTTTTATTCCACATTGCCAGACTGCTGAAATCAAGATATTTACCTACTTTTTCATTACAAATATTTCTCTTGTGTTGTAATGATTTTGAAATCAATTCTCATTCTGTTTCTGGATGTCAATTTTAAACCTGAGCTGCAGTACAGTGATTTGATTTTTGTTCTCATTTGTTTTCATCATTGTTGTTTTTTTGCCCTGGAATTAGAACCATGATAAATGTAAGATAATTATTTGTTTAGCTCCGCTAGTGGTGTTCAGCAGAGCTCCATTCCCTCGCCACCTGCAAAATCATGAATTTTAATGTATTGCAGACACACAGTCCATCTAACTGGTGTCAGCACAGGTTCCTTTAAAGACTTGTAGAAATAAATTACAACTATTTATAACTCAGATTATAGACGACTGAAGCAACTTGTAAAATGTGACTTATTATTACATGACCTACAGAATAATATCCATCTTATGTTGTCCAAATAAATAAACATAACTACTTCATTATCTTCATTCTAGCCAACATTTAGTTTAATTAGAAATCAAGGGAGTGCTTCACTTAATATAAGTACAATTAGACATTTTGGGGTTAGAGAAGGACAAATTTGCATCCATAAAAATGTAAAATGCATTGTGGTGGATATGTGGATATGTGTGTTTAATTGTAGTTGTTGATATTTTAACCCTTTTGCTGTGGCCAATTGGTCCCATTATTTATTCTTCTTCTTCTTCTTCTTCTTCTTCTTATTATTATTATTATTATTATTATTATTATTAATAGTAGTATCTTTTTTTTTTAAGTGCCACTTATGGACCATACACACGGGGCAATTTAAGCCTCATTTCTAAGCGATCTGACCAGCTCGCTTGGTAATGAAGCGCGGATCGCTCCAAGTGTACACCCTATGGCGATGCACAGTCCAGCGCATCTCCATCGCCCGCAGAGATAGACAGTGCATGCAGTAGATTGCAATGGTTTGCTTAGAAGCATAAGAACACTGCACCGCGCAGATCGGTCAGCACACAGCGCAGGTGCGCCGTAAGTGCAGTGATGTGCGCTAAAAAATCTGCACTTAGGCAGCTCGTCCCCCCCCCCCAGTTAATCCCCCCCCCCTGATTAACTGGGGGGGGGGATTAAATTTTTCCTAAAGTATGAACAGTGCACCTA
This sequence comes from Crinia signifera, assembly GCF_055691185.1. Classification (NCBI taxonomy): domain Eukaryota; kingdom Metazoa; phylum Chordata; class Amphibia; order Anura; family Myobatrachidae; genus Crinia; species Crinia signifera. Next base: position 77,644,047 of record NC_139217.1, read on the forward strand.
ACTTGCTCTAGGGCTGTCCCATGTAATCCCCCAGTATTAAGCTCAGGTGTAGCATTGTCATATCCCCACTGCAGGGACAACGTTAGCCCTACTGCTGGCTCCGGTTGCACTGGAGATCTCGCAATAATAGTGAGATCTTGCGCATGCCCATTACAGCCGGCTGGGGGGAAAGTTGGCTCGCGCATGTGCAGGGATGCCGGGGCGATGATAAGGAGAGCCATTAATGCTGGGCATAACGGCTCTCCTTATCAGCTAGGGGAGATTAATACATTCGGCCTCTACAGATGCCCACTTCTCCTTGTTATGCAGGAGAAGCGGGACCCATTATTTTACAAGTGCTAGGGGGGTTCAATACATCTTCCCCTATAGCACTTACAGGGAACATAATTAAAAAAAACGACATAGGATCAATATAATATAAAAAGGTTCAAACAGGGGGTAGACAACAAAGGGCCCTGGAAAGGGTAGATAAAAGTATAGTGTGTACAGGGACAGAAATGACCAGTTGCTGACTGTGATTGTGTACTGTATATGGGGGGTCAGAACCAAAGGTGGAACTACCATTGGTGCAACTGGCCATAGATGTAGCTTATCTAGACTTTAGCAAGGCTTTTGACACTGCCCCACATCACAGACTGTTAAATAAACTTATAGGTTTAGGAAAGACAAGCACTCTCTTTTTGTGGGGGCACTCTTTTGCTAAAATATAACTTTTAATAATTAAATTGTAAAAAGCATGGATACAGAATCCAAAAAAATATTGTTGTATGTGTCCTTTGATCTGGTATTTTGTATTCAGACTTTTTACAATTGAACAATTAAAAGTTATATTTTTATCAAAAGCGTACCCCCACAAAGAGAGAGTGCTTGTCTTTCCTAAACCTATACTCTATATCAGGCTTGTAATAACTATGGCCCTCCAGCTGTCGTTAAATTATACATCCCAGCATGCCTTGCAACAGTTTTGCTATTAAAGAATGCTACAACTATGGCAAGGCATGCTGGGATGTGTAGTTTCACAACAGCTGCTAATGGTAACCTGCTCTAATGAGAGCTGCTCTATCTCTAGGTAGATTAGAGGAATGGTCAAGAGCATGGCAACTACCGTTTAATGCCCAAAAATGCAAAATCATGCACTTGGGTCTCAAAAATCCAAAGTCTAAACATAGTATAAATGGCGCTATAATGGAAACTACTGAGGAGGAGAGGGATCTACAGATGGAGCCGCTCTCATCTGAGCAGCTGCCATCCACCAATCTGCTCTATTGCCAACCGATGGATGGGGCAGTAGATTGAAGTTTGCCTAGCACGCCGAGTAGACTTACACATGCCCAGACAAGAGTATACGAGTGACATTTATATAGAGATAGATTATGTGTCAAACTAGACATGAACAAACTTCTAATTAGAAACACGGGAATGTTTTGTCCTAGGGATATCTAGCCCCATGCATCATAGTTTGACTTAGGTAGCAGGAGGGATCAGTGATGCTTCCTGCATAGCCGACAATGGTGGAAATTTACTAAGATGGGAGTTCTATCATCTAGAAGGTGCTAAATAAATTAGTAGTAGATTCCGATTGGTTGCCTATAGTAACATCCCATGTGACATAGAACTCCCATCTTAGTAAATTTCCCCCATTATCTGGATTTAATGAATGCCAGATAGTGTCCCTAATGTGACTATCAGCCTATGAAATTGTTCTTAATATTTGCTTGCCAATTTCTAGTAAATTCAAAATAATAAAGTTGCAAATGACTACTATTATTACTTCTGCGTCTACTACTAATACTAGTACTACAGTTCTCACTACTCTTGCTGTTACTGCTGCTATTACTACTGATACTGATATTACTACTACCAGTGGCGTAAGTTCGTCCCAGTTGCCCGGAGGCAAGATGTGTATCCCCCCCCCCATACACACACAAAACCTTATATAAAGTATATACTGTATATTCTGTATGTCTGTTATGAAATATAACAGGCATATATACAGTATATCTATATATAGAGAGAGAGTTAGAACACATATTTCAGAATTCCAAAGTGATATCAATGGCTTTCAATTAATGGATTTAAAATTGCAGGGGAGGAGAGGTGCAGATGAGTCCATTGCCTCCCAGAGTTCTTCTTCTGACTACTACTACTACTATTGCTGATACTACTGAGATTACTACTACTGCTGCTACTACTAGATACTACTTTTACTACTACTCTTAATGCTTCTGCTTCTACTACTGATACTACTACTACTACTACTACTACTATACTACTACTACTGATACTACTACTACTACTACTACTACTACTGCTGCTACTACTACTGCTGATACTACTAATACTGCTGCTGCTACTACTACTACTACTATTGCTGATACTACTGAGATTACTACTACTGCTGCTACTACTAGATACTACTTTTACTACTACTCTTAATGCTTCTGCTTCTACTACTGATACTACTACTACTACTACTACTACTGCTGCTACTACTACTGCTGATACTACTAATACTGCTGCTACTACTACTGCTACTACTTATATTAAGTTTGGTGCTACTGACCATTCATAACTTGCAAAACCAGATCAGTGCCCTATCTAAATATAGTGACACAGAGAATAACAGCGGTGCACAGCCCCCTTTCCATTTCAGAACATCTTCAGAACATTCCCAAAAGTACAAATACAAAAAGCTCCTGAATTCAAGCTTCCCAGGAGAGGCAGTGACTTACCTGTTTTGATGAGCAAAACCAGTGAAGACATCTGTCCATCTCACATCCTAAGACAAAGAAAACCTCCGTATCTGCATAAGGTCATTAAAGTTATCAGCTAAGATTACATGTATTATTTACATGGTAAAGAATAGGGTGAAAGATATGTCAGCTGGTGAGAGTTGTACCTCTAAACACATTGATTTTACCCCAGTGGACTAAAAATGTCAAATGTGGTGTATGGGTTGTGTTATAGGACAGCACTACTAGTATAGTGCCACCAAAACATGGACTTACCATGGTCATCCAGTTCAAGAGAATTATACTATTATTGCCATCCCGTGACGCCACATATGACATGGGGGGGTTATTCAGACCTGATCGCAAAGCTGTTTTTTTCTCAAATGGTCAAAACCATGTTTTCTTGGGAAAAAATAGAATTGACTAGTGCCACCCAACCAGCAAAGACGGGGGTTCTCCAGCCATCCAGCTTCAAGCTATACAAACCTGACACAACACATTTATGGCATACATCAGACGATGACTCCCCAATACTATGCAATCTGCCAGTATACCCTATGTAAAATATACAGTTGTATCTGCTGAAATCTAGCATATGAATTGGCAACTCTATGGGAGCCCAAGATACAGTCCTAGTCCTCATCATCTATCTCACCCAAATCCACCACCTGTGCAGAGAACCCAGGCCAGCGGACTCAGATAGGTAAAGGAGGGTGGAAATAAGACAGAAACCTTTTACCGTACAGGCATATTATGCCCCAGGATACGAACAGGTGCTGCAAAAATTGAGGAGTAGTGCAGACCGCCCCTCACACCCACTGTGCAGATAGAACCTGCCTAAGCTCCCGCATCTGAAGTTTTGGTGCTAAGCTCCACAGTAACATTACACTGGGTGATAGTTCTGTCTGTATTGCTTCACTGTATCCTGATGATAGTGCGGAAAATAAAGTACTGAAACGTTGATTCAAACTAAAACATAGGGTGAGATGTATTAAGCGGAAAATGCAGTAAAACCCCCGTTTTACCACATTTTCCTATGTATTAAAACCCGGCCGCACTGATACCACATACTAGGGTATCGACCCCCTTTGAGTGGCGGTACCCTATAGAAGCCTATGGGCTTCTTTTCGCCGACTGCTGCCTCCTCCGCAACCCCGCCGCCTCGCCGACCCCCCTCCCTCCAGCTTACCTTCTTGCAGGTCCTCTTGGTCCCCAGAAGGTAAACCCCTCCTCCCCCTAGCAAGGCAGCCGGACGTCCTTCCGGCTGCAGGGGGGAGGAGGAGGCACCCTGGACAGCCTGCTTAGCTGTCCCTGGCGTGAGGGGAGCAGTAGGCTGCTGGGAGGTGACGGAGACCCTCCATCACCGCACCGCGATGCCAGCCACATAGGATAGTACATATGCGCTGGCATCGCTGCGGGCAGCGATGTCAGTGGCGGATTCAGGGGGGGGGCACCCGGGCACGTGCCCCCCCTGTCATTTATTTTGTAGCTGAGGACCAGGGCTTTCCAACGAGCCCAGCCCCGTGTCTCTAGCCCCCGGGGAACCGGAGATATCTCCTGGCAAACCTGTAACGTTTTTTCCCCATAGGATAATATGGGACCCGTCAATTCCGACCCCCACCCGATTCCGACGGCTGCCAGTTCCCGCCCTGGCATCACAGAAGCCTATGGTTGATTTCATTCAATTCCGCTGGGCCTTCAATATGATACCAGGCTGGTCCAAATCGGTCAATCGGTTCCAGAGATATTGTGTGTAAACCGATTTTTTTATTTTTGAAATGTAATTTCATGCTGTTCATGTTCTTTGAGGACAGATTACTCTGGAACCAAACGTTCCAGTTTCACAGGACCAAAATCATTCAAAGCCCACTCAAAAGTTCTTCAATATAATACCTGTATCTTCAATATAATACCTGTCTCATGTAAATGGGTCAGTTGGTTCCGAAGATATAGCCGGTTAAATGAGATAACTGGTTAAAGGGGGAGGGGTGGTTTTCTCTCCCCCTCACACCAGAAAATGCAGGGACTAGGCTGGTGTAAAAGGGGCCAACCTGGGAATGCATTTTCTGGTGTGAAAGGGGTATTATTTCAAATAGCCGGGACCTGCAGTGCTCTGAATACAGCCAGGCTCTGCCACTGTCAGTGGCTATCACTTCTGCCTGGCGGCGGCTGTCCCCCATTTACCACGAGCATGTATTCCCCCTTGGCAATGAGCATGTAATCCCACATGGCAATGAGCATGGAACCTCTGGCAATGAGCATGGAACCCTTGGCAATGAGCATGTAGAGAAGCAGCACTTATGTAGCATAATTTTTAATAGGCATTATGGTGTTTGGCATAACACATAATGGACATAATGGCTTGTAACTTAACGTGTAATGGACATTATGGTGTAAATGTTTTATGCGAGCCTTTGGTGGACAATGTCCCTGTTTATGAAGTGTATTGTGAATTTTTGCTTAACCTGTGTGGCATTATGTGAATTCTGGCTCAATCCATGTGGCATTATGTGAATTTTGTCTCAATCCGTGTAGCATTATGTGAATTCTGGCTCAATCCATGTGGCATTATGTGAATTTTGGTTCAATCCGTGTGGCATTATGTGAATTTTTTCCCAATCCATGTGGCATTATGTGAATTTTGGCTCAATCCGTGTGGCATTATGTGAATTTTGGCCCAATCCATGTGGCATTATGTGAATTTTGGCTCAATCCATGTGGCATTATGTGAATTTTGGCTCAATCCGTATGGCATTTTATGCTTTTGGCTCAATCCGTGTGGCATTATGTGAATTTTGACACAATTCATTTGGCATTATGTGAATTTTGGCTTAATCCGTGTGTGTTATTATGTAAATTTTGGCTCAATCCATGTGGCATTATGTGAATTTTGACACAATCCATGTGGCATTATGTCAATTTTGGCTCATTCCATTTGGCATCATGTGTAAGGGGCAAGTATAATAGGGTCTAGTATTTTGTTGCATAATGTGTAGAAGTTGTATATGGTGTTGACACGCCCCCTGTTGAGTGGCCACACACCCTTTTCCGGAGCGCGCCTTCGGCGCGCGCACAACTACATCCTTCACTTTTGTCGCCATGGTGGGCCTGCGTACTTTAAATGCCAGGGCCTATTTTTAATTCCATTCCCACCCTCTCCTGCCACTCTCTTAGCATGTACACTGGCACCACTAACACCGCCCCTCCCCCACCCAAACCCTTTTTTATCATGTGCCCCCCCTGTCATTTTATCCTGGATCCGCCCCTGGGCGATGTATATTAATACATCCCGCCCATAGTATTGTCTCTTCATGCATCTACACAACTGTGCTAAAGTATCTATGCGTTCTCCGCTGTGAGGGCACCAGTGACTTTACCCACATTTGAAAGCAGTGCTGACATCTATATAGATAGAGAGATAAACATAATGTTTTTGTGTATGAATATTGTAAGGATTTCAGTCACATTTTCAGATAATTTCTTCTGTTGCATATTTGACATTAGAAGAACTAATGTCTTTGAGAGCAGTTGAATTCTACATCGTTTTACTTTCCCCAGGAAGCAATACAATTACCTGCTGTGATCCTGTGTTCGCTAACTGTGTCTGCTAATGAGAAAATTATTTCAGGAAATTTATTATGACTGAAAAGAATAAATTTCCGCTGAAGTAAAAATTGTTGTTATAAATCCCTATGAACATCCAGCCTGATGTTATAAATCAAATCTAAGACTATATAGGGAGAATATATAAATATCCCATATTAATTGACACAAACCATACCATTCATAGCAACAGACTATTGACTATTGCCTGTTGAGAAGGAGGCTGAGAACATATAGAGTAATTTGCAACTATATGAAAAGCTTGTAGAATTTGACCTTGATTTTGAGGTATGTTATTAAAGGGCCGATTCATTATGCTAATTATGTTTTCAATTCACCGCTGGGCACCAGAGAAGTTCATCATTGGTCTGACATGGAACAACTTATCCGAAAATGAGCTGCAGCTGCAAGTTTTCTCACCACTGTTGAGTATCACCTCAGCAGTACTACTGTACATGTGTGACCATAGGTTCATACATTTGTGACCTTCACAGGAAGGCACTGGGCAGGAGAGGTGCGCCAAAATGATCTGACTTCAAAACATGGAGTTCTTGTCTGGTATAAAGGCCATCTGGACATGGACAATTTTTCCAAAGTCAAGCTCCAAAAATAAAATATTCACTGTAAGCCCACATACTAGTATATGGGGACCGTGCTTAATAAATTTATTATGAATGGTAGTTTATTACTGGCACCACTGCCCATCAATGCACATTTCTTTATATGCCGGTAATGGGCGTAGGGAGGGTAGCAGGGCGCCGCACCCCACACTCACTGCCCACCGGTCCACCCTCTGAATGTTGTCTACTGAGTTGAAGAGTCTCTGACAGAAAAAAGAGACACTTCAGGGGACTTTATGTGTTTAAGCAGCAGTAGTGCGAGCATTGTGTGCAGTGGGAGTGGCACTACCAGGGGGCATTATGTGTAAGGGGATGCGGTCAATTTGCCGGCGGTCGGGATCCCGGCGTTCAGAATCCCGACACTGGAATCCCGACCGCCGAAATCCCGAAACTTTCTCCCTCCGTGGGTGTCCACGACACCCATAGAGGGAGAATAAAATAGCGTGCCGAGCGTAGCGAGGCACCGTGCCCGCTGCGTGGCGAGCGCAGCGAGCCCGCAAGGGGGGGCGATCCACGTCCCCCCCATGTTGGGATTTCGGCGGTCGGGATTCCAGTGTCGGGATTTCGACCGCTGGGATCCCGACCGCCAGGATTACGTATCGGATCCTGTGTAAGCGGCACTAAAATGCCAATGGGGGGGGGGGTGCAAAATGTATAATTATGCAATTGTGTGTATAGCATTACTCAGAAGCCTTACGGTGTGTGGCATAATGTGTAATGGACATTACGGTGTGGCATAAAAGTGAATCGATCATTATGGTGTGTGGCATGTGCAATAGGCATTACAGTGTGCGGCATATTGTCTACTAGGTATGGTGTGAGTCATAATGTGTAATGGGCATTATTTTATGGGGCATGTGTAATGGGCATTATACTGTAGATTGTGTGGTATATTCTGTACTGGGCATTACAGTTTGTGTGGCATAATGTGTAAGGATCATTACTATAAGAAGGAAAAATTACTAGGGGGGGGGGGGGTTTGAGGTGCCGAAACATACTGTTGCTCCGGGCACCATGTCACCTAGCCACTCCTCTGGCCGGTAACGTATAAATTGCTGGCACTGGCCAGCAATGTTTACCTTCCCAGCACCACGGCCCACCAATTTATATTTTGATATGGCTCAGGTGAATGGATATATTAAATGAAATCACAGCTGTGCACATAGCCAGATTTTTCCCAGGCGGGGCGGCGTTTACCTGATCGCTGGGCTCCAAATATACGCAGCCCAGCAATCAGTTCTGAATCAGGCCCCAAGAACAGAAATGCACTGAATAAAATGAACCCTGCTCCCACCCTTGTAATTCAAACCCCGCCCATTATGTAAATAGCTTTTTATGATGAAAGATTTTCAGTCTTTCGCCTCCTGAAAATCTCTTCATCTTTGGGAAAATAGCTCAGTCTGTACGCACTACTTTGGTGACAGATATTTCTTTGAGAGATTTTGGCAAAGTCTTTTGAAATGAAAATCTTCTAGTGTGTATGGACCTTTAGATTTGGGCAAGGGGCAAGTTATTTGGTTTCTGTGCAGGGTAAATACTGACTACTTTATTTTTACACTGCAATTTAGATTTCAGTTTGAACACACCCCACCCAAATCTAAAGGGACATACACACGAAGAAATTTCCGTCCCTTTTCTAAGCAATCTGATTAGTTGCTTAGAAAAGTAGCACGGAATGCTCTGTGTGTGTACGCCCTGCAGTGACGGTGATGCGCTGTCCCACGCGTCAGTATCGCAGGCTGGGTAAGCCAGTGCTTGCACTGGCTTTCCCCAGATCATGGGGCTTTGCCTATTATAAAACTAGGCAAAGCCACACTCAGCACACAGTGTGCTGAGCGGGTGTCCCGCTATGTGCTGAGCGTTCGGGCTGCAACAAGTCGCTCAGCACAAAAAGCCAGATCGCCCCATGTGTATGCCCCTTAACTCTGTCTGCACATGTTACATTTGACCCAACCTGCAGTGCAGCACAGTTTTGTCCATTTTAAGTACAGGACTGAGGGGTAGATTTATTAAGCTCGGTGAAGTGATAAACTGTCTGGTTTTTATTACCAACCAATCAGTTCCTACCTGTCATTTTTCAAACCAAGCCTGTAACTTCACAGGTAGGAGCTGATTGGCCGGTGATAAAAACCAGACAGTTTATCACTTCACCAAGCTTAATAAATCTACCCCTGAATTAGGCCCTGTATCTGGGAAGAGGAAGGGCTAATGTATGGGATGGTCCATGCTTCATATATTTGCGAGATAAATGGATTACAGTATGTCCCACTCAAAATCATGCCCTATATACTGTATTTAATAAAAATCTGTTAATTTATTAACTTTAGCTATACTTCATTCATGAAATAAGCTACATTCTGCAATTGAGAAAAATAAATTGTGCAATATTTTATGTGACATATAACTAATGAGGTAGTTATATGTCCTATAACTACCTTATTAGAGGTTAATGAAAGTTATTTCTAGCTGTTTACATCAGCATGCAAGGCATGCTCCCTCTACACGGAGCTGCGAGGGTTAACTAGATCATTGGTGTGCATTTCTATTTCTGTAAATTCAGCACTTAAGTCAGTACAGCCAATTGAGTGGAACTGATAAGCTAATTTGTCATGGTTTGTGTTGCAAATTAAAAAGTTGTGCCAATGAATGGTGCAGCTGTGTTCTCCTACTACAAATAACTATTACTTGATTATCAACCACATTTGGATTTGATGGATTTATTTTCTAAGAATATATACTGTATTATATCATGTTACCAGCAGATGTTTGTAAAACCAATACCAGTACAAATGTAATCTTCATTTCCATATTTAAACAAAAGCATTAACTTAATTAGGCAATTGGTTTATTAACTATGCTTGTTCACATGTTTGTAAATGAATGATTTTGTCATTTATTTTTGCATAGTTTTAATAAACTCTAAAGTCCTAATTAATATAAATTAATTGACTTACGGTCCATTTTGAGGGGGGGGGGGGGGGAAGAGAACATTATGCAATTAATTCTAAGCCTATCTTCTAATGCACATTTAAAATTGTTTTAGAGAATATTCTATTATACAATATAGATAATTAAACACAATATGTTGGTCATTTGAAAAATTATTTTACAATCTGTATTAATTCCAAACCCTTTTTAATAATTCTATGGTTGGCTGCAGTGACATAAGTCCTAAATCCACTGGAAGCATTTGCCCCTGGGTATTAGGTGTGGGGAGTGCCAACAGTTACACTGAGACTACTAGTCACTGAGAGACTGTGGATATTGAAATGAGGCGATCTTACCGAATATTACATTGAAAGACAGGGTTCAGTATTTTAGGTCAACATTCATTGCGTCCACATGAGAATGAAGACATGGTCATTTGGAGGTATCCCAGTCTAAGAATCCGACTGTAGGGATGTCTCGACAGTCGGAAACCGTCTTGGTCCAGTTTGACTGAATTTTGAAAGCCGGAATTAAATGTTCCAGTTGAAAAGTGGACATGACAGCAAAAATGGCCGCAGATTGTTGAGAAACGGCTGTAAATTCAACAATCCGTGGCCATTTACGACAACACAGATCCAACTTGTTTAAAAGTTGGATCTGTTTTGTCGAAATCTGCCATAAATGCTGTAAAAAATAGAAATTGAATAGGCAGCGGATTCTATTTCCCCTGTCGGAAATAGCGGCCAGCATTGAATACCCCCCATAATGTCAAATGCTCCCTGAGTGCCTTTGGCAGACCATCATGTCACAAGTGCAAAGAGATTTTTTGGCTCCAGGTAAACACTGACATCTTTGGTCCCCCTAAACCTGTTGTGGACAGCTGGTTAATTCGTTTTTTAGTTAATTGTCGGGTGGGTGGTTTAACCCCTTCAGTGGCGCTTTTTTTAGGGAGCACTCCCCACTGAGGTTTTTTTTGGGAGTGCTACCTAAAAAAAAAAAAACCCCACTGTGTCTCCAGTTGCCGGGCAGCGCCTCACACTAGATAAGACGCTGCCCAGCCGTACCCCCGGCAACCCAGCTGTGTGCGGCCTGACGTTAGCAAGGTTATGCCGCACACAGCCGGGGGGGAATGAGGCGGGTCCGGGCAGCAGGAGCCAGGCAGCGGCGGAAGCTGAGCGCAGCGCTGATCTCAGCACTCAGCTCAGTGGCGCCGCCCGGCATGAGGGAACGCAGGCAGTGGCACTCCCGAGGATTTTCCGGGTTTGCCAGACTGTGCACTGGCGCATAGCCCAGAAAATTATCAGAAGCACCAGCAAAGGGGTTAAACATTATAAATAGACACTGTTGCCCTGTTTTTGGTTACCCTGATCCTCGGGGCCCTCTGACTCTTGCAACCTGGTACGAGTGTCCCTCTTGTCCCCTTCTGACACCAGGCCTCTACGAGTAGTGAGCTTTTGACACATTGCAAATAATAGTTCATCTGCGTACGACATTGAGATTGCGTCAGGCCTCATGTCAGGCCTCATGTGCATTCACCTCTGAAGCAGCAATATTGAAATGATGGACTCCGATATTAAGTTACAGCTTTGTAAGAAATAAATTGCTCATTGAATTGTGGAACTGCAACTGAAATCAGAGTTCTGTCAGTCACTACAATGTGGCTACACTTTACCTCTGTGAAGCAATAGAAATTGGAAAGAAAATATGCTTCAGGCTCAATAATATAAATCAAAAGATGAAATGAGAAATCAACTAAAGTAAAATTGCCTTCTGTCAGTGTAAATGGTGACACAGGGCAACAGTAATTTCATCTAAGTGCACATACTCCAGAGTCCCCCCACACTTCACTATCAGCCAGATAACAATACCTCTTTTCAAATTTACCTCTAAATAATAATAATAAATATAAAGGTTTTTTTCTATTATTTTCTTACTGTCATTTATTTTTAAGTCATTTCATTAAACCTTCCCACCATCACTTCTTCCATATAGATGGACCCAATCTCAGCCAAGTCGCCATATTGCAGTTTCTGGCGGATGGCCGGGTCTCACTTGCTCGCATGTCCCATTGCTATGCTCGGTGTACCTCAGTGCAGGTTTCGGGTGCAGGGAACGGTAAACCAGAGCTGCGCTATTCTGGAAAGCGTGACGCTGGAACTTCTGCTGGATGGTCGTGAATGGGGGAGCGCACATCTTGTTCGCGCACACCATTCCTGGCGGACCAGCGGACCTGACGCATGGCGAAAGTCGCAGCAGGTCTCTGTCTAAAGAGAGCGGCTCCATCTGTACATTTAATCGTATTAATTATCTCATCCCGATCAACATACTATAGGAATAATCATACTGTCATTATAGTTATACATCCACATCTTAGTTCATTTGGATCTCTACAAAATATAAAAAGATTGCAACTACATAGCAACCCCTTCCCCAGTTAAATAACCTGTTTTGTAATGGGCTGGACCTGCTGGGGGCAAACAGGGCATGTGGTGCAGGGTAAATTATACAGATGTGTTCATATATATATCTGTATGCTACACGTCGCATTACACAATGGGGCAGATGTATTAAGCCTTAACAAGAGATAAATGCAAGGGTGATAAAGAGAGATAAATGTCCAGCCAATCACATCCTAACTGACATGTCACAGACTGTGTTTGAAAAAGTCAGTAAGGAGTTGATTGGCTGGTCGTTTAGCCCATTGAGCCTTATTCTGGTCCGTTCGCACGGACCAGAATATTTGCAGGGGCTTCGATGGTGCATGCGCAGGGTAATTTCAGGCATGAGCTGGTTTGTGCGGCCACAGCAAACAGGGTGTGGCCGCGTGGGGCGGCGGTCCATTTGCATATAAGAATGCCCAGCATTTCATTGGCGTTCCTGCGTTTTCATGCAAATGACACAGATACGGGGATGGCCAGGGGCAGGCAGCCAGAATAACCCCCATAATGTGTGAGCTCCGTGTGACTTGGTAGTGCTGAGTGTCTTTCCATCTAACTTTTTCCATTGCAATTGATCTTATTTGCAAAATTGGGTGAATAGGACACACAAGCAGCTTCTGCTAATTAAAAGTATGTGGAACATGACTACAACCTGTGTGCTACTGTGGCTTTGTCTGCATACGAATTTCTAGGTTACAGTGCTTTACTGTAAAACCTTGTAATGTAGCATTTATTATGCAGATACAGCTGCAGTAGGCATGCCGAATATAACATACAGCTGCAGTAGGCATGCTGAATTTAATTTTAATCAGCAGAAGCTGCTGGTGCATTCTATTAAGATGCACTGTAACTGAAAAAGTCATACACAAAGACAGTGCATACTATGGGTTGGCATGACTAGAAGGGCTGGTTAATGTGCTTGGAGGATTGATGTATGTAGACACATCTATAGATAGAGAGGGGTCTGATAAAATGGTTAGAGTCAGCTGAATGGATCCAACAAGCAGAGAACCACGTTGGGGGGCCTGTCAGCTGTGCAACACGGGTGTGAGGCCAGGGCCAGATTACCAAAGAAAGGACTTCACTGTAATTACTGAAAAACTGTTCTGCACACCTGCGGGCTTATATAAAGGGTTCCACCTGTGGCTGTTCACAGCTCAGCTCTCACCTCCTCTCCCTGCCAAATAGATGTACAGCATGCTGGCATGCACTAACAGAACTCTCTGCTCCTTACACCTATCTTCCTGTTCATAATACCCTAATGTTTTTCTTAGGGTAGCAGGTCACTTCCATTAGTGGAGGAGTTAGATGCGTCAGTCCATAATGCTCTATGTATCCTCCAACCGCTACCTGTGCCTCATATCCTCACACCTGCCCTCATTCACTGCACTCCTCATATTTTCCTACCTGCCCTCACTGACTGCACTTCTCATATCTTCCCACCTGCCCTCACTCTCTGCACTCCTCATATCTTCCCACCTGCCCTCACTCTCTGCACTCCTCATATCTTCCCACCTGCCCTCACTGTCTACACTCCTCATATCTTCCCACCTGCCCTCACTCTCTGCACTCCTCATATCTTCCCACCTGCCCTCACTCTCTGCACTCCTCATATCTTCCCACCTGCCCTCACTGTCTACACTCCTCATATCTTCCCACCTGCCCTCACTCTCTGCACTCCTCATATCTTCCCACCTGCCCTCACTCTCTGCACTCCTCATATCTTCCCACCTGCCCTCACTGTCTACACTCCTCATATCTTCCCACCTGCCCTCACTCTCTACACCTCCTCATATCTTCCCACCTGCCATTACTGTCTACACTCCTCATATCTTCCCACCTGCCCTCACTCTCTGCACTCCTCATATCTTCCCACCTGCCATCACTCTACACCTCCTCATATCTTTCCACCTGCCATCACTCTACACCTCCTCATATCTTCCCACCTGCCCTTACTGTCTACAATCCTCATATCTTTCCACCTGCCCTCACTCTCTGCACTCCTCATATCTTACCACCCGCCCTCACTCTACACCTCCTCATATCTTACCACCTGCCCTCACTCTTTGCACTCCTCATATCTTCCCACCTGCCCTCACTCTCTGCACTCCTCATATCTTCCCACCTGCCCTCACTCACGGCACTCTTAAAATCCTCCTACCTGCCCTTGCTCTCCGCACTCCTGTGCTGGTGGAACTCATTGTCCACTTATTCCCCCCCCCCTTGCCCTCCCCCAAATAGGTAGTTCCAGTGGTAGGGTTTTTGACACCCCCCTGCAAACTACAATGATTTTCTGTTAGAATCACTGTGCAGGGACAAGATGGTGGTTGAACTAGTTATAAATCACCATTACAGGTGGTGAAACTCAGTTCCACCCCGTTCCTCCCCACTACAACCCCTGTTTATACATACACATTAATTTAATAAATACATAGAGCCATACATACAGTACACAGAAACACACAGGTATTCCGAAGACATTTGCTGGATACACAGTGTTCAGTCATATGGTGACCTGCTGCTGTATCTATGTATATGGTGACATGCTGAGGCTGCTATTATGTATGTATATATGGTGGCTGCTATAATGTATGTATGTAGGGACAAGGGACTGATTGCTGGTCGGCAAGCTCTGAGTGGCTGGGTGACATACGGTGCCAAATATGAATTGCTGCTGTCCTTGTCTGTACAATGCATTTTCCAACTACTTGTCTGCTAATCCTAAACCTAATCCTAACCATAACCTGACTGTAACCCTAGCCCTAAAATTGGCTGTTGAAGTTCTAACAATGTTGACATTTGTAAATCCTGTCTGTGGCGATATTGTAAATGTACACGTTACCTTTTTACATTCTGAACATGAAGATATTCTAAATTTCAGCATTTAGACCATGTCAGCATTCTTATATTGACATTCTGAATGTTTGCTGGCTCAAACAAACCAAGCACTTCAACCATAGGTGTGGCAAACCTTGCCACTGATGTGATAGGCTTGCTAAGCTGTACAGAGTCTGAGGACAAATTAGTGCCAGGGAAGAGAAAGGAGAAATACTTTGATTGAAATCTAATTGCCAAAGGCTACTTGAGTTCAGATACTTGTCTAGAAAAAGTTTGGAAACACCATCCTTAATGTACTTTCAATTTCACTGCTATGTTTTCATTGTATTTAATTATGTTACATTATGTTTTCACTCTGAAGAAAATGGCAATTTTCCTGGACATGATACAATTACTGTACCTATTACTGTACATTGCTTTTATTTCCACTTAATTTTCTCAAATCTTTTCCATCAGAAAACAGATCTACTATATTTTCTACACCAATGTTAATTTTAGGTGCTTGCTGATTTTCTTTCCTGAACATCAATATCAGATTTTTATGTCACATCAACATTCAGGAGATGTATTACTATTAGTTGTTGTCCCTACATTTCCTTTATGTTATTGCTCTTTCCCCATGCTGTCGCTGCAGTTTCACTTTTTTTTTTTTACTTACTACCTGTGCAGAGGTCTCTCCTTATACTCCATTTACACAAGTCTTTTTCCTTGTGTTGGCCCCGGGAACAACCTGGATGTAGTGCTGGTGTGAATGGATCCCGGGCCAAAATCCTGGTAACAATGCACCCCTGCTAGCTATCAGTGTTGCTCCCGGGATCGTCATGGGAGCGACCCAGGTCCCATTCAAATGTATGGAGGAGGCAGGGCATTTAACTCCAAGCACTGCCTCCTACCTGTCCCTCAACTATGCACCCTCACTCCGCTCTGCCCCCGTGTGACGTCACTGACCTGGCAATAAGGGTCACACAGGGAGCTTGAAGACCAAATGCCAGGGTCGCTCCTGGAATGGACCCATGTTCTAATCCCGGCATTTGCGGTGTGAATGGGGTATTACTTATATAACCACTTGTCAACTGTCCCTGAATATTGGGGAAACTCTTACATGCCCCCCTATTGTAGTGCTGGCACTACTTTAGGGCCTGATGTATTTTTTACATGAGTGAAACCGGCATAGGCTTTTAGGTGACAATCAATATAAAAAGCCGACATTTGCTGTATATCCTTTAGCAGGTCCCATTTTTATTCACAATAAAAGCTACAGTAAGTAGCCAACCATCAGCTATGACCTGCTTGCCTGACATCTTTACATGCATAATGAATTACTATGAATATGCATTATCATTCCGGTGACATTGGGGAGGAATTTGGAAGGTTACTGTGCTGAGACATTTTACTGTACTGGTGACAGAGCATATTTTTGGAAGCAGTAAGAGTAAAAGGCAGCACAGGTTTAATTACAATAAAAAATGTTACACAGTATAACTTAATTATAATGAATTATGATGAAATTCTTGTGTAGGGTTTGAGCAGAAATATGCACTTAAGGGAATACAGAGAACCAGTGCTTTCTTATAAAGGTACAAGGTACTCGTACAGTACTTACCTAAAGTGGCAAGTTGAGAGGAGAGTTCTAGAAATGTAGCTTCTATATTCTGAACAAGCTCCAGAGGCCTGTTTTATTAATTTGTCAAATTAACTGATTTATTCCTGTTTTTAGAACTAGTTCTAATAATTTAAAATTCTATTTTAAAAAAGGTGAGGTTCCTATGTACAGCTGAAAACCATGTTATTCTTGTTAAATATACGGTATATATGAAATAGTTATTTGCTGTGTATGTCTTCCAATGTAATAAATAACTTATGCCATGGAAAGATTGAGCAGCATTAGAAAGACCAATTTTTCTTATCATTAATGGCTATTGGACCACCAAAAGTGGTGTCTATATTTTTTTTAGATAAGAGGAACCGTGTCACAATCTCTTGGGTGGATTTAGAGGATACAACCCATACTTGGGGTATTGAGCAGACCCCGCATAGAGGTTTGGACTTTGCTGCTCCTAACACGCAGGTCACAGCCCCTAGACTTTGTTTCCAAGTTCGGGGCTGGTGTACTCTGGAGCTGGCATAATAACATACCATGAGATATTAACACGGTTATGACTGACACAGACATGGTCAGAACTGGAGGGATAGGACAGTAGGCTATACTCTGATGTCAGGAATCAGGAAGGCAGGTATGGAGCACTGGGAAGTCAGGTATGGGGAGAGCTGGGAAGGCAAGTTCGGAGCACTGGGACAGCAGGTTCGGGGCACTGGGCAGGTTTCAGTAACAGTACACAGAGTAGAACACTGGTAGCACAAGACTGAACACTATAGCTAGGTTTATAAGACTAAACCCTGTCACTGTCTTGTGCTCAAAGCTCTTTATTGGGATATCATTCTTATATGTCACATTAAATTTTACACAGGTCAGCGCAACCGTTCATAGTGAAGCTGCAGCTGCCTGTACAGAAGCTGGAAGGAAGGACCTGTATCTTTGGCAGCAGGTTCCGGACTCCTCGTCCATTAGCCACTGTTGACCAAGACTCTATTAGGGTATTAGTAAAAACCAGAACCGGACAGGACCCCGTAACCTCGGACTGGACTGGCCCCATTCATCAATGTCTGTAATTGCTAAGCCTGTAGTGTTTGGTCTGGGGGGCTGCCTGTGATAGATGTCACCAGGGAAATTTGGAGGGGAGAATAAAGCCTTCTTGTATGGTGGTCCGGGCATGTAGCAAAAACTGGAATGGTGCGAACCACACTGGGAGGCTGTAATCTCCCCTTCCCTATGTCCATGGTGACAAGCATAGGTAGAGTAGACAATCTGACTGGTTGTGAACTGTAATCTCTAAATAAAGTTCTTGTGAAATATCAGGGCTCTGAACCATATATAAGTAGCACTGAACAACAACAAAAAATCATCATGTTCATGTCCTCCATGAACCGGTTCTGAAGATCAACAGAGGCCACTGGAGAGCCATGATCTTCTACAAGAGCTGTCTGTGACAGCAGGTGTGTTTTGACCAAATGCAAGCAGCTTCTGGGAGGAGTAAGCACCATTCTGAACCACTGGGTTTGCAGAACTTTGGCATAGAAGACGGGGAGCACTGTGACAAAAATGTGTGTGTCCACCATCGCCAAGGACAACATTGCTAGTGTGTGGGCCACAGTTGAGGTGGATGCCAGGGTGACATGGCTGAGTTAGAGATGGAGAAGGGCATTTTATTGGAATCTATCTGCCTTTCTCCATAACAACATTGCACCTGCCCACAAGTTCAGGAAAGTGGAAAATTTCCTGGCCCATTATTGCATCCACAAGCATTGCCATCCACACAGTCCAGCCTTGACCCTTACAATTTCTTCCTGTTCATAAAAATAAAGCGCAAGATGCATGGGATTAAGTCACCGGAAGCTTCAGAGCATGAAAATACATCTTTTTGGGCTGGTCCAGCAGCTTCACCCAATTGGTTAGAGCGCACGCAACTTTGCATAGACTCCTCTAGTGAAAACTTTGAAAAATGTTTAATGTTCACTGTTTTTTGTGTATCCGGAAACTTATTGCACATTTCTCATATAAAGCTGATACTGACGGCTAAAAAAATGTGTTTAATCACATCTAGGGCATTTAACCCAGACTCCACATCGATCCACCTTATGCTGATTCCATCCCGTAAAGTGGCTCCAGCTGTTTGCTGACAACCATGGATTTTAATTTTCCTTCAACAAATTGTGCAAAGAGAAAATCAGTACAGACTGTCTAGCGCTGGGAATGGTTAAAGATTTGCCCAGGCACACTGCTTAGTTTATATATATATATATATATATATATATATATATATATATATATATATATATATATATACATATATAGATAAGCATATGATGGCACTCAGCGAGCTTAATATGTGAAGAAATGACACTTAAGTGCTACACTGACTTAAGTGTCATTTTAAGCCCACTGAGTGCCATCATATGCTTATCTATATATATCTATATGTATATGTTTATTGTAGTGTACAATACATACCAAAATATAACTCAAAAGTGATACTTAAAGAGTACATTCCTGACACACAAACCTCCTCCGCCAAGAAAGAGCAGAAAGATTTCTACAACTATACAGACTATGCAACTATGTATGTATAGCTTTGTAATAATGCGATATCTTATGCAACAAGACATGATAAAAGTTATATAAAGAGCCAGTTAGTATGACACTTTTAAGAGCACTTAGAGATCAAAGACAGCATGTTAATGAGCTTTATTCCAAAACTGCTTATGCATTAAATCCGAAATTATGCAAAATACAGCACAGTAGAAAGTATTTTCGTCAAACATAAACTGACTTTGATAATAGATTATGTCTCATGTGATTTGCCATAAATGTGTCAAACATAACATAAGCATTTGGAATTAGAACGAGGACTGAAAGTTATACATACTGACACATGTTGGAAGTAATGTTTTAACTTAATGGCTACTGTAAATTTGTGAGCTTTTTTTCTTTCTTCTAGATGTGATCAGGATAAAAAATATGAAGTAACCATTTCCAGTGCTGTAACAGGGCTTACTAGGGCCTTGTGTGAGCCACACCCCCCAAGTGCATGATGTCATAAAGAAGGGGTGGGGCTGCCTGCACTGGGAAGCACAGAATTGCAGATGTTCCAGAGGATGCACTGAGCACTGAGCTGACAGACAGGGTTCTGCTTCACGCTGCAGCTAGCATGTCTAGAGCATTCAAAGGATGTTCTGGTTGCACTGCGGTATTGATTCTGGCTACAGGGTGCCGTTCCATTCCGTGTGCTCTGTGCAACAGCACCACTTATACATTCTTAGGAGGTCATTCTGGTTGACACACAAAGCTACCGAATTTCGCAGCTTTGCGAGTCAACTAAACACCACCCACACGAATGTCCACCCCCCTCCCTCAGCATTGCAAATGTCCCTGCACACATGCGAATGAATGTTTTGCATAAACATCCATTCGCAGGGCAGAAATCATTTGATGGTCGCCAACTTTTGAATGATTTCTAAAGCGCTCACAAATCTAACTCACTCTCTGGTGACTCAGAATTGCGGCGCCTTGATATATAAACAAGGTGGGCATCAGACATCCGGTGACGTCAGCTGCCTGCCCCAACACCCGCGTCATGGACGAATTACCACAGGAATGCCCAGCATTTTCATGAGGATACCAATTAAATGCTGGGAATTCCCATGGGCACTACCTGGCCCCCTGCACCCCGCCCATGCAGCTCCGTGTAAACGGGCCGGCGACTATGCATGTCACCACTTCTATTCGCACAGATAGCCTGCACAAGTGAATATGCTTATGAGCAGGCCTTCACCACCGCTCCCAGTTGTGAATTTGCAATGCGGAGTATGAAGTGGAATGACCTCCTTAATGTATGCAACAGCTGTGCAAAAATATGCATAAGCCAATAAGCTATCTTGTGTTTAAAAATGCCCATTGCAGGCACCTGTGGTCCGATGAGATCCTCTGTGTGAACATCGAACATCTGAACAACTGGTACATCATTGTTTTCTGGAAGGTCCACCTCCATACCCTTACACAGCTACAGATTATCAGTCATCTGAAGTCTGCAGCCACATGCGCAGATCATTAGATATCAGAGGTTTGCATGAATATTGATTCACCATAAATGCCTGAATCAAGTTCTCAGTAAAACCCTTCTTCAGTCTTTAATATGGTTCTTGGAACTACACTTCAACCCAAAAATCAGGCTACCAGTTTGAGGTGTAAATCCTATAAATCATACACACTTGCAGTCTTAATTGTTTTTATGGGGAATAGTGGGCATCCCGACGGATGGGATGGCAGCAGACATAAGACTGGCGCCAGGGTTAGACTTTTTTGCGGGCGGAGGGTTAGGGTGGCACTAGGGGGAGGGTTATGGTTAGGCTATAATAAGGCAGGGTTAGTGCTAGGATACAGGAAGGGAGGGTTAGGGGTAGGGTTGGGAGAGGGCTAATATACTTACCCACCAGTATTTTAGGTTTCAGGATGTGACTGATGGCCTCCTAAGCACCAGTCTCCCGTACCTAACCTGTTTATATAACAAACACATCATTATCACCCAATGGAACAATATACATTAAATATAAAAGCAAGAGTTTTGATTAATTCTATAACAAAGTCATATAACTATTACATAATAGAACTATGTACATTAAACAGTTATTTAAACTGACCTTGAATAAAGAGTGACATGTACAGTGAATGAAGTTGATTAAGTGAGGGCTGCCAAGGTACAAGACTATTTAGTATTCTTTGATTATTTAGATTAGTTAGAGCTGAGTTGCTAGGCAGATTAATACCTGTAGGGTGTTTGGTAGTTGAGATACAGTAGGTCGCCTATCAGGAAGTTTATTGGAGGTTGTATGTAGGATGGCATTTAAAGCAGATTTAAATATTTCCACTTCCTCTTGAGCTTTCGGAAGCTCACCCACACTCTCGTTTTTCATAAGCCATGATTATAATGTGGCTACTCATTTGAATTTGGCATGCAAATTAATATTCTTTGGTGGGGTGACGCTTCAACCAGAAGTCAGGGGGAGTGTTTCAGTGACCAGTAGAATGGAACCAGTAGAGTTCTTGGAATTGGCTGAGGCTGAAGCTTAATGGAGACTTACTGGTAGTTCTGGTCAGATTGCGGAATCAAGAAAAGAGCAGCCAGATTTATAGGAACCATAAGAAACCTTAATCAAATAATATCCCTCCAGAGCAGAAAGATTGTTAGGCAGATGTATGAAGCAGTGATAAGGATGGAGAAATGAGCAACTGGAGAAGTTGCCCATGGAAACCAATCAGCTGCTCTGTATAATGTTATAGTATGCAAATTATAGATGTTACTTCAGTGCTGATTGGTTGCCATGGGCAATTTCTTTACTCGCTCACTTCTCCTCCCTTATCACCGCTTCATACATCTACCCAGTACTATTTTTCTGGAAAAATAGGTCCAGGAACTCCGGGTCTGGGGATGGATTTATTAAATAGAGAGAGAGAGAGAGAGAGAGAGAGAGAGAGAGAGAGAGAGAGAGAGAGAGAGAAATTTATATATTGTATTTAGAAACAAAGGGACTGTCTTTTCTCTCCATTCATTTATTGTCTAATGGTATTATTCGTTAGGTATCTGAATCCAGTATGTCGTTTGTAGATTTCTCAATTAACAATGTGCGCAGTACAGAATGATCTAAGAAAATATATATTCAAATATATATTCAATTCTAAATATCAATTCTATGTCTATTATACCAATATATTGCTGTGTCCATGTAACATCACCTCAACGATGTCTGTGTGCCGTTGTGTCCTAGCAACAGGGACGCCATGAGATCCCGGCAACACAGAGAAGATCACGTGACTGACGTGATCGTACTAAGTAATCACCTACTAACGCGATGGTTGATATGTAGTCGGAGTTCCGGCTACATGTCTCCGCTGCTTGGCAACACTGACCACGTGTCCTAAGTAGAAGACGGACGACTTCCGCTCAGACGTCCGGCCGCTTAGCAGCGGAGACGCCGGATGTACTACACCTTTGTCCAAGCGTCCGGTTGCCTAGCAACTGAGACGCCGAACCAATCACACCACCCCAATCTCACTAG
Organism: Crinia signifera; assembly: GCF_055691185.1. Taxonomy (NCBI): domain Eukaryota; kingdom Metazoa; phylum Chordata; class Amphibia; order Anura; family Myobatrachidae; genus Crinia; species Crinia signifera. Next base: position 77,666,877 of record NC_139217.1, read on the forward strand.
GTTCCCATGACAACGGAGACTTCGTTCAGCATTACACAGCTGCTGAATACCATTAGTGTTACTGACACTTGTGGAAATGAAACTAAGGCTCCGTTATATATATGGGCCCAAACATATAATAAAAACATAGTTTCTGTCGTCCTTATTGTTTATAATGTATAAATATGCATTTTAGGTTTTGCCTCCTGTTCAAACATACGTTTTTATAATTATTATAGCATGTATGATTGTGGTACAGCTGTGACTAATGAGCCATGTGACCCATACTATGGGGTATATAAGACCTAAACACACAGACCTAGCTACCCACCTTTGATAAAGCCACCTGGAGTGGCGAAACGCGTCAGGGAGCTACTGGGGTACCCATCTTCACCCCCTGCCTTCATCTTCACTATTCTGGATTGCAGCCCGAACCATCCCTTGGATATACAAAATACCACCCAAGGACATTGTTTTCCTCGAGTCTCCTCCAAAAATATTTGGAGTGCATTTGCTGAACACCCATCCTGGGAGCATCCGAGACATTGACCAACATCCCACCATCGGTGATTTGTGCCATCTTGGGCCGATAAGTGGACACTCGGACGAGGACAGTCCATACCCATCTAGGGTGGTAATTATATCCGTTTTTCACTCATTCAGTCCAAGGGAAACATAGGAACGGACTCTCCTATCCCATCCTTGTGCAGGGGGACCCCCATATTTTTACCCATTTTCTTCATTGTTTTATATTACCACAGTCTTTTATTATTGTACCGTTATTAATTATTTTTAATTATTGTGTTTAATAAATTTTGATATCGATTCTCAAAGCTATTGCGCTGTTCAAATTCTTTTGCCATTTCTCCATTTTTTACGGGACTAACTACCCCGTTTACTGAACAGCTGCAGGTCAAGCTCACTTGTGACTTAGCGCCCCCAGTTCTGACCCCTAGGGGACAGTCCTATATTTGTTTCTCGAATTAAACTTATTTTATGGAAAGTACATTTTGGCCCAGAACAGGTTCAGGAACCCAGTTCCTGATGATGTCATAATTAATTAGAGGTTCAGTGCTATTTTTCAGCAGGAACTCAGGGGTAGATTTATTAAGCTTGGTGAAGTGATAAAGTGTCTGGTTTTTATCACTGGCCAATCAGCTCCTAGCTGTCTATTTTTCAAACCAGCCTGTAACTTCACAGTTAGGAGCTGATTGGCCAGTCATAAAAACCAGACACTTTATCACTTCACCGAGCTTAATAAATCTGCCCCTGAGTTCCTGCTGAAAAATAGCACTGCATCCAACCCTATGTCTTTGCCAGATCTGTAATATACTGTAGGGACCCAGATGCATGCACAAGGAAAATCACTGAAGTAGTACAATGTATATACTAAGTAATAGCTTTAGTCAAACAGACTTATCTTGTTTGCACACAGATCCTTTCAAAGAGAATGTGCAAATTGAGACCTCCCTCCGTCTTGGACCTTCTTCTGTAATAGCGTTGGCAGCATTTAAATCAGATAATGATGTTGGTTGTCTGCCACTTTAAAGCATACTTGCCTACTTTTGAAAACTAGTTTCAGGGAGATTATAGTTGGTAGTAGAATTTTGCACAGCGCCCCATTGAGGGGGCGTGTCATGCTCCACCCGCAGGGCATGTCTAGTTCCATATATGGAGAGATTGTGAAAAGTGGCACCTGGAAGTGGGGTGTGTACTGCTACATCTAAGAGGAATCTTTTTAAATGACTTATATGCAAATGTAGATGAGCCCCAAAGCAGTTAGTAAGAACTACTATACTAAAGTGCTGGGAAATGGCGCTGATGATTTGATGTAAATGTATCTATCTCTCTTTCCTTTTTTCCCCCAAAATGTAACAGTGTAATGTGGGCTAGGTGACATGAGGGAAATTGCTAGACTAATCAGGGAGAGAGGGAGATTGCTGTTATTTCAGGGAGTCTCCTGCAGAATGCAGGAGGGTAGGCAGCTATGCTTTAAAGCCACTTGACAGACCTGAAAAACACCTTGATCATGGGATCATTCATTCCATTTCCATGGAAAACTTGCTCTCCTTCCTGGGGCCCGGGAGGGCCATCTGATTTTTTCAGGAGACTCCCAGTCATTGCGAGTGGGTAGGCAAGTATGATATACAGGACCAATTCAGCCCTGTTCGCACAGGTCCAAATTCAGCCCCGCCCACCATGGTGGGGACCTGCGCATGTGCATAGGCACTAATGTGCATGTGCAGTCCCCCGCAGTCAGTGCCTTTGGTGACATTTTTAAAATCTGTGCGCTGGCTGCCTGATTGACAGGCATGGAGTGTTCCTGGGTGGACACCTGGCGTTTCAAGGGCCTACCCACAAAAATGTTGGGCTCATCCATAGAAACGCTGGGAGGGTCCCAGGGAATGGGGTGCCCCCAATTTGGACAAGAATGTGCAGCCAAAAAGTAACGCCTTGTATACCTTTACACTGCAAACAGAGAAAAAGATGATTTTTCCTCTGTGCGGGCGCTTGCGAGCGGACATGCAAGCGTACACATAAGTGTGCAGTGAGGGGATTCGGGCAGAGGGGCAGCATACTTGTGGCAGGGAGGCATTGACCTGAATAGAAAATGTTGGTATAAAAATAATGAATTTAACTGCATTGACCTGTCTTATCGCCGGCTACATACATGTCAGTGCAACAGAATTTATTTTAAATATGTGTAAATGTTTCCCGCTTGGTCTGTATAAAGCGACACTTTCCCAAGCTAAGAGCTTTCATGATTCTCTGAGCGGCATAAACTGTGCATTTCTATAATCCATGCTGTGGATGGCAAAGGGTGGAGCATTGTTAATTTAGATAATGTCACTCAGTGCAAGTGAACAATTTGAAGCTTTAACCCTTTAATCTACTCTCAGAATAATGGAAACAAAGCACTGCTATAAAAAAATAATTTTAGGCATTGCGCATATAGTGGGGTGTATTCAATGCCTTTAGGCGAGCTGTGACGGTGAGCAGTGCTGATAGTTTACCGTCATACAGATGGAGCTGCTCTCATTCTTGCAGGGGCTGGTGGTAGATTCGCCAGCCCCCGCCAGCCGCCGGAAGGGGGCGCGCGCACACGAGATGTGGATGCGTCCCCTTACTACGGAGCTCCCCTTACTACGAAGTCCCCGCCGCCAAGCGGCATTATGCCGCCCGCCACCCCACCAAAGCCCCCCCCCATTATGCCACCAGCACCACCCACATCCCCTTGGTACCATAGGAGGGGGTGTGTCCGAGAACACATCCCCTTGCATGTGGCCGCCCAGCCGAGAAATCATGATTTCTGCAGTTTTCGCTCAAAAAAGTCCATCTAGACTGACTTTTCTAGCGGCCGGTATGCGCCGAATTTGGGGCGGGTGCTGACAGCATGTGACATCAGCTGCCCGCCCCATCTGGCATTGGCTCTCCTGCGTTCTCAGGGGAATGTCCAGTGTTTCAAGGAGACACCTATATAATGATGGGTGTCCGCGCACCCCCCTCCCAACCCTACCTGTGCGAACGTCTTGGTGACTGTGATAGTCACCGAAGACGTTGTGCAACGCCCTGCATATGCACAAACATGCATATACGCAGAGCCGCAACATCGGTCCCAGCGAGAAATTGCTGGGGACCGAAATATAAAGAATACGGCCCAGAAAGTGTATTAAGTCGCTATGACATATATAGGGCTTTCCCCTGGTTTTAATATTCAGGGCTAAATTCATGAACTCTTAAATTTTGGGGTGTTTTCAATCCAAGGCACGTGTGAGATTTACTATACAGCAGTTTAACGGGTGTAACCGAAACCTCCTTCTGCTAATATTAGGCTACATGTCTGCATCTGTATCACTAACAGTGGCCCATATGTGTCATAATAATTACATATTACTTTTGCCTTTAAATAATTATAGATACTTGTGGTGTTTCTCCCCACTCTCTCCCTTAACACATAAACATAAAAATATTGTGCAATTTTGTGCCAAAAATAGAAATACAATTTTAGTTATTTTGATTTATTGACGACCCTGTGGCCACCTATGCAGCTGCTCATCACAATGCTATGATAATGTGCCTATATCTACAGTATGTGGAGGCCTGGAGCTGTAGCACCTTCTGCCCCATTATTAAAGTGTCTGTATTCAGTGGACAGGTCCCACTAGAGCAGGGCTGCCATCAGATATTGTAGGGCCTGGGATACAATAGGTAGGGCCTCCCTCCATTCTCAGCAACACTGGTCACACTACTCTTCACTTTGTTTGTGACAATTTATACTTGGTAGAAAGTCCTAGAAGTCCCCATTGATGGTGGTCCTGCACCAGTGGTGGAACTTGTGGGTTGTGGGCCCAGGTGCTAAAATAACATTTGGGCCCCCCCTCCTCCACTCTAACCCAAGTTCACAATATGCAACACGGCAGTGGGTGACAAAGAGAGGCAGAGTGTGACAGGGAGAGGCAAGTTGTGTGACAGGGGGAGGCAGAGTCTTACAGGGAAAAACAGTGAGTGCCAGGAGGAGGGTAACAGGAGCAGCAGTGGGCCCCTTAGTACTCACTAGCCCCGGCGCATCAATGGTAGTTCCGCCTCTGTCCTGCACTGGATCCTTATCGTTTTTTAGCCTAGAGCAAAATTCCTGGAATGCCATGGGAGATTCCCGAGTTTTTGTGTAGGAGAGTATTAATGGCTTGATAATGTTGTTTTCATTGACTTTCATCATCAGGATGCCACCCTTTGCTTTACATTAATGGGAATTGTATTGGGATTGGAATTGTATAGTGGATGGCAGGCCCGGATTGTCGCAACCACAGGTCCATTTCCCCCACATCATCCACCTTTCCGACCCATGTTGAAAAGGCAATTTAAATTTCCACAAGTACAGAACAGCTATTACTCCAGAGCATATGCATGTGCCCACCAGGGTGCATCGTCATGTCCTAGGAAGTTCCAAAAGGCCTTGCATGCATTTCTCGCAGTTCATCATTCTTCTCTGGCATCTGGGGCCTTATTCTCGTTCACTCTTTCTGATAAAATCCTTCTTAGATGGACAAAACCATGTGCACTGCAGGTGGGGCAGATGTAACTTGTGCCAAGAGAATTAGATTTGGGTGGGGTTTTACTTCAAAGTAAGCTCTATATTGCAGTGTAAAAATAAAGCAGCCAGTATTTACCCTGCACAGAAACAAAATAACTTGCCCAAATCTAATTCTCTCTGCACATTTTACATCTGCCCCCCTGCAGTGCACATGGTTTTGTCCATCTAAGAAAGATTTTGTCAGAAAGAGTGAACTAGAAGTAGGCCCTTGGTTCTGTGATGATGAGCTGGAGGCCTGGACATTATTCTGCAATAATTGAATGTTCCAGCATTAGTTATTTTATATATTTCAATCTTTGATGTTGTTTTTCTTTACACGACTGAGCAGGGCACTTACGTTATACACATCACCGCACATGACATTTCACATCTTACATGAATTCATATCTTTATGGTTTATAACATTACTGAGCCTTAAAACACAGCAGGCACACAACTTTCCATTTTTACTTGTTTCTACACAACCTAGGGAATAACGACAAATATGTTTTATTTTATTGCTGTCATTAATCGGTTAGTAGTAGGGTGGCTAATCCCGGGATCGGGATCGGCGGGATCCCGGGATTTGGCCCCAAAATGTCCGGGATTTCAATCCCGGGATTGGAGTATCCAATCCCGGGACTTCGGGATTAGACTGCGCACGCGCAGTCTAATGCCGAGCAGCTTCTGAGCACCCGCTCAGAAGCTGCCCGGCTGTTCCCGACCCCGGCGTGCGGCCTGCGCAGCGTGACCTCTGACTGTCACGCTGCGCAGGCCACAGCAGCCTATCATAGGTGACTGCTTCCGGCCGCACTGACCTCCTCCCCTCACCGTCCACAGCGCTATGTGCTCCAGCCCGCCTATGTAAGGTAATTTGCGGGGCTGCAGCGCTGCTCTGTCCGCCCGCCCGCCCATGTCGATGGCCGCCCGCCCACCCCCCATGTCGATGCCCACCCGCTCGCCCACCCCATGTCGATGCCCGCCTGCTCGCCCACCCCTTCTCGATGCCCGCCTGCTCGCCCACCCCTTGTCGATGCCCGCCCGACCATGTCCACCCCCCCCCCCTGCCATGTCGATTAAATGGGTGGACAGGGCATGTTTTTCTTTTAGGGATGCCAATCCCGGGATCCCGAGAATCCCGGGATTGAGCATTTTTCAATCCCGAAATCCGGGATTGAAAAAATGCCCTGGGATTGGCATCCCTAGTTAGTAGATACTTCCAGCTGCATTATCCTAAATGGAAACAAGCAGCAACCCCACATGAATATGTTCTAGAGCAGAGCTGGATTAATGTATTGGTAACCTGGGGCATCTGAGACTGTGGGGGGAGGGGCTCTAAATAGCAACATTTGGGATGCAGGAATCATAGGGTGGTGCGAAAATGGTTTCATCATCCCATCAGAACAGTGCACCAGCTCACACAGCCAGGGCTGGACTGGCCCACAGGGGTACAGGTGAAATCTAAGGTGGGTCCCAATATAATAGTGTGCATGACGATCATGCCGACATTTTTCATGTTGTCCTTTTACTTGAGTCGACCTTGTTGACCTAGACATCTTGATTGTTGACCTAGACACTGTTGACCTAATGACCCATACCCGGTTAGCCAAACCTCTGTGGTGGCTGAACAAAACCCCTCTGGAGACACCTCTATGCATGGCCCTTACCACTGCATTCGCACGTTGGGCCCTTCATGGCCAAGTTCAACACTGCACACCTTTATATATACTGTGTATACTTGTCACATATAGTCATACACTTGGGGGCCGATTCATGGTCTATCATTGCTGCCCAAATTTGGTCCTGGCCCCGATGTTAGGGGTTTGCGCATGCACAAGCTCGTTTCTACACATGTACAATCCCCTAACGGCTTTGGTGAGTTTCACATTCACCGGCTCGTTCGCTCCAGAGGGGCCGGGCGGGGGGTGGGCAGGGGCTGGCCGCAGGGGTATGACCAGTGTTTCCTGGGCGTGCCCACAAAAACGGTGCGTGCACACAGAAAAATGCTGTCTGTACCTCTGCAAATGCATGCGGGGCGATGCCTGCTTGGGGCGGGCAGCTGATGTAGCTAACCACCAGATAGCGATCGTAATAAAAGTCAGATTAGACAGACTGTTATTATCGCAGCGAAGGCAGGAGAAATCATTTTATGGTAAGCGAACATCGAATGATTTATCCTGCTAGTGGCCGCATGCGAAGGCATATGTTAGCAAACACAGTTCCTCACAATCTAGTGAAGGGATTCAGACGTTGGGGGGGGGGGGGGGGGGGGCGGCATAAAGGTGCTCGTTAGGCAGCGAATATACGCTGATTACGAGGCGACCTGAATCAAGCCCTCAGTGTATGTATATCAAGCAGAACCTGAGCGGAAAACTGTTTATTGTAGATAGATGATCACTGCGGGGCTGAACCGGTATGTGGTCATTAGGCTGACAGTGTCTAGATCAACACTCAATAGGCAGCCATTATTGGTCAACACCCAATTGGTTGACACATGCAAAAAGGTTGAAATGCTTTAGGTCGACGTTGACAAAGGTCAACACAAGCAAAAGGTCGACCCGAGTTTTTCAGAATTTTGTTTAATCCGCCTTGTTCATACTTCACATCCCAGTGGGCATAGAGGGAGAACAGAAAATGCGAGGCATTTTGCCTGACAGTATATGGTGTCCATGTCGACATATGTCAGCATATACACAAAAAACATTCAAAAGTAATGTCGACCATTTCCCATGTCAACCATTTCCCGTGAACCACATAGAAAACATGTAGCCTGCATCCAAGTAAGACCCTCGCTCTTGAGAAATAAACTATTATTCTAGTTTATTTCTCAAGATTTAGAAAAAAAATCAAATGGTTTATTAAATAATGTGGTATAGCGTAAACTGCAAAATGCTGACCACACCAAGGGCAGCCAAGGGGGGGGGGGGGGGGAGCGGGTCCTAATTACCCGGCCCTGGTCGGACCCCCCCTTCCCCCTCTGTCCCTCCCGGGCAGCAGCAGCACACACATACAGCATGTGGTGTGCTGACAGCAGGCTCAGCATGAGCAGCTCACTGAGGGCGGGATGTATTAAAATACATCGCCGCCCTTCACCGCCCCCCCGGCGCGATGCCGCCGCATATGTACTAACACATGCGGCTGGCATCGCGATGCGGTGACAGAGGCCCCCCGCGATACCTGTACTGTGGTCTGCGGGGGGTCTCCGTCACCGGCTTCTGCTGCTTTCACGCCGGGGACAACTAAGCAAGCTGTCCCCGGCGCTTCCTCCTCCCCCCTGCAGCCGGAAGGACGTCCGGCTGCGTTGCTAGAGGGAGGAAGGGCTTACCTTTCGGGGTCCAGGAGGACCTGCAAGAAGGTAAGCCCAAGGGAGGGGGGAAAGGGGGGGTCGGCGAGGCGGCGGGGTTGCGGCGACGCGGCGGGCGGCGAAAAGAAGCCCATAGGCTTCTATAGGGTATCGCCACCCAAAGGTGGTGATACCCTGCCCTGCGATATCGCTGCAAACGGGTTTTAGTACATAGGAAAATGCGGTAAAACAGGGGTTTTACCGCATTTTCCCTTTAGTACATCTCGCCCTGACAGTGTGAGAGCTCATGCACAGCACATGTCAGCCCAGCACATGCTGTAGGTGTGTGCTGCTGCTGCTGCTGCTGATGATGAGGGGGGGGGGGGGGGGGGGGCAGGGAACAATAACACCCCACCCCCCCTCGACTTAAGAGTGTTTTTTTTACCCCCCCCTAAACAGTTTAGGGGCGTGGCCTAATCGCAGGAGGTGACCACACCTCATGATTAGGCCACGTCCCAAAATTTTACTGGGGCCTGGCATACCTCTCGGCTGCCCTGACCACACCAGTTACAGTCAGTGAGTATACAAGAAATCAACTACACAAGTACATGGGAGAGTTGAATTCAGGGGCGTAACTAGAACTCTGTGGGCCCCATAGCAAAATTTATAATGGGGCCCCCCTAACTCAGGCCCATTGCACATTATGCGACACACCGCAAAGCCCATTACACGACACACTGCAAAGCCCATTACACATTACGCGACACACCGCAAAGCCCATTACACATTACGCGACACACCGCAAAGCCCATTACACATTACGCGACACACCGCAAAGCCCATTACACATTACGCGACACACCGCAAAGCCCATTACACATTATGAGAAACACCGCAAAGCCCATTACACATTATGAGACACACCGCAAAGCCCATTACACATTACGCGACACACCGCAAAGCCCATTACACATTATGAGAAACACCGCAAAGCCCATTACACATTATGAGACACACCGCAAAGCCCATTACACATTACGCGACACACCGCAAAGCCCATTACACATTACGCGACACACCGCAAAGCCCATTACACATTACGCGACACACCGCAAAGCCCATTACACATTACGCGACACACCGCAAAGCCCATTACACATTACGCGACACACCGCAAAGCCCATTACGCGACACACCGCAAAGCCCATTACACATTACGCGACACACCGCAAAGCCCATTACACATTACGCGACACACCGCCAAAGCCCATTACATATTATGAGACACACCGCAAAGCCCATTACACATTAAGCGACACACCGCAAAGCCCATTACACGACACACCGCAAAGCCCATTACACACTACCCGACACACGGCAAAGCCCATTACACGACACACCGCAAAGCCCATTACACGACACACCGCAAAGCCCATTACACATTGCACGACACACCGCAAAGCCCATTACACATTATGCAACAATTACAAACTTACCAATGTTCTTTCTTCTTCTGTCCCACGCTGCTCCTCAGGCATCGTGGCTCCTCTCTGCGTCACAGGTGCTGGGGTATCAGAGATATGTGCAGTGTCCCCTTACTGAGTAATGTGACAATAGCAGGAGTGGGGGGGGGGGGTGCATGGCAGTATAGTGGACCCAGATACAACCCTCCTGAACTGCAGCAGGCCGCTGCTACTTCCACCCCTAGTACTACTGTCTGGTCTAGCCTCTGAGTCAAGCAGCGCTGCAGCATTTTGAATTTGCCGCTCTTCTGAAGTAAATCACAGCTCACAGAACGGCAGCCAATCAGTAGCGACTGCCAATCTGTGAGCACTGCAGTGAATGATTAGTTCACGGACAGCGGCAGATTTAAAATGCTGCTGCGCTGTCACTACAATTTTGTCTCACTAGTGTGGGGCACGGGGGTGTTTGCCGGGGGGGGTGTTTGATGGGGGGGTGTTTCGCCGGGGGAGGGGGGTGTTTGCTGGGGACCGCAGTGGATGTAGTAGGTGGGGAGCGTATCGGCGGCAGCCGGCAGAAGGTTGGGGGAGGTGGTGGACGCGGTGACCGGCTGTGCGTCTCTGGACACAGCCAGTGACCACGATACTTTACTGTCAGGGACCAGGTTTTCCTCCCTCGGCCGGCGTTAACAGTCTCTTCCGGACTCGTGCCCCGCCCCCGCCCGGCTCCTTACTTACAGTTCAGCCTCACACAGGCGGCTACGGCAGCAGCGGCTCCCTTAAAAAAATTATTAGATCTCTAAGCACGGTGCAGGGGAGTGCTTGCTGTCCAGCGGGCCCCCCCAGCCGCCGGGCCCCATAGCAGCTGCACCCCCTGCACCCACAGTAGTTCCGCCACTGGTTGAATTGGTTGCTTTAATCAACTTCTCCACATCACCTTTCTCCTAAGCTTGATACTTTGCCCCGTATTTATGATCAAATGTTAGTAATAGCGCAGTTACAATTTGCTATTAGTTAAACATTAACAGTAAGCAGCTTCCTAGTTACTGCTACTAAAGATCTATAATTGTTGATGAATTGTTAATGAATGAATGAGTACCAGGGGCGCTTACGGGTATCTGTAATTGAAGCAATAACCGGATATATGCTAAGTAATGCAAAGGTTTTATTAATATATCCACTTGTGCATATAATAGATTAGCAACATTTACATAATGTAAGTAATTAGAACTGCTCACTGTGTTATACTGCAGCTTTCCCTGTTCTCTTATTAAAACATCCAATAAGGCTAAATATTAAGGTCTAATCAGTGCTTATAAGAGTTTATTAAAATATAAAACATTAATGTACATATAAATGTGCAGAGCATCCTTATGTTATTGGTAATAAAATGTTGTACTAAAATGAAGTGTAGTCTATCATTTTCTAAGATGCAAGACAATGATAGACACAATATGATTGGTTATTAATGGCAACATCACCTCTGTCACAACCCGGCAGGCGCAGCGCTTACCCATCTGGAACATCTTTCTCTCAGCATTCCCCATCAGTCCGGTGGATGTGCGCCGCCGGGACTCTTCCACATAGGTGTCATCTTCATCTAGCGGCAGCCAGGCACAGCATCTCTCCACTGCACACAGAGTTTGGCAGCAGGGACTTATGCCCGATGCTGCCATCTTTCCTGAGTCCAGCCAATAGTCATTCCTTTACTCAGATCAGCCAATCAGCAGAGCCCAGGTACTTTAAAGCTGGTGCTCTGACTTGTGACCTATACCAGTACAATGACGTCAGCAGATGTCAGCTGCCTGCCCTCTTCCCGCACAGGAAGCTTGGATATTTGAGACACCACAGAGGTGTCTCAGATCTGCAAGCACTGTAGAAATCATTCCATGGTCATCAAACATGGAATGATTTCTCCCCAGCACCCAAAACTGTGAATGGATGTTTATGCAAAACATCCATTCACAGCGCGCAGCATGCGAGGGGGGGGGGCAACTGGAGGCTTTGCAAGCAGCGAGCAGTGTTTAGTCCACATGCAACGCTGAAAAATTCACAGCGTTGTGTGTGGACCAGAATAAGATCCTAGGTGTAGCATCCTGCCCCTTTTTTAGAACCTGCTTCAGTTTATTCTGGTAATTCTCCAGATCGGTATTTCTTAAATTCTTCAAGTCTTCAACTCTGGTCCAGTCAGCCAAGTGAATCTTTGAATTCATACTCTACGTGCTTAGTCTTCCGCTCCAGTCCAGACAACCTGGTAATTCTCCAGATTCTTTTTCTTTATTCTTCGGTTCAGTCCAGTCGCTCAAGTATTCTTCGGTCTTCAGTTCCATGTCCGTTATTGAAAGAGCCCAGGCAATGGGCCGCGACTTGCACAACGGGGGCTGCTAAAGCTCACACCTCCTTGCGGCGGTTCTTGGTGAAGACCACCTGATGTGTTAGATTCCACACTCCTGTCCTCGTGCACATCAACTCCTCCTAGAACCTGTCTCTTCTATGTACAAGAATCATATTAAGCCTGCAAAACAGCTACCTGTCTCCAAATCCATTCGCTCTTAAGACCCTCAGCTGGATTAAAATAAAACACAAGTGTGACATCTTTCATTTTGTAAAAGCTTTAGCAAATTTAATCATGAGTTGGAGGTAGATAAGAAGATTTTGATTGGTATGATGAGAGGGGCAAATGACAATTGTGATACAAGACCAAAAATATTGGTTGCCTTACAATGAAAATGTGTATTATAATGTGCCCCAGTGTGTGTATCTACTGTATAAGGAGCTTGCAGAACACATTTCTGTTGTATTAGTTGAGCTTTACATGTGTCAGAGGTTATGAATATTACAGGGCCATAACTACATGTGTCCTATTTGCATTGTGGGCACCCCTTCTGGCATCACCACCTGCAGGGGTGCTCCCTCACTCAACACTGCCCGCCACTGCCCTGTATGTGGTGTGCAGTTAACTGCTGAGCGGCGAGCGCACCAACTACTGGATGGTCTCTCACACCAGGGCCGATGGACCTTTCACACTCTCTAATCTGCCCTCCTCTTCTCCTCTGCCAGTTGTAGCCACTTCAGCAGCAATAGCTTTGCTCTCTTCCTCTCCCCACAGCAGCAGAAGTGAAGGCGGCAGATGCCAGCAAGGGCTGGACTGCGAGCATCAATGGGAGCATAATGTAAGTGTCAATTTTGGGGACATTATGTTTAAGTGGCACTACTGGGGCCATTGTGTAAGGGGCACTACTGGGAACATAGTGTAAAAGGCACCACTAGGAGCATAGTGTAAGTGGCACCCTGTACAAGACACCCCCCAGGACGGGACCCCCCCCCCCCCAGGTCCAGACACTACAAGCTCCAGAATACAGAGTTTGATGTCCGGTCTGGCGTTCCGGGGTCTTGTCTGCTTCTGGTTTTTACTTTGTCCTGAAGTAAACCAGCTAATGACTACAGACTACTAATTATATCTCATGTTTTCATGTTAGCACTTTAAGGTCTACTATTGGCATTTAAATCAATAATTGTAGGCTAGTCAATAGAGGTCATAGTTCAACCTTTCTTTTCTGGTTCTAAATTATATTATTAATTAGTAATTTGTAGACTTCAGCCTAAAGTACTTTCCGCACTGTTGATTCCATGATAATAGCACTGGTAACCATGGGGCAGATGTATTAAGCCTGCTAAAGTGTTTGAAAAGCTAATGACTGTTAGGACTTGATTGGCTGGTGCGTTATTATCTTCCACTTTAGCACCTGACCAGGCTTAATACAACTGCCCCCATGTAATGACTGCAGTTCAAAATAGAAATCTGTACAGATATTTGATAATTACTTTTGTAACATTATTGAACTTACAAAATACAAAATGAAAGTTACTAAAACATGGGCATGTTGCTTTGGGTAGGAGTTTTCTTACTATGGGCCTTATTCTGGTCTGTGCGGCCAGGACAGTGCATCCTAAACCCCGCCTTCCATACGGATCGCTTACTCCGTCCGAATGCGGTAAGCCGCTGACCGCACGGAGCACAAGTGGATTTCTCATGTATGCACCTCCTCCATCTCTGGGAACCTCCCCCATCATTCAATGGTCGCATACCATCGAATGTAGGACCAAGCGGTCAGGCAGCTCCCGCGAGCTCAGACCACTCGGGCATTTCTCTGTGCAAAAGCAGGGATCTGGGCGGGCAGCTGACATCCGGCAATGTCATATGTCCGCCCCCTACACGTGCGTCACGGCCGCATTACCATACGTACGCCCAGCGTTTTCATGGGAACGCCCATGAAACGCGGGGTGTATACATATGTTAATGAGCCCAAACAGCCCTTCACGCCCCTCTCCACCCCCTGTTCGTAGTGTAAACAATTCATGCGGAATTTGGACGTATGTCCCTTTCACACATGCGCAGATATGCCTCTGCACATGCGCAGACACAAAACATCGGCGGAACGAACGCACGCGAAAATATCCGCACCAACCAGAATAAGGGCCTATGTTTTTGTGTTTGTTATATTATTTTGTTTAATTGTAGGTATGTCCAGAAGACGGGTAGCTGTCCCAGACTCTAGGGAGCATAGTCCAGCACCCAGCCACTTCCCCAGGGCTGTGGGCCAGTCTGGGGTATTGATGACAATATTTACTGTGAATTGTGTCATGATATCGTATGCCTCAAATTTGTGGCAGTCCACATCAGGGGGGCGGGTGTGTGTGTGTGTAAAGTGATGATACAATTCTCTGTGACTTTCTACCTCTATATTCTAATTCAAAGCTCACAGAGAGAAACATTTATAGGTATTCATGTAGGTTTTTATTGAATGCATGAAAAATGCCAAGCATGAAATTCATTACAATAGAGAAAGTAGAATTATATATTGTGTTAGCAAATTCCATTGCACTTTACAATTAGGAACAACCATACGTCCCTTTTTTGGGGAATCCCCCCTGCCTGCCGGGAATAGACGTGTCTATTCAGATATGCAGAGGGGATGGAAGCAAGGCCAGCAGCTTTCACAGTGCTGGCCATGCCCCCGTAGTGATGTAAAATGGAAGTGTGACCTTTTCCATAGGCCATGACCCTTTCAGCGATTGCCTGCTTGGCGATATAAAAAGTTTTCTCAAGGCCCCATCCACCTAAAAAAAGTGGGCAGGGTAAGAAATCACCAGGGTCTACTGGTGAACTTCCCAGTTCCCAGCTGGGCCAGTCCAAGGCTGAGCATTTAAGAGAAGTAATGTAGTCACCAGTGATACCACTACACACCCATGTGTGAAGTACTGGGGCCACCAATGGAACAAACTGGTACCATTCAGAGAAGACAATGAGCATGTAAGAGAAGTAATGTAGCCACCAGTGGTACCAACTTACACCCATGCAGAGAAGACAATGAGCATGTAAGAGAAGTAATGTAGCCACCAGTGATACCACTACACACCCATGTGTGAAGTACTGGGGCCACCAATGGAACAAACTGGTACCATTCAGAGAAGACAATGAGCATGTAAGAGAAGTAATGTAGCCACCAGTGGTACCAACTTACACCCATGCAGAGAAGACAATGAGCATGTAAGAGAAGTAATGTAGCCAGCAGTGGTACCAACTTACACCCATGCAGAGAATTCAATGAGCATGTAAGAGAAGTACTGGAGCCACCAGTGGTACCACCTCACAATCATGCAATGAACACAATGAGCATGCAACAGAAGTAATGGAGCCACCAGTAGTACCACCTCACACCCATAATAAGCGTATAGTTAGGCAAAAGGCAAAAGACAAAAAAAATTCACTACTAGTGTGTGGAAATATCTTTACTTCATCCACACATTGCATATAAGTATCTGATATCTGTTTAGACATCTCCTCCCTGTTTTGCGTTTGCACTGAGTTTATTTGAGTGGTTTATCAAAAGCTGAAAAATGAACAAGCCGTCCAGGCTCAGTTACTGTACCAGTAGCATAGATAGATACGTACTGTACCTCTGTACAGCCAGAACCTTCATCCTCCACCTTCTCAGTAGTTGTTAGTCCTGCTTCATCAATTAACAAATACAAAGTGGATTCCTGGGTATAAGTCCGTGATACCCAAGTGGAATAGGAAAAAGCAGAAAAAGGAAAGATTTAAAAAAAAAAAAGTTTGTCAAACAATAATCTGCAAGAGAAACTACCTGTGACAGCCAACATCAAATTGCACTGGGATCAATTTGCATATGTGACAAATCTGCTATCAATGCATTGAGATTAAAACTGGCCATTTATCATGGTTTCAGCTACCACTCTCCATGTCACACATGTTTTATAACATCCATTATAATAAAAGGTGAGTGCTCCTCCTTACCTCTAGGGGGGTATTCAAGTGTTTGGCATGATGACGGCCACTAGATGGCACCAATGGTGCAAATCAAGTGTTCCTTCATTCGGTAGTACACAGTCGCTGGTGCTGGCATATGACTATGACCAGTACTATTTTTCTGGAAAAATAGGTGCAGGAACTCCAGGTCTGGGGGTGTATCAATTAAATAAAAAATAATATATATATATATATATAATAAAGAGAGGGAGAGATAGATGTATATATTGTATTTAGAAACAAAGGCGCTCACAGGTGACTTTAAAATAAAACTTATCTTATGGAAAGTACATTTTTAGTTCCTGATGATGTCATATTTAATTAGAGGTTCAGGAACTGAGTTCCTGCTGGTTGAACAACGAGAACAACGGTGGCACTCTCCAGACTCCAATTGCAGGTGAAGTAGTAAAACTTTATTCCAACATGTTTCGTGGAGAAATCCCCATCATCAGGGAGCAAAGTTTTATATATATATAAAACTATAACTATATAACTATAATGTTCTGTTCTTATAATAAGTTGAAAATTAAATACATTAATTTTCTCAAACCACTTAACTGCAGAGGTCAATGTTGGGGTATCTTCTTTTCTAAATTGACCATTTATTACTGCTGCCCATAATCCTCTGTATGCCAAATATGGTAATCAACTCAGCACATAATCAAAACCGTACCTACTCAAACGCCTAAATGAATATTTCCTGCTGGATTTCTTAAACCATTTAATTTCTGGGATTTTCAATGCATCCAAAACATGTGGGGGGAAATTTACAAAGATGGGATCTCTATTTCACATGTGATGTTGCTATGGGCAACCAATCAGAATCTACTTCTTATTTGTGTAGCACCGTCTTGAAGATAACAGAGAGAATGTTGTTGCCCATAGCAACATCCCATCTGAAATAGAACTCCCCTCTTTGTTAATTTCCCCCGTGGTGTCACTATGACATTGATACTTTGGAGGTCATTCTAGTTTATGATGTCGAAGCTCAGCGCATATTCGCTTATGTGAATGTGCAGGTCCTCTATGCGAGCTCCTTCAGAGACTTTTATAGCTTCCATGGCGCTCAAAAGGGGGAGCATGGAGGAGGCGGCCAGGAGGCGTTCGCATGCAAATGCCCTGCATTTCCTGGGCGTATCCATGTCCCCATGCAAACATGGATGGGTACCTGCCTTCAAGGTGGCTGTTGTCACCGGACATCAGCTGCCTACCCAGTTCTCAGTGCAGGGAGCACGGCAGATCTAAGTCAGGAAGAATGACTTAGATTTGCGAGCACTGAAGAAATCACTCAATGGTCGGTGACCATCAAATAATTTAGGGCCCACACGCTACACTGCAAATTGATGTTTATGCAAAACATCCATTCGCAGTGCAGTGGGTACATTCGCTGTGCATTTGCACGGCCGGCGGGCGTCGTTACAAGGCTTGCTAAGCAGCAAAATAACACTGCTTAGCGAGCCAACCAGAATGACCTCCCTTGTTCCTTGGGTTACACTGTAGTTGGACTATATTACTCTAGTCTAGTGGGTGGCACTTTATTGTAGTTGGCACTGGCAAAGTGGCTGTATTTTACATACTGTAGATATGTTTGGTTTGATCTTCCTTAAATATGAGCACACTCAAATGTATGGGTTCTGAGTTGACCGAGCCCCAGTTCTGAGGCACTTTGGGGTTCCCAGTGGAGCAGAGTTATGGTTCTGACCTGTTGTCGGTTGGAAATTGGATTTATAAACTGAACCCGGGCTTTGGATTTTATGTAAACAGGTCCAAAATACTTGATTTCATAGTTTTAATAATTTTGTTATAAATATTTATCGATTTTAAAAAAATCAAATGGCGACCCATAACTGAATATAAACCAGATCTCTTGGTGGCTTTGTCAAAAGCAATACAAAAATACGATGATGACTCAAAAACCAAACCTGGGGGTCCACACACATCTCTAGTGTTCATTCATATAAACAAATACGTCCAGTTTACAACTGGTTTATAAACACATTAAACAAAAATGCCATCTGTTCTACTTTAAAATAAAAATGGTCTGATTTGTTATTTTTAAGTAATCTACATAAGTCTGTGTTATAATGGAGCTGTGCAACTATTATGTACAGTATTGTAGCAATTATTAATAGTTTATTCCACAACATCAGGTATTAACTAACGAGATGAAAAAAAATGCCCACTGTTTGCACTATATGTAAACATAAATTTAAATATATAATCCTGTTCCGGGGAGACGTCCCTACATTGGAAATAAATGATTTAAACATGCAAGCCATTACCTGGGCCAAATTACCTTTAGGATAATAGAAGACTTTAGCTCCCAGTCGTCACCCGCTATCTCTGAGCTGCAGCATTTGCAATTACAGGCATTGATTCTTTTCATCATTTTTATTTGCATGATAAGTTATGCAAATACTGTAGCGGTAACATATTGAAACTATAGTTTTGTAGTCTTGACATTCTAGATAACCCAGAAACTATTATTTTTTCTTATTTTCCCTCTTATTAACTTATTGACACCCGACTGTTTCATTGTGGTTGATTCACGCGGACACAGCCTTTACGGCATTTTTAACCCTTTGAGTGTCAACATCTCTGTGAGAGATGTTTAACATATCCGAAAAAAAAAAAAAAAATGCCAGCGTCGCTCACATTTGTTATATAAATTCAAATAAACAATGTTGTGCAAAAAAAAGATTATATTTACTACATAAGGTAAACATTGCAGGTCATTATGATGATTAAAGGTGTTAGCCTGCCAATTTTCACACCTATTTTGACAAATTAATTTGACACGCAAAGGGTTAATTCTGCAACCACAGCTGATGGGTGACTTATTGAAGACACACCGGCTGCAGATCAAATCCACCATTGTGGGCTCAAAGATACTGTTGGACAATGCTTGCAACATGTACATTTAGAGATACCCTACAATTTCTCAGAATGTCCATAAACAATAATGCCGCTGCTGCCTGTGTGTGTGGATGATGTTCGCATGCACCCATCATACATTCTCTGCTGCTTTGCTGTGGTGTCAGAGCCCCCCTCTCACCCATAAGACACTGTAACCCGTGTGTAACACTGACACAGTCCCAGAAAAATGGGATTGTCTGAATTCAGGACGGTTAGGAGGAGTGCATTTGTCTAGCACAGCCTGTAAAATGGCAGCTACGAGCTGATTGGTTGTTACTTTATCTCTCTTCATGCCGTGATACACCTCACCCCTCAATGTGAGAACACATGGCCATGTGCATGTGCAGTTGATCGCTGCTACAGCCCATGCACAGTTTGTAGATATCTATGACATGCGTCCGCATTTCCTCTTCTGCCCAACTCAAAATCAGGCCCTGCGGCTGTAAAATATTATGCCACATTATGTTAAGATCAATAGAGACTATTACTGAGAGAATGCAAATATGCCTTCAGTAACCTTACCTTCAGTATCAAAGTCACACATTTCATGTTTGTTGTATAAAACATAAAGGTGCAGTAATTCAGTACACATGCATTGAAGGACTCGAGAACAAGCAGTGGCGTAACTTGGGCTCAGCAGCCCCAGCGGTGGCGGGGGGAGCCGGTGCTTCTGGGGCGCAGGGTCGCAGAGCTGGAGTGAGCTAAAGCATCCTTGTGTGACCTAAACAAGCCGCCCCGTCACTATGGCCGCAGTTTCTCCTACTGTGCGTGCTGTAAAGAGAGCGGCGCGCAGGAGCTGATTGGGACGCCGGGTCCCCTCTCAGCGAACGTTTTCCTCCCAAGCCATGGACACACACACACAGCACCGCGGCTGCAGAAACCACTTCATCCCGGCGCCGCATAGATGTGCTGTCACTATGCCTCCCCCAGCTGCCGGCATTCAAGTCATCTCCCCTGCGCCACAGAAGTGATTAAGTGGAAGTGTGGTGTGTGTGTGTCGCATAAGGGGACAGAGCTTCTAAATTGCCTCCGGTTGTATGCTGACCCGCCTACCCTCTTGCTGCGCCGGTCAAGAATGAATTGCCACGTGAATCAAGGGTGCCTGCATGTACAGCATGGGACCGTATCCTTTTCCTGACAGGGGCTCTGTAAGTTAACTTACCCTCACTTCTAGCAGCCTAACCCTAAACCTCCCCAGCCCACAGCCTGACCAACATGCATTACCCTCCCCACCCTCCCAGCAGCACAGGTACCTGTGTGTTGTTTTAACAAAAATGTGTGTGTGTGTGTGTGTGGGGGGGGGGGGGGGGGGCAAAGTTTCTAGTTACGCCACTGAGAACAAGGCATGTATTAGAGAGGGGTATAAATTACCTGACGTCATTCAACAATAAGCCCACAGGTTAGATGCCACTGGCAGGCGCCTTTCCATGTAAGCGACAAGCGATCAGTGCCCTGGTGCAACGGTGACAATAAAAGCAGGAAATGAGTAAAATTGTGTTGTATTGGACTATGGGCAGTGGTGCAAGTAGAAAAAATGTCTCAGTGGTACTGTGCCGCGTGCCGGAAAATGGGTGTGATAAGGGCGTGGTCATATGACACGAGGGGGGGTGGCTACATGACAAAACTTTAGAACACAATGACATTTCTGTTTGGGCTTGTGCATTACATCCTGCACACAAAATGTAGGAGCCAGATAAACTAGAAACAGGGATATTGTGCGCCGAAATTTACACAGTAATGCCTGTTACGCGTCACACACCCAATACATAATACCCATGCCATAATGCCCATTGCGCCCCTGCTGCACAACTGATGACCATTACTAATATGCCCCCACAGTGCCACACATATATGCCCCCACAGTGCCAGATATCATATGCCCCCACAGTGCCACACATATATGCCCCCACAGTGCTAAGTATGCCCCCAGTGGCAGATATGCCCCCACAGTGCCACACATATGCCCCTACAGTGCCACACATATATGCCCCCACAGTGCTAAGTATGCCCCCAGTGCCAGATATACCCACACAGTGCCACACATATGCCCCTACAGTGCCACATATATATGCCCCCACAGTGCCAGATATCATATGTCCCCACAGTGCCACACATATATGCCCCCACAGTGCTAAGTATGCCCCCAGTGCCAGATATACCCACACAGTGCCACACATATGCCCCTACAGTGCCACACATATGCCCCCACAATGCTAAGTATGCCCCCCAGTGCCACACATATGCCCCTGCAGTGCTAGGTATGCCCCCAGTGCCAGAAATTCCACCACAGTGCCACACATATGCCCCCACAGTGCTAGGTATGCCCCCAGTGCCATATATTCCCCCACAGTACCGCACATAAATGCCCCCACAGTGCCAGAATAAGCCAGCAGCAGCACAACTCATCCTCCGTGTCTGCAGTGCTGGCTGTCTTCTTGTGTCCGGGTGTCCTCTCCCCCTCCAGTCCCCCGCTGCCGCCGCTTGCTTCTGTGCTTCCCTTTGGCGGGTGCTTCTCTCCTTCCCTGGCTTCATTGCGTCCCTGGCTGTGACTGTCCGTCAGCCAATTTCGCAGGCTGGCTCCTGATTGGCTGCCAGCCATGAGCTCTGATAGGCTGACAGGCAGCCCAGTCACAGTGACACTTACATATGCGCGCATGCGCAGTAAGCAATTCGGGGGGGATTTGTTATGGCGGTACGTGGTACCAGCACAATATGTTTTACCAGTACGCCATACCACCCCGAACTGCCATACTTGCACCCCTGACTATGGGCCTTATTCAGACCTGCTCACTGGGCAGCAAATGCTCGGAGCCCAGTGAGAAGGTAGTCACAGCCCCACCAAATGCAGTCCCCCCACTTCCCTGTCCATGGCTGTGAATGCATATGCAGTCATGCACACAGGTCACCATCGAATGATTTTACCCCTGCTCACAGTGCTGAGAAAGCCAAAACTCACTCGGTGGTGCGAAGGTCGTGGGGAGAAGGAGTCTACAGTTAACGTCAAAAGCTCTCCATTCCAGGGCCCGGGGACGCCTGCGTTTTCTGGGGAATGCACATAAAACTGTGGTGACATGCCCCCAAATGCCTGCAGCAGAGTGTCAGTTGATGGCTTGCACATTCACACAGCATTCCGTGTGCATGTGCACTCGTTTGATTATCGAACAGGCTGTGAATCGCCCCAATGTGCACCTTATTCTCAAAGTACTTGAGTGAATTTGTCAAAATCGGAGTGAAAATTGGCAAGCAAACATTTTTATTCAATGTTTACCTTATATAGAAAATACAATCTTTTTCTACACAACATTTTTTATTTGAGTTTAAATACCAAATGTGAGCAACGCTGGCATTTTTTGTGGATTTTTTGTACATCTCTCACAGAGATGTTGGCACTTAAAGGGTTAAGGGACTACCTACAGTAGGTTCATCTCGCTTTATTGCTGGCGCTGGCTAACAGCAATGTATAGTTATATTTTGTCCTAGAGCATTTCATTGTACAAATAGCACAGTTGTAGGTTTTCATTTCTGGGTAGGATTGATTAAGTAATTCTACTAAAGGTTATCAGCCAAATCAATGTACCTAATTACATCCTGGGATTAGTTCGGGAAGCTTAGATTTTCTTTACAATTATGTTTCCTTTTCTTTGTATTCTATTCATTTCTGTTTTTATCATCATACATATTATTTCTAGAAGATGATTATTGATGACGATCCCTTTTCCCCCCTTTATACTGTACTTAAATAAAATCCTTAAATTATGTACCATTTTAAAGATTAAATTCTCAGTTTCTAATGACTTCTTAATTTAGAATTGCATATTGTATTGTTTGTTTAAAAACCTAATTTAAAGAATTTTGGCCCATTTTCATGTCAAATTTCCACATGGGCCACTTATTTTTTCTATAATTATATAAATCTGGACACTCACACATAATGCAAATATACCATACCCTCCAACAATTCCAACTAAAAAATCGGTACAGGCCAGGCGGTGTGGCCATAGATAGATGGTGTGGCCATTTGTAAAGGGGACGTGGTCCATGAGCCCCGGCCTCTGTGTCCTCCCAACCCCCGGGTCCCTGCTCACCTGGATCCCCTGACTCGGCGCCCAGGCCAGGCAGGTCATGTTGAGGTGCGCTGGGTCAGGGCTCCAATCTGCCCATCCAGCCCGGAGAGAGAGCAAGCAGGTCCAGGCAGCAAGAGTGAAGAGGGCGCTTGAAGGGGGGTGCGGCTCACACATGCCGCCCCCCACAGTGGGGTTTTCCGGCGGTGTCATTGCTGGTCCTTGTGACAGTTTCTGGCAGGCCACTGTGTGGAGATGTAATCAGTAGTTAACGCGACAGCCTCTCATGGACGCCTGGGGGTCCGCCAACCGGAGTCTCTCCCTGAGCATGGGGAGGCGGGCCTGCCCACGTCCCACCACTGTGCACCCTGGGAGATGTATTCCTGGCCAGCCACCCCCCCCCACACTCCCTGGGGAGCAGTGAACTACATCTCCAAGAGGCCTTCAGCGAGGGATTTTTTTTAAATCGGTACAATCGGTACAATTTATTTTAGCCGGTACAGACTGTTAAAAAACGGTACTGTACCGGCTAAAACGGTACAGTTAGAGGGTATGAATATACTAAACATCATTTAATAATAAATAACTAGCATTGAGATAGGTTTGAAGACAATAAGGAAATTATTTGGGTATATATATATATATATATATATATATATATATATATTTGCTAAAAGTTTTCAATAATATAAGAAAAAGTATTAAAAAGACAGTATGGTATTCATTGTAAAGTTTTGCCATTAAATACAAAGGCAATCTTCTCAATTCAGCTAACCTATTCAGGCATAATTGCAACATTTACAAGCACAATTGCTGCATCCACACATTTATAGCAATCTGTAACGGACAAACACAAAAACGTCAGCAAGTACGTGGTTGATGGCAGTAAATTGGATAACTAAATGGACTTGCTAAAGACCACAAGAGGAATCCTAATGAACTAAAATGCAACAATACTGCAACAATACAGCCCTAAAATGGATCTACAGTAACTGGGTATTTTGTACAAGTGATTTAGTCATAATTGTATAGTAAATCATACAATAATTCTAAGTCTGAATAAAAATATTGGTAAAAAATAAGAAAGCTTTCAATAATTTAGTTATGATACTTGTTTTTTTCTTGAACTTTTCATATACTATATGGTGAAATGTTTTCTATATCTCTTTGAATTATATCAAACAGAAGGTGATGTCTAAGAAGCTACCCAGGAGACAAAGACTACTTATTACGACTAAGATAATTTACAATGCAATTACCCCTGTAACATTCTTGTATTTCTTTCAGTTTGCCTTAAAATGTAGTACTCTTTTACGTCTTAAATGGTATTTCAATGTTTTCCTTTTTTCTGAAAAGTGCTAACAGTACCATCTCTCCATTTATTGTCTGGTGACGATTCTTCCTTGGAGCAGTTGGTACAACAAAGCATATCGGAGAACCTGGACCATCTAGACCATCTAGAGCAAGGGTGGTCAAAGCTGTCCTTGAGATCTACCAACCGTTCTTGTTTTTCAGGCTACTTGTGGATCTATAGTAGGAATAAATGCAGCATGTTAGAAGATGTGTCAGATAGGAATGACTACACCTGTGCACCAGCTAGGTCATTTAGAAAACATGGTCTATTAGTAGACCTTGAGCAGTCCTGGAGTGGTAGGACCATGTGCAAAAATATAATTTAGGTCTCCTCCACCAACTTAACCCAAGAAGTCATTGCTGGTCTGGGCAGCAATGGATCCCTTAGTCCTCAGGGGCCCCAATGCAATGCACCTGTTACTCAAATAGTAGTTCCGCCTCTGATCTCGAAGACTGATTTGGCCACACCTGATCTAGGGTGATTTATAGCGCTCATGGGGAAGCTACTATGGGGAAATACTAAGGTGGATTACTATGGGGAATTACTATGGGGGACAGACTGAGGGGGCTGCTGTAGGGGACTACTAAGTGGCCACTTTATCTTAACAAAAAAAATTAAAAAAAATATTACTGCAGGGGTGGTACATTGTGTGCTGAACAATTCCAGGGGTGCTGCTGTATGTGCCGTATCAATCCAGGTGTGTTGCCGAGTGTGCCATATAATTTCAGGGGTGCGGCCATGTGTGCTATATAATTCCAGGGGTATTGCCATGTGTGCTGTAGAATTCCAGGGGTGCCGCCATGTGTGCCATATAATTCCAGGGGTGCTATTCAGTGTGCCATATAAGTCCAGCGGTGCTGCTGTATAAGTGCCATTTAAGTCCAGTGGAGCTGTCCTGTGCTGCAGTATAAGTCCATCGGTGCTGCCAAATAAGTCTGCCATATATGGTGGTGTCTTGTGCTGCCATATAAGTCCAGCGGTGCTGACCTATGCTGCTTTATAAGTCTACTGTATAAGCACAATGGTGCTACCCTGTGCTGCCGTATAAGTGTG
The DNA here is from genome assembly GCF_055691185.1 of Crinia signifera. Lineage (NCBI taxonomy): Eukaryota > Metazoa > Chordata > Amphibia > Anura > Myobatrachidae > Crinia > Crinia signifera. The sequence goes on from NC_139217.1 coordinate 77,692,385, forward strand.
CTGTATAAGTCCAGCGGCCATATAAATCTGACATGTAAGTCCAGCGGTGTTGTCCTGTGCTGCAATATAAATATGCCATATAAGTCCAGTAGTGGTGTCCTGTGCTGTCATATAAGTCCAGCCATGCTGACCTATGCTGCCGTATACGTCCAGTGGTGGTGTCCTGTGCTGCCGTATAGGTCCAGCTGTGTTGTCCTGTGCTGCCGTATAAGTCCAATGGTGGTGTCCTGTGCTGCCATATAAGTCCAGCTGTGCTGCCCTGTGCTGCCATATAAGTCCAGCGGTGCTGACCTGTGCCGCCGTATAAGTCTGCCATATACTGTAAGTCCAGCGGTGCTGACGTATGAGTCTGCTGTATAATTCCATTGGTGGTGTCCTGTGGTACCATATAAATCCAGGGGTGCTGCACTGTGCTGCCATATAAGTCCTGTGGTGCTGCTGTATAAGTCCAGTGGTGCTGCCGAATAAGTCCAGTGGTGCTGCCCTGTGCGACCGTATCAGTCCAGGGATGCTGCGCTGTGTTGCCGTATAAGTCCAGTGGTGGTGTCATCCTGTGCTTCAGAGCAGAGTAGCGATGATATCCTGCTGCCCCAACTGCCCCCCTCCCGCAGGATATTACCACCCATGGGAGGGACAGCGGGACAGTCTCCAAATAGCGGTATGGGAGGTATGATATTGTATTTCATTGTGCTGGTTGCACACCATTGTGTCAGTCTGACAGGAAATGAAGAATGAGTGCAAATAGCACAAGTGATTATAAACTTCTAGGTTGAGGAGTCGTGTGAGCTTTGCTTAATTCAGTTAGGTAGTGAAACAGTTAACAGGTTAGACATGTAGTTAATTTAAATAAAGGGAGTGTCAGGGAGGGGTTATTCGGACATTTTGTGTGATTCCATAGAAGGTTCCATCTCTTTCTCCTTCTCCTTTTCACCCTCCCTCCCCAAGTCACCTTTTTGTCCCCACCCATTTTTTCTTTTTCTTTGCTGGTTGGGGTTTGTCAACCTATATTTTTGGCGGGAAAGAACGGCAGTAACAGTGGCTATTGCGCTGCTGTTTTTAGGGTGCGCTCTTTGCCCAATACATTGTATAAAGTGGCTTTCCTACCGGGGGTCATTGGGGTTTGGCTGTCTGGCCGGCTATATTATGGTGTATTGTATGTCGTTGACATGTGTGTCAATGTTAAGTCGTAGTGTCACTGTGGGTCTGGCCGTTCTTTCTTATTGCCACCATATTTAGTTTAAAGATTTAAATAAATTCTGGTTGACCAATTTTAAAAGGCATTTCAGTTGTCCGTGTGGTTATTTCTAGTTATGATAGTTAATTAGTGATAAGATTATTTAAGCAATGATGTCACACAACACACATCTACCAATAGAAAGTTTATGGTATCTGGTGGCCCCTGGGGACTGCAGGATACTGCAGCCTAATTTGCACATTCTGAAAGGACAATTCTTTCCTAGATCAGTACAGCTGAAATATTGAATCCTTCCTAGTTACGGAATGGTGTGAAAAATGTTATTACTTCTAGTGCTATGAAGTAATGTAAGTTTATTGTTACTGAAGTTTATCTTTATACTGTAGGTTTACATAGTGTAATTATTTGCTCATAATATTTACCAACCTGAAATGTCTCATAGGTGTCTGTCCTGTGATTTTGATTAGTTCTACGAGCTTAAGAACAGTGGCACATCAACTGCTTAGATGTGTTATTATAATTAATAATAATAATTCCCGATAGTTCATGTTATTTTCATGTGTTTCTTTTTCCATTTTTCCATACATATTTGTAAATAACCTGGCATTGTGCCATATCTACTGCTGACAAGGAGATCACAAAGTCCTTTTTAAGCTGAAAGGCAGATAAGGCTTTGGATGACTTGGTTATATCCCTGGGTTTTGCATTTAAATCAAAGTAATCCAATGAAGCAGAACTTTCATCAGGGTTTCAAGAGAATCAAGCAGGTTAATATGAGCCTCCTGCACACTTTGTCATCACTGCACTTTCTGTCACTTTCTCTACTAGCCAAGGTGTGTCACGGTTATTATGATAATACACCTGAATATTTACATACAGAAGTACCCCTAGAATCACTATAAATAGGTCCTCTGTGTATAATAGCCACCCCTTTTCCATAGAGAGATGCTCTAATCCAGGCATGTCCAAACTATGGCCCGCCAGCTGTTGTGAAACTACACATACCAACATGCCTTGCCATAGTGTTAGCATAGCAAATCCGTGGCAAGGCATGATGGGAATTGTAGTTTCACAGCAGCTGGAGGGCCATAGTTTGGACATGTCTGCTTCTAATCTACCATAAGCAGGCTTGACTACCCTCCCGGAAATCGGGTCCTTCGCCCGGTCCCGGAAGGTAGGCAAGTCTCCCGCATTCTGGAGATAGCCCCCGCTCCCCCCTTGCCTGCTGGTTTAATTACTTGCTGAAATCTCAGGTCCGCAGAGAGGCGGGGCTAAAAAGACGCCCCACCCCCTCTCCGCGGCCTGCGAATCACAGAGTTTTCCGGCATTGGGGGCGGGGCCAAGTGATGTCAGCCTTGCTCCCGCCCCCCCTGACGTATTGCCTCCCCGGGCTTCTCCCGGAGAGGTGAAAAGGAAAGGAGGCAAGTATGACCATGAGATGCCGCCAAGTAGAGGCTTATACAGATTACAGGTGATCCCAGAAGTGTACAAACACTGACACATATAAACCATATAAACAAGCTGCAGCTATAACAAGCCACTAATGACAAACTGATAGGATACTGTACATCCAGGTCTCCTGGTGACTGCCGGGACTAGCATGGTCAGGCATATTTGACAGTAACAGAATAAACTAATAAAGCTAAAAATTTGCTTGTGAATTCAACATAATTTGCACTGTTTCGCCCTATTTTCTGACACAGCAAGTACTGTGAGAAAGGTTGCAGGAAGCAAAGTCTCCCACAAGCTGTACTACAACCTACAGTAAATCAGCCTCAACACTCATAGAGGGAAATTTACTAAGATCAAATGGGTACGAGTGATGGTATTTTCAGTATTTCACACATCTGCAAATTTACGAACGTAAGCATGCGCACAATTCCTATTTTTGGCATTCAAATTTTTTAGAATTTCTAAAAAATTCAAATGAGTACACCATTGGTAGAATATGGCCGTTAAAGCCTTTTCTTTTCAATGCGACCGACAAATTTACTAATGATTCGTACTGGAGAATACGAATGCGAATCACTAGTAAATACACATTTCAAATAGACCATGTTCTTTGGTCGTACAGTATTTGAGGGAAGCCTGCATGGATCAGTCAGATCCATGCAGGCTTTTAGTGTAAAAAAATAGAATAAATAAATAAAAAATTTATAAAAATGGCATGGGGTCCCCCCCCCATGGTTAGAACCAGCCCTAGACTCAAAGAGCCGGTCCCGGTTTTAAAATTGAGGGGCCTAAAATGTTGGGGTTCAGCCGGATTTCTGAAACCAGCACCAGGCTCAAGGGCCGGTCCTGCTTCCCAAAATAGGGGAGGACAAAAGGAATAGGGGGTCCACCGTATTTTGAGAATGCTGGGCGTTCCCATGGGCACAGCCCCTCGCCGCAGCCCCACGCTCCCCACCCGCAGTGCTAGGTGCAAACGGGATGGTGAACAAGCAGTTCGCCCCGCCTGCTAGCACCAGCGGCTGCACATGCGTATAAAAGTTTATTCGCATGCGCAGTCGCTCACCATAGCTCATCACAGCTGCGAGAACACACATGGGGAGCGTGTAAACTAGAATAAGAGTCCTTGGGCCAGATTCTCTAAGCTTCAAAAGTGATACAATGGAGAGTGATAAACAGCCAGCCAATCAGCTCCTACCTGACATTTTTTAAACACAGTCTGTGACATGGCAGGTAGGAGCTGATTGCTGTCTGTTTATCACTCTTCATTTTATCACTTTTGAAGCTTAGAGAATCTGGCCCCTTATCTCTATAGATAATTGGGACCCTACTTGTCCCCTATGACAAAGCAAGGATTAGGTAATTAGTACCTGCTCCCCTTCCCCTTTTGGCAGCCCTCAGTGTGCGCTAGTTATTTGCTATTCACTACAGGGACCCCGCCGGCCGCAGCCAGCTTTATACACATGACGGCGCCGCAGGTACCCCTACGGCACGGACACCCCTGACCGCCCCAGCACTGCAGGGACACCGGGGCAGCAATTTTTTTACACAGGTACCACCCCCCCCCCCCCGGCACCGGGGCGCCCCCACCCCGACTCGCCTGGGCGCTCCTGAGGCATCACAGCATCGGACAACTGCGAAACCTTCCTCAGCCAGGTACACTCGCTGTGATCAAGGTACCCGAATCTGGGACTGTATTTAGAGGAACACTTGGGCAATGTCAGAGAATCTGCACTTAATATTATTTGATTCGAGTATAACTCCCGGATAGCACTGTCAGCCTGCTTTCCTTTTAAGCTGTGAAATGTGTCATATTACAGGCTGTTTATTGAGCACAGAGGCAAATGTCACAGCAGCTATGTTAATCAATAGGGACCACATGTGGGTGAGGATTATTACTAGCCGAGGCAGAATAACTAATGGCCACATGCTAGCATTACGGTCAACATTTTGTTAAAATATTTAAAAGCCATTAATTTCATTTAGCGTTCAGTAATGAGGCTTTCAAGGTAGAAGTCTGCTCCGGATAAATCACACAGTCACCACTGTAGCGCTGATGGATCTCATGCCTTAGCTCAACTTCCAGCTGTTCCTGAATAAAATTAGATTAAATAATAATGTAAATACTAAGAAACAGTAATGCAGAAATCTTGCAAACACTCATCACCAATGAACCGAATCTGAATAATAATCTTACTAGATCCTAAAAGAAGGGCCGGCTTCTTGGCATCTTAGGCAACACTTCAACTTACTGCCAGACCCCCCCCCCCCCATCCAGTCCCTTCCCGTCCTGTACCGCCCCCCCCCCCCCCCCCACTGCCAAAAATACCCACTTTCCGGTTCCTCAAGTGATAGGAAGAATTAGGGTGAGTTTGGTCTTGAATACAAGAGAAAGAAAAGACTGTCATTTGTTGTGGCGCACTCAGGATATTTAAAGAAAAAACAATCATAAAATGTAACTTTTAATAATTTTCATTTAAAGAACTGCGACATATAAAAACATTGACCATAGGAGGTACATAGAAAGTAGGAAACTTTAAAAAGGGGATATTATCCTCTTATGGTGAACCCCAATGTTAGTTCCCCTGTATGAATTGGTCGGGGCGTCTTATAGTGTGTATCCGCTTTACTGCAGAGGACTAAAATGAAATAAATAGTATCACTATTATTGTCAGTGTCTTATTCAAATAGTCCTCTAGCAGTTGGTCACTTTATACCCTCTCTTTAAGAAAGTTCTATTTAGGGTAAGTGCTCATATAAGGCAATGGAGATGTCAGCGAGTGGTGGTGTGTATGAATCACACACTATGGCCCTTATTCTGATTGACGCGGACTTTACCGCATACTTTCGGATCGCGTCTTTTCGGCGTCTGCGCATGCGTGGAGAACGCAACGCGCATGTGCCACGCCTTGACTCCGTACCAGTTCGGCCAAATCCCGTACAAAACTGTTCCCCGCAATCAGTCGGGAAATATGGGCGTATTATGGGCGTCATGCGGAATGTCACATGGGCGTAGTTTCAAAGTGGGCAAAACGGGGCGGAAACATGGGCGGACACGGGGGAGTACACTTATGTTGGGGGGCGTACATTCGGATAGCACTCCGAATGCACGCGATCAAAAAGGGAAGAAATGTGCGGTGTCCACAAGTGTACTATTGCTTTGCGGACACCACTCGTTCATGCGGTAGGCGAACGTACGCCTAATGACTACAAGCATTAACACCTGAACCCAATAGAATCTACTCCTTTACTCATTACTCACTAATAGGCCGCTTGTCAGTGCTTTAATTGAAACCATTGCTGCTTCAAGGAACCCTTACTAAACACCCACATATCCTGTACTTGTCAGACACTTTAAAACTGCTAACAATGGACATGACAGAATATTAATACTAGCAATACACATGTGTATTCGACATGTACTCATGAAACCACACATTTTTGGGTAAAGTAAAAAAATTTATTTCTATACATGTCACAGTCAATGCCACTGTGATGCAATGACCAAAAAATACAAAATACAAAAAATAAACAACATGGCAGGAATGTAGCAAAATAAATAATAATACAAAACAAATATAATTGCACACAGATGGACTCCAGCACCTCCTATGTGCCACTGCACATGCAGCCAGTGGGAAATGAGGATGCTGCTGGCCCTTCTACAGCAGGGCAACCTGCACCTGACCATTCTACAGCAGGGCAACCTACACCTGGCCCTTCTGCAGCAGGCCAACCTGCAGCTGGCTCATATGCACCATCAGCAGAATCATTTGGAACACAACCGGGGACTTCACAAGATAGTACCATGGCCATCACTTAAAGTACAGCTGACAGTAATGGCAGGCAAAAGAGGGCAACAGGGGAACCAAAAAGGACATATGAAGCAAGGGCTCATCTGGTTACCCTCAGCACGTGATTGGACACAAGAAGCTGACACACACAGCACAATGGAAGATTTGGGACCACATAACGGTGGAGATTAATGCAGCCACAAGTTCATTTGCGACCACGTTTGGCCTTGGTAGGCTCCTTGGCCTGTGCAGCAGCTCTTCGGGGACGGCCAGATGCTGGGGCAGGTGGAGCAGATGATGTTGAGGGGTTGGCTGGTCTACCCCTCCTGCCAGCAGGGAGTGTTGCCGGTGGTAATGCACCAGAAACGGATGACATTAGGACCCTGTTGCTGGTAACCAGCTCCACCATAAGCTCATTATGGTGGAGGAGGAGATCATTTTGGCGGGTGGCTTGCTCGGCCAGCACCTGAGCACTTGCAGCCATGGCCTGATGTGACTGAGCCATAACCTGCATGCTCGCAGCGATGGCCTGCTGGGTGCTGACCAAGCTCGCCAGGATCTCCTCGGTCCTATGCATCCGTTCTGATGCCAAGTCTCCCTGCTGGTTGATGTCCCCAAGCATCTGGGCCAAGGCGGCCAAATCGGCTTGGGCCGATGGCTGCTGCTGCACAGGCCTACCACTGGGGCCAGGTGGCACGGACTCCTCCACCTCCTGAGCAGAGTCGTCACCAAGCGGTGGGGTGTCTGTGGAAAAAGATAAACACAATTAGGAGACATTCTAAGATAATTACTTGCACAAGTTTATGGCATGACCAATATTTACCTTCCAGCAAAGACGCAAACACTTCAGCTGGGGCCTCGCTATCCATCGTGCTCACCCCCCTGATCTCCTCAACTGATATACAGCTCTCGGCCATCAACTCCAGGGGGGTGAGCTCTAGCCCTGATGGCATGGGCCCGGCCCCAGATGTCTGGCTGTGTTCCCACCGCTTGGTCATCTTCCTCTTCAGGTTGGTTTTGAAGTCCTGCCACCTGCAATGTAAGTTGACATATTAATACATGTCACTCCAGATGTTAGCTGTTGCAGCCATTGCTCTGTGCTACATATTACGACATGTGATTAATGTCCAAAAGATAATATTATATGCAACTATGATATCCACCGTTACAATACACATTCACAATCACCCTACTCTAACTCTCACCGAAATAACATGGCAATAATGTATGTGTATCGTAACAACCTCACGGGCCATTTGCTAAATCCATCTAAGCATCAATTCAATCATTACTTGGCTATTACTGGGCACATGTATGACAAAACAACTTGCCTCTTCTTCACATGGTCCGTCTCACGAACTTGTGGCGCTACTTCATTAATCTCTGCCGTTATCTGTTCCCAAATCTTCCATCTGCGTGTGTGTGTCAGCTTCTCCGATGGACACTCAATCCAATCACGTGCTCGGGGAACCAGGATGGCAAGCTCCTGTGCTTCATATGCCTTATTTTTTTTGGGTGGTTCCTCTGTTGCCCTGGCTCTCCCCTTGCCACGTCCTTGGCCACGCCCCCTGTCACGTGTCGCTGCACTTGAAGTGCTGGCCATGGTACTACCTTGTGAAGTCCCCGGTTGTGTTCCAATCAATTCTGCTGATGGTGCATATGAGCCAGCTGCAGGTTGGCCTGCTGCAGAAGGGCCAGGTGTAGGTTGCCCTGCTGTAGAATGGTCAGGTGCAGGTTGCCCTGCTGTAGAAGGTCCAGCAGCCTCCTCATTACCCACTGGCCGCATGTGCAGTGGCACATAGGTGGTGCTGGAGTCCATCTGGTCAAATAGTTGCTGCAGATCTGGGTCCACCTCTGGTTGTGATCCAGACATGTTAGCAACAACATGGTCACCTTCTAATACACCTTTATATACTGTTTGTGTATCCTGTTTGGCGGACATCAGCGGCAGCTGCGTTCCGTGCGTGAGCGTACGTCGCTGTTTTTTCGCGCCGCATACGGTGGCGGAAATTCCATTGTGTAAAACCTGGCGAAAGTTCTACATGAAATACTGGGCACCAATGCTAACATTGCATAGAATCTTCTGATACACCTGTGACTATTGCACAATACACATGCTATTTGCTAGCATGACATGACATTTGATTCATGACTACTGTGGTATTGTGGCGTTTGATTGCAAGCTAAAAGTAGCCCAATCCCTTAGATAATCCAGGCCACAAGTCATGCAATACTCATCTCTACTGTTATAGACCACACATGTGAGAGCCCTATAAATAGTGACTTGCTGCTAGAATCATTTGTCTCCAGATCTGGACTTGTCAGGGTCTAAGGTAAGCTCTTCCATGCTCCTTGTAGATATGATATCCATTAACAATGTAAGTGTATGAATGTATGCACCATTGCCTCACTGCCTACAGATTGTTGGGCCAGCAAAGTGCGTGTAGCATTATTGCAACATGTCACATGTTCACTATTTCACTCACAGGTCTTAAACCTGTGTGGGTTCATCTATTGCAGGACAACATGTCCCAGCAATAGATGAAATGTCTCATAGTACATGATGTTGGCAAAAAATGCTGACACCTTTATCTGAGTGTTTTGGACGGTGTGTATTGAGTTCATATTATTGTGTCATCATTATAGAGTCAAATGGATCTGAGGGATTTCACGGGGCGGCCATCTATTGTACGTATTGAAGGCTACAAATCTATTTGTAGTGGGATATGGCCATTATGTGCATAGGTGCATCAGTATTTATGTTCATTTCTTTATAGGTTGCTGAAGCAATGATGCGCTACATGGAGAGGAGGCTAAGGGCACTTGCGGCTCTCCCCACTCGTCGGCCAAGGAGGCCAGGACGTGCTAGAATCTATCGCACACGGGTGACTCTGTTTGCTATGCCCGATGATGAGGTACTTACTAGGTACCGGTTACCGCCACATGTCATTCTGGATCTGCTCACCTTAATTCAGAGCGATCTGGAACCTCTACACGGGATCACGACAGCAATTCCGCCTCACACACAGCTGCTGGCGGTGTTGCATTTCTGCGCCTCAGGATCATTCCAACAAGTAGTGGCAGTACTTGCTGGAATATCTCAGCCGGCCTTCTGCCGAATCCTGAGGCGTGTGACGTCGGCCATGTTCAGGCGCAAGGGGCACTTCATGGCCATGACATTTGCCACCGAGACCCTGCGCAGAAGCCAGCAGGCCTTCCATCAAATTGCTGGCTTCCCTAATGTGATAGGGGCTGTGGATGGCACCCATGTACCATTTGTGCCTCCATCTCGAAGTGAGAAGATATATAGGAACCGCAAATTGTTCCACTCACTGAACGTGATGGTGGTATGTGGCCCATCCATGGAAATTCTCGCCTTCAACTCGAAGTTTCCCGGAAGTGCCCATGACTCTCATGTCATCCGACAAACCGGGATATGGCAAAGACTCCAAGAGCTGGAAGGCCGTGATGCGTGGGTTCTGGGTGACTCCGGTTACCCATGTACGCCCTGGCTACTTACGCCGTACAGCTACCCAGCACCGGGCCCACAGGAGGCATTCAATCGGGCGCATGTTGCCACCAGGCAAGTGGTGGAGCGCTCAATTGGCCTTTTAAAAGGTCGATTTAGAGTGCTCCACCGCACTGGTGGTGACTTACAATATGCGCCTCAAATGGTGTCGAGGATCGTGGGCCTGTGTATATTTTTCCACAACATTGCTGTGCGGCGTGAGATACCCTTTGATGAGTGGTAGGTACCATCTGAGCCGCAAGATCCGCCCATGCGCCCATCCCGCGCCCCTGAATGCCGGAGGGGATACCAGCTGCGGGACTCTGTGGCGCAAAGATACTTCAGGTACATGTTATCGAGTTGACAGAACACACCAATTTTAGTCAAAATCAGCCCTTCAAATAAGTACAGTGTGTTAGTTGTCAGTGTTACAAAACTAAAATTAGCCAGCCTGCCCTCCTAATGGCAAAGAAATAGGAGATATTTATCATATGTGCTTAGTTTTGGGGGAAGTTCAATATAGGTGCTAATTATTATACCTTGTACAAGGGATCTTATGTGTTTGTTATATCTTCATTATTGTAGTTGATACTATCCCTGATGACTGGTGAGTACATTGATTTATTCTCTGTGTTGATGTATGATTTGTTTGCAGATATATATATATATATATATATATATATATATGATATTTGAATTTATTCACATGTTTCAACATTTCAAGGAGCAGGCACCCAGGCAGGCAGGCAGGCAGGCAGGCAGGCAGGCAGGGCTGGTGTATAATGCTGGTCTCAGGATACCTGCAAGTATGTGTATGTGTCTTTTACACATAAATGTACGCATACACATAGATGCATAGAGTAAGTAATGCTAACTACAGCTATGCGTTGCTAAGCTATAGCACGCGTTGCTTGGCGGAGCGAGGCGTCATTGGATTTGCTAAGTGCATACACACTGTGTTTTATATATATATCAGATTTGTTCATTGCCATACATCAGCACTACTGTTTTGAAGGCATGCGAATTTGTCACCATTTGTGTTGGCGCAGAGACGCTGTTCATGTAAAGATGAACAATAAAGTTATTAACACAAATAACTGTGATCAACCAATGCCACCACCTGATTGGTTGATAGATGCCATTGTTAACATGGCGGAGACACGAAGGGCAGACCCCTTTACACATGCGGAGCTGAGGGTTCTGGTCTCCGTCATGGAGACAAGGCTGGGCCGTGCGGGGCCCTTTATCACTAACCGCCATAAGCGGAGGGCCTATGCTGCGGCAGGGCGCCGTATTTACGCCCGCACTCGGGTGCGGAGGTCCCTCGGGCAGCTCGAGAGGCGGTGGTCGGACCTCCGCAGGCGCCAGCCCCAGCTCTTGCAGCAAATCAGGGGCGAAATTGCTGATTGTGAGTATTTTAGCTATGAAATTTCGCACTTACAACATAGCATATATAAACAATAACATGTGTCTCATGATAAGTGGGTGTCCATGGGTTTAAAAGTCCATAGACTGTTATGTGTGCTTCTTCCTGGTTAACATGCAGTCATGTGGCTTTTATATGTAATGACATAGCATTGAGGAATCTGATGCATACAATGTGCCAGATCTAATATGTGTTACACATTGATAAATGCCAGGGTTGTAATGTTTGAACAAATTACTAACAATCACATAATAATTTAAATGTCACATTTTTGAGTCCATTAACAGTAAGGAGCTACTTGCCTGCATCGTTTGCCATCATTATCACCCTTCCATGTATGTCTTGTTATGGATTAATACATGTGCCCCAATGACCCGACATTGACCATGATTTTTTTTTCTACCACACAGCACGAGCCCGAGCCCGACAGGCCCGTGAAGAGGCCGAGGCAGACCTGGCCCAGGAGGAGGCCCAAGACCCTGAGGAGGAGGTGGCGGCAAGGGTGGAGGAGGAGGAGGAAGTGGAGGAGGAGGAAATGTTGGAGGAGATGGTGGAGGAGGTGGTGGAGGAGGAGGAGGTGCCTGAGGAGGTGGTGGTGGAGGAGGTGGAAGAGGAGTTGGTGGCAGAGGAGGAGGTGTTGGTGGCGGAGGAGGAGGTGGAGGAGGAGGTGGTGGTGGTGGAGGAGGAGGTGGAGGAGGAGGAGGTGGAGGAGGAGGAGGAGGTGGAGGAGGAGGTGCTTGTGGCGGAGGAGGTGGACGTGGTCATGGTGGCAGAGGAGCTGGCGGAGGAGGGGGCTGAGGAGGCCACGGTTGCCCCAGAGGATTCCAATTCCGAGGGGGAGGAGGCGTGCCAAGCCCCGGAGTCCCAGCAGATCGGTATGTTTACATAATGCATCATTCATGAAGTAGTTGTACTGGTATTTGTTATGTAGCACTGGTGATTAAAAATTTTGTTCCAATACTATTCATATAGACCCCAAAGTGGGTAGCTACAGATACAGGTACGGGTTAGATGGGGTGTCCAAGGCATCCCTTTCATCCAGGACACCTCTCAATTACACAGGTTTGTGGGATGGGTTGGAGCTCCATTTTGAATGCCACATAACCGTTGTAGTTAAACAGGATCCTGGAGTAAAGGGATGAGTGGATCATTTGTGGATTAAATTCACCTGCTGCAATCGTAGATTATGACCCATCAAATAGTGGAATCTATATTGTTGGTGAATGTTATTTATAAACTCTAGGATGTATGCTATAAATGGAGTATGGCCCGGCCTACCTTGGAATGGAGTCAGAAGTTGCCAGTGTCCCAGGAGCCTCCTCTACCTAAACACCCCCTGTAGTTCAGATTGTTTTTTTGCCCTCACAGAATTGTAGGTTGGTTTAGACAGAATTATGATTTTGAGGATGTGTACTGTGCATTCCTGACATTTGCATAACTCCCATGCCACGAACCATCACTGAACTTAGACTGAGCAGATTGTGACAAGTTCTTATTGACGGAGGCCATGACATGCTTGTCATTGGTTAGTCATGGGTGGGGTTGTGACTGAGAAGAAACACTATGACTGTTATGTCTTCTGCAGAGTAAAGGGTAGAGGCAAAAAAAGACAGTATGTAGTAAATAAGTTTGCATGTATGTATTATGTATGTGTCATATCTATTTATCTATGTGTGTCTCTATCTCTCTACATAGATATATATATATATATATATATATATACACACACACATGTCACCTAGCATTTGTGCAATTTATGTCGCAGTATGTGAAATGTATGCATGAATAACATGACTAATTTTTGCCCCTTTGACATGCCCACAGATGACACCACACCGGCAGATGAGGGGGTGCGTGGGGCCCTCCTGCGGGCGGAGCACCACTTGAGGCTCCTGCTAGCCGACCTGCAGGACCTCAGAGATCTGCTGATTTAATTTATTTATTATTTGATATTTTTTTATTTATATGTTCATTGTGTTTTCTAATAAATTGTTTATGCAAGTTCACAGTTGTTGGTTTTCTTTGCACATTAAACAGTATATGTGTAGATTGTTTATAATCTTTTACACAGGGTGTAATACAAACCATTGCACTTAAATTGCTGTAAGGGTTAATGTGTGCAATGCATGTGTTAGGCATGCTTGTAAGGATATATTGGCATTTAATTGATTCCAATTCCAAATAAGCAGTTTTTTATGAGGATAGGTAATTGAATAAGTGGGTCATGTGATGTCTTGCAGAAGATACTTAATAGTGGGTTGTTTGGCGTAAATACTCCGCTTACGTGCGGTAGCACCGCTTGGCTCCCGTTCGGATGCGGTATTCCCGAGCATACTCTGTAATACTCTGTAATACCGTGCATAATCGGAGTGTTTCTCCCGCACACGCATGGTTTGTATGTCGTCCGTAAACACGCCCTGTTCTTAAAGAGTGAGTCCGTCCGAATGCGGAGGACACGTGGGCGTTTCTACGGACGATGGCCGCATGCGGCAAAACACCGTAGCGTGCGGACCGCTCCGTAAGAATGCGGGAATATCCGCACCGATCAGAATAAGGGCCTATCTAAGCCAGTATCTGTTGCCATATGCTGCTTTTTTAGACTGCATATCAGTATCAGCCTCTGTGGAGAGATCGCATTCAGATGTGGATGTGTGACTCTTGTTTACTATCAGTATACACTCTCGTCCCCCGTTTAAAGTTTTTAAGGGGGTACAAGTGTGTAAAAGGAACAGTGGTGTTTCAATTTACCCCAGTTTAATCAGGACTTCAACCCCACAGCTCCAGCCCCAGTACTCTGGTGTGCTGGGCAATCTTTGTATAAATAAATTTACACATTCAGGGAGGTTCAATACCTGTTCCCTAGGTATCCCTAATTAGGGCGTTTCCAGTGTGTGTCCTCTGTTACTGAGAGATGTAATGTGAATACTTTTACCACATTGTTTTTACTGATAGTTTCTCATATACATAGACAGTAATATATCAACATTTTATTAAAATGAATATATGTCAAAGACTGAGGGGAGTACTGATAGGAGGTTTTAATGTTATTTACAGTTCATGCCACAAAACATCCATTTGCAATATTGCTGCATATAAACAGAATGTAGTTCCAGAGGCTGGCAGTTTAAAGATAATATTTTTTAGTGAAAGTTCACCGTATCTCATATGGTGAGTGTCCGTATTGTCACTGGCGAGAGATCACGGTCAGAAGTGAGCTGCGCGTCTCTGTCCGGTATGAGACAACTCGCTGCTGGTCTGTGTCAACAGCCGCCGGTGTCTGAGGGGGAATCGTGGTCAGTGAAAGTGACGCTACGATTCTTACACCCTTTCAGACCCGTTTTGCGCGTTGCTGCACACTGATACCAGGGCTAGATAATATTGGTATCTGCACTTCCGTGCTCCGTTCGCCCTACTTTGCTGAGTACGTGGTCAGGGTCTGACCCCACGACTCTAGCTCAGTGCCTCTGTTATGCGGATACCAAGCGCCCTCTATACATATACAATATACATTTCAGGGGGGAAGGGACATTGGGGGTTTACACACTCTGAGAGTGTCTGGTCGATGCGTGTGTCGCCTGCACCAGCTTCATCAGGACCAGGAGTTTGGTCTTGTAAATCTCAGAAATGTACCCATGTAGTGCTTCTGTGTGCGAACATGTAGAAAGTGTTGCTACAGATGACTAGTTGGGGGTAATGCTACCACCGCAGTGGCCAACATAAACATGTACCCTGGCTGTTGCATTACCTCCCTGGCTAGTGGAGCCTGGTGCTGGTTTCAAAAATATGTGGGACCTCTACGTTTTATTCCCCCCCCCCCCTCATATTTTTGGAACCAGGACTGTTTATGCTTAGGGTAGGGGAACCCACACAGTTTTTAAAACTATCATTTTTTTAACACTTTTACACATCTTGGGCATCTCCTCCTCCCCCCTGCAGCCGGATGTCCTCCCGGCTGTGACACCTGCTGGGGGAGGAGGAGATCAAAGGAGGACGGGAGGGGGGGGGGGGCGCGTGGACGGCGGGCGGCGATAGAAGCCCATAGGCTTCTATAGGGTATCGCCACCCTCTGCCAGGCGAAAACGGGGCGGACGGGTAATGGTAAATAGGAAAATGCAGTAAAACCCCCGTTTTACCGCATTTTCCCTTTAGTACAGCCGCCGCGATGCTGCCGCATATGTACTAACATATGCGGCTATAGGGTTACCACCTTTCCCCTTTAATTCCGGACACATATTAATTACACAGGTTCTGTGGCTGGCTGACTTCAAGACTCCATTTCACCTGGTTTTAAACTTCCACAGAACCTGTGTAATTAATATGTGTCCGGAATTATGCGGCTAGCATCAGGTTGCGGTAACGGAGACCCCCGCGATACCTGTGATGTGGTCTGCGGGGGTCTCCGTTACATCCCGGCGGCTGCCAGTGTCCCCCTGCGTCTCCTCCTCCCCCCTGCAGCCGGATGTCCTGCCGGCTGTGACACCTGCTGGGGGAGGAGGAGATCAAAGGAGGATGGGAGGGGGGACGCGTGGACAGCGGATGGCGGGCGGCGATAGAAGCCCATAGGCTTCTATAGGGAGGGTGGCGATACCCTACCAGGCGAAGACGGGGCGGACGCGTGATGGTAAATAGGAAAATGCGGTAAAACTACAGTTTTATCGCATTTTCCCTTTAGTACATACCGCCCTTAGACACAGCTTCAATAAACAGTCTGCTCTGAGCCAAGTCCCTAGAAATATTACAAAACTCACCCGAGAATTCTCTCTTTACCAAACACAGAAGTAAATAAATATACCACTGCATATTGAGTGGAACATGATCAAGAGAAGGATATCAGTCACCGCAGAACCATCCCTAACCAATTTGATGCCCTAAACAATATTTTGTCCGGAGTCCCCTAAAACTGTTGCCAGTTCTGCCACTGACATAGCACCCCTCTCCCAGTACAGCACCCAGCAGCACAGATCACATCAGCAGCACCCATCAACTATCAGACATTTTGGTGTTCTGTGCCAGTAAGACCCCAATATTTTAAATAGGGAAAGGGGTGTGGTCTTGTGTGGAAGGAGTGTGACTACACAATAGTACCAAACCAAATTACGTCACACAGTAGAGCATCCTTTTTCACATTACATCATATGATAGTGTCCCTTATCCATGTTATGTCACACAGTAGTGTCCATTACTCACATTACATGACATGTAGGGGTAAGTTTACTAAAGCATCTAAAAATTAAGAGGTGATGTTGCCCATAGCAACCAATCAGATTTTGTCTATCATTTTCTATTGCATACTAGAAGATGATAGACAGAATCTGATTGGTTTCTATGGACAAAATTACCTCTTTCCATTTTTATAAACGTAAATTTACTCAGTAGTGATCCACAAAGTAGTATCTCTTTACCTTATAGACGTTATGCCCTTCCCAGTCCTGCTTGGAATTCATGCCTCTAGGCATTTGTGGTGGATTTAGAGGGGACACTTTTTTACATTGTGTATTGATGCTGCTAAGGCTGAGCCAGCTACTGCTGCGCCTGTTAAGCTGTAAGACAGGCAGCGGTCCCGGCAGTGCAAAGCATGGCTCAATATACTGTACCTGGTCCCTCCATGAAGGGACAAGGAGCATAGCTCCACCCCCTGAAAACCCCAAAGCCTCTTCCCCACATTCTGATTGGCCTATGGGCCAAGCAGTCAAACAAAATGGATGACCATCGATAGCTAAACTATTGATGGTTGTCCATCACATAGTTTGTAATTATCAAAGACTAGTTGCAGAATCATCATTGATGGAAACCATTCAATGACAACTTTACCGATGGCCATCCCTAGTGTGTCTCCGTTTTGTAATGTAAATACAATTGTGCTATTGTGTGGCATAATTTGAATTATGCGGTACACTTAAAAGGAAAGTTTTTTTTTACGGTCAGGGCAGTAAGGCTATGGAACTCTCTTGCAGAAGAGGTGGTGAGGGCAGAAACATTGAACACATTTCAAATAAGGTTGGATAAACATTTATTGGAAAAGACATTCAGGGGTACAACCTATAACTACTATTTTGTCAATGTTATAACAATGTATATATATATATATATATATATATATATATATATATATATATAAAATAATAGTTGACAAATCTAGGTCAAACGTTGAACCTTAACTACTATGAATTGGGGGTGCTATTATGAGATCAGACCCCTTTTAGCAGCACGCACTGAAGGCTGGTTATTCAGATCTGGTTGCAGTACAAATTTGTTCTCAAAATGGGCAAAACCATGTGCACTGCAGGTGGGGCAGATGTAAAATGTATAGAGAAAGTTAGATTTTGTGAGTTCTTTTTTTTGTGAAGGGTAAATTATTTTTACACCACATTTTCTATTTAAATTTCAACACACCCAAATCAAATGAAACTCTCTCTGCACGTGTTACATCTGCCCCACCTGCAGGGCACATGGTTTTGCCCATTTTGAGAAAAAATTTGTACTGCGATCAGATCTGAATAAGGGCCAATATCCTGTTATTCCGTGTAAGAGGAAGGGTGTAAAATTATCATTTGCTGAACATCCTAGCACCGGCCCTGGCCGGGACCCTACTACCACCAGTGCCAATGAATGGTCCCTGCTGCCTAAGTCGCTGATGAATGGACCCTGCTGCCAGTGTGAGCTACAGGTGTACCTGATGCTGCTGGTGCTGATGACAGTGGGATCCGCCACTGCCTAGGTACTGTATACAGCTCTCCTTCACTCTCTGTCTTTCCCTCTGTAATCCTGCCTTTCACTCTCTGGGCCAGATGCACTAAGATCCAAAAGTGATAAAATGGAGAGTGATAAACAGCCAGCCAATCAGCTCCTATCTGCCATGTCACAGACTGTGTTTGAAAAATGACAGACAGGAGCTGATTGGTTGGTTGTTTATCACTCTCCATTTTATCCCTTTTGAAGCTTAGTGCACCTGGCCCTCAATCTGTCCACTCTCCTACTCTCTCTCCTCCACTCTCCTTCTCTCTCTCCCTCTACTCTCCTCTCTCCCCTTCCGATCTCCTCCTCTCTCCCCCTTCCACTCTCCTTTTCTCTCTCTGCTCTTCTCTCTGCCCTTCTTCTCTCTCTCTCTCTCTGGTCTTCTTCTTCTTCTCTCTCTCTCTTTCTGCTGTCCTTCTGTCTCTTCTCTCCTCCTCTCTCTCTCCTCCCCACTGTCTCCCTCCGCTCTCTTTCTCTCTCCCAGCTCACCGTCGCTCTCTCTCTCCCTCTGCTCAACAATCACTCTCTCCCCCCTCATGTTCTTTCTCCTGTTCCCACATTTATTTGCCTGTGTCCTACACTTTTATTTTCCCTTTATGTCCCAGTGAACCCATTTAGACCAATTTACCCCCTGTACTCACCCACTGCCACTCACTGCCCCTTCCATTCAACTACTGTCCACTGTCAACCACTGCCTCTCCACTCCACCTTCTGCTTCTCACTGTCACCCACTGTTTATCATCCTCTCTCCATCATCCTCTACCTCTCTTAGTCACCCATTCTTGGCCACCCTATTCCTGTCCCCATTACACACTTCTTTTTACTGTCTCTCTTTGTCCTCCACTTGTCAGTCACACTCTGTTTGTCACTCTTCCTCTCCCGAGGACCGATTGCATGTCCCTGTATTTCTGTACATCCCTATCCCGTGAGGCCATGCCCTTTGCAGTGAAGCACACCCATTTCCTGGGAGCGAGTGCACCCTGGCAGTGCTAACCCTCTTTACCCCATCCCCTTTCATTGCATCCCAACCCCTCCAATTTTCTCCTGGATCCGCCACTGCATTTGCCTACTTTGCCTATGCCTAGGGCTGATTATGAGTCACCAGCCATTAATCTAAAAGGCAAAGGTGTTTCCTTAGTGACATAATTATGCAATGCTGTAATAAAATAACTAATCTATTCCAAAAATATTAAATTTAAATAAATGTTATTATTTCACCATTCTTTATTATCTACTGTATATTGTAATTAAGGTTGTTGGTCAGGATGTTGGCAGCATTAGTCATCTGATTAAACTGAAACCAACACCAAAACTGTACAGTTCGTGAATGGGCCCGACATGCCTACAAAACAATTGTGATGCATTTTGCTAAACAGTCCACAGCATAAGAGTTTGGAGGACAAGCCTCCTTAGTCAGCAGATGAACGGCTTTACCGGCGATGATGTGGGAGCGCGCAGCAGCGCTCACCGCTCATCGCCATGCCATACGCACTGGGCCGATTTGAGCTGAAAGCCGCTCAAACTTGCTGTTTTGAGCGACTTTCAGCTCAAAGTCACCCAGTGTGTATGGGTCTTTACTCTTATAACATAGACTAGCAGTATTTACTATAAATATTTATCAAGCTTAGCCAAGTCTCTATGGGGGGCTGGCCTCACCCCTTTTTGGTGTCTGGCCACACCCATAAGAATGGACCCCCAAAATAGCATTTCCTGGTGGGTCCTTCATGCCCCAGTCCGACACTGCTTATGGTAGACATTAGACTTCTTTGGTGACCACAAGGTAATCTCAGTCTGACCCTGTATAACATATGCAATTAAGGTCCATACACACTGGGCGATTTTGGCCAGCGTGTATGGACAGTGATGATCATTTTCATCACTGGGGGTGGGGGGGGTGGGGGGGGGGAGCAGCTCAGTGCATTCACACTGAGCCGCTTTCCTCCCTGCCCAGCAGGGAGAGGACGGCTTTGCATAGCGCAGCTCTATGCAAAGTCATCCTCAAAGACGCTCATCTGATTGTTTTTCCAGCAGTTGAACGGCTTTACCGGCGGTGATGTGGGAGCGCGCAGCAGTGCTCACCGCTCATCGCCAGGCCATACACACTGGGCGGATTTGAGCTGAAAGTCGCTCACTTTCAAAGTCACCCAGTGTGTATGGACCTTTACTCTTATAAAACATTGTGCCATTCACATTTTAACTCTACTCTTTTCTTTATAAAAAAAAATGGTCATTTTATTACTCATTATTGTATAAATATAGAACAGTTACATTAGTATACCAAAATTATATAAAAGTGTATCCCAATGTCTCCCAATGTCTCCCTGTCTGTCGTATGTCTGTCTATCCAACATTAATATAATTATATGCTGACTATAAACAGAACAAAGTATGACTGCGTGAAGCCCTCTATACTATTATGTGGCTTTCTGCTCCCGCATTAGGAATACTGATTGTGTGATGTTTTGTTGCATTGACAAAACAGCAGTAAATCTCAGCAGTAAGGAAAGTGCTAATGAGAAAGCTTCAGTCACAGTAATACCATTTAGCACTAGAATCAGCAGGGTTCTATGAAGTGCTTATATTGTAAAGGAATATAAAAACTTGAAAGTACTCCTGAAAGAACATTTCTTTTGTCATCCGTTTATTGTTTAATACAGAATTCTATGGCCATGTATATGCAGTATATGCTTAAAGAGGAATATCAGCCGTAAAATAATACTGTATATGTAATAATAAATCCTTGCTTAAGTGCTGCAGTAGATAACTAAATAAAAACGTGAGCACCCAGGCAATGTTTATTCACCTGCACTCTCTCTGCCCGTGTGGTTTGATTTTCTACCAAAGGGTGACAGATACTGCAAGCATTATAGGGTCTTTTAGCCAAGAATGGCATGAGAAGCATCGGTCCAAATGTGAGGGGGTGTGGTATGGGCAGTGCCGGTGCAAAGCACCAGAGCGCCCCAGGCAGGGGCGGGGACAGGATGCTCCGATGCTTACCCTCCCCCCGGCCGCTGTATGGGTTGGGGGTGCCGGTGATTTTGGGAGCTGGCTGCCGTGGCTTTCCTGGGCGGGGGTGTTGGCAGGGGGCAGGCCGCTGCGTCATTTTCCAGGGGGAGGGGGGTAGTGTCGGCCGCCACTGGTGCCACTCACCTCTCTGCTCCCTCCTGCAAACTGGCACCCTCCAGTAGCCAGCGTCCTAGGCAAGTGCCTAGAGCTGCCTTGTGGAGGCGCCAGCCCTGGATATGGGGCTCCGACAGTCAGGATCCCGACAGTCAGTATCCCGACATCAGGATCCCAACTGCCAGTGCTCCAACAGGGGGGGCGAGTGCAAAGAAGCCACTTGTGGGCCCAGTGTCTCGCTACGCTCGCCACAGGTTCTATTCTCCCTCTATGGGGGTTGTGTGAGGACAATAACAGTTTGGGCTAATATTGCTTTATTTGTCATACCTGTAAATGTCCTAGTGAGGGGTTATCTTATGTGCAACCATCAGCAACTGTGATTACAATGGCTGTTGCTATCACAACCAGTCTTGCAGGGATTTAGTAGAAAAAGTCTACATAGACAAGTGACCCTGATCCCAAAACATTTTTTCCTTACCAGAGTGCTCAGAAAGTTTCTCAATCAGACATCTTCACTGTAGATATTTCTGGTTCTTGTGGCTCTGCTTGTCCCCAGGGGTATCTCCCGTGTGTCTAGACTGTTTTAGATATACAAAATGGACAGCTCACCTCTCTGATCTGTCCAGAGAAAAGTAACTTCTCAGACATGGTGTGGTGCCTATGGATGCTGCTGCAAATGAAGACCTTATCCTTCAGTGCCGAGACTGAACTATTCCAGATACAGAAGGCATCTAGAGATGTGCGATGACTCTGTGCTTTGGTTTTGGATCTGTATAAATTTGCGTTTTAATATTGATTTTACCAAAACTCACCTTTTTTTATTTTAGTTTTGGATCTCTATTTTTTTTTTAAATCTATAAAAAAAAACATAATTTAGGCCCTTTATGTTCCTACAGTACTGTTAACCTCAATAACATGAATCTGTCAAGACTCCAGAAGAGAAGAATCCAGCCATGATCCCAGGAGGGGTGGTCCATGCTTTGTCCACAGAAGCAACTTCTGAATGTTCAGCAGCTGAAAAAATTTCTAACCGGGCTTCTGACTATGTACAGTAAAACTCCAACCACAGCATCCACAGTCTCCTCCTGAAGACCAAGATCCAGATCATGTTCAATGTCAAATGTCATAAAGTCTTGTTACATTATCTGGAGGTGGCTGCACTCTTACTAATTCTCATGTCCTTCACAAAAAAGGCTAGCAAGTGGGCTAACCAGTTAATCAAGTGTGAAGATCCATTTCTGCAGGACATGGGGGCCTATAGCCAAGCTGTGATTAAGAGACTTTGTTGACCTGAGTTACTTCCTTTTGGATATTCTCGAAGTCCTATGTCATTGGCCAAGGAGTTATGCATCTAAATTGTAGACACCAATCCTCATGTGTCATGTTCCTGTACTCTCCTCTTCAGGGCAGTAGAGAGCATGGCCGGGCTCAGGTACTCTTCAGGGTCCAACCACACTGCAGCCCAACACACAGCAGCACGTGCTGTGTTGAGAAGAGCTGCTGCAGATGCTGTATGCCAGATAATGGAGGCCCCACTGGGCACCTCCATCCAACCTGGGCCCGGGTCATTATTACCCCTTTGCCCCCCCTCTCTAGTCACCACTGGTCCTTTCGCACCATAGTCCCACATGAAATACATGCATATATGAATAAATATTTGCCAATGGAAGAAGCATACTTTCAGCTACTGTACAGTACAATAGTTTAGGTAATTTCACAATCAATTTGCAGGAAACCCTGCAGAAAAATCAATACTTTTATCCAGTGCCCCCAGTAAGTAGATACTGTATTGGTTTACCTCTAATGATGACAATGTAATATTAGCCAAGATCCTTATGTTGCAAAATTGCTGTATTATTTTCCTTTTAAGCTCATTAACCCTACACAATGAATGGTTTTCTCCATTTCGAATAAGCTGAATGAACAAGACTAGGGACTAGCATTGATTCTAAATTGTGAGCTGTAGTGTTACGGTTCATTAGTGTTCTCCTGATGCGTCATGTGACCACACAGAGTTATGCATGAGCAGTAACAGCAGAACATTTCCTATTCTGAGTTCATATTTCAGTACTCTTTAGCTCTCTTCCTGTACGCCTTTGTGTTAGAATGTACTGTAATGCGTATTGATTCTGTAGAAGAAAGATGAAATGCACAGTGAACCTAAAACATATTGTTAGCATTCCAAAGAAACAATAAATACACTAAAATATAAACGAGTTACAGATTTTAGCGCATAACAGATATTTAAGTATTCAAAGTTTACTTAGTACCTGGAATATTATGAAACCAAACATATACTGTAACTCAGGTGGCCTCGCCACAGATCCTGAGTTGGCACTCACAAACTTCTACAGACAACCTCGTTTTGCAAGAGTGGCTGCACTTACAGAGTAAATACTCTCAATATATAAGACCTTATTCTGATTGACTTGCAAGGCTGCGAATTTTGCAGCCTTGTGAGTCCATCAGACGCTGCCCGCCGCACGCAGTGCCGGCCGCCCCCCCCCCCCCCCCCCTCGCACGCAGGACCCCCCGCACGGCTGTGAATGGAAGATTTACATAATCTTCCATTCACAGGCAGGGAGAAATCATTCAATGGTTGCCGTGGGTGCACGCACCCTGCTTCTGCACATGACCAGAAACTTGCCTGCGCATGCGCAGAAGCTCAACATCGGTCCTCCGTGAGAACGCACGGAGGACCGAATGGATCTGAATAAGGTCCATAGCGTATGATCCAATAGTTCATTCAGACTGATAACTTTAAATCTAAGATGTGCACTGTTTAGGAAAATGTTTTATGTTCAAAGCAGGGAGAGTTAACATTACCGCTTTTTCCTATCAGATAAGGATGGGGACACGCATATATGTACACATACCCTGAGCTGTAATATAGAAACAGATGCCAGATAAGAACCAAGTGGCCCATTTAGTCTGAATCTTTTTTTCATTTAGGTAACCTGAACCCTATTTTATCCTTACTTCGGTACTTGTTTCCTAGCACGGCCACCACGATTTCTATCGTGGTGGTCGTGTCGGAAAAAATCGTGTCGGTCGCGTCGGGTGCATACCAAAACGCACACTACGCGACCGACGCGATGTAGCCGATTTCTCCATAGGCTTCAATGTTAAAATAATTTAACATTGAAGCCTATGGAGAAATCGGGTCCATCGTGTCCATAGGCTTCAATGTTAAATTTTTTTAACATTGAAACTGAGTCCATTTAACATAGTAAAAAATGGTAAAAGGGCCAATATGGGCCATTTCTCATTGGGTATGGCCCCGTCATGTGTGTAAAAAATAATGGCCCCCCATTGTGGCCGCCACCCCCACGATTGACGCGAACCCGAAGCGTGGCGAGCGCAGCGAGCCCGCGAGGGGCGGCGGTGCGCGTCCTCCGACCTTTTCATTCCCCTACTATCCACGTCGGCGTGGAGTTGAGAATAGATTAGTGTGGCGAGCGCAGCAAGCCACCGAGCCCGAAGCGTGGCGAGCGGACGCTGATACCTTCACAGATCTCTGCGTCCCCTTGCGGGCTTCACAGGTATCAGCGTGCGCTCGCCACGCTTCGGGCTCGGTGGCTCGCTGCGCTCGCCACACTAATCTATTCTCAACTCCACGCCGACGTGGATAGTAGGGGAATGAAAAGGTCGGAGGACGCGCACCGCCGCCCCTCGCGGGCTCGCTGCGCTCGCCACGCTTCGGGTTCGCGTTAATCGTGGGGGTGGCGGCCACAATGGGGGGCCATTATTTTTTACACACATGACGGGGCCATAGCCAATGAGAAATGGCCCTTATTCGGCCTTTTCCCATTTTTTACTATGTTAAATGGACTCAGTTTCAATGTTAAAATAATTTAACATTAAAGCCTATGGAGAAATCGGGGGCATCGCGTCGGGCGCGCATAGGCTTCAATGTTAAAATATTTTAACATTGAAGCCTATGGGGAAATCGTGGGCATCGCGTCGGTCGCGTCGTGTGCCTTCTTAAGGCACACGACCGACGCGATGTACCCGAGTATTGTTTTTTTCAAAGGAAATGGCGGGCATCGCGGGCATCGTGTGCCTTAAAGTTAAGGCACACGATGTCCGCGATTGTGGCCGTGATAAGAAACAAGTACCCTTACTTCTTTGTAAGGATATTCAGATTCCTATCCGAAGCATGTTTATATTGCTCTACTGCCTTAAGGCCCCCATACACTAAAGACAAGTCGGACCAAATTCCCCTTGAGCTCCCCCGGCAGCTCCTCGGGAGGCTCACTTATGATTTGGCACTTGATGGGACATTTTTACATGTGACAAATCACAAGCGATTTATCACATAAAAACTCCCCGGGAGCTGCAGCAGCGGGGGGGAGCAGGAAATCCAGGCAACAGTGATTTGTGGGGCAGGCAGCAGTGGGTGCTGGGCAGCTGGCAGCAGTGGGTGCTGGGTGGCGTGGCAGTATGCAGCAGTAGAATTAAAAAATATATTTTCAAAAACTGGCAAGCCCCCGATTGGAGAGAATCCTCTCAGCTAATCAGCGACCACCCAGATGGGAGGGGTTGGGTGAAGTCGGCCCAAATCATACTAGTTTATGGGCCCCTTTAGCCTCTACCACCTCTGATGGCAGGCTGTTCCACTTATGCACTACCCTTTCTGTGAAGTAATTTTTCATTAAATTTCTCCTGAACTCAGCTCCCTCCAGCTTCAGCGCATGTCCTCCAGTTTTTATACTTCTCTACCGTTGAAGAATGTTGCCCTCCTGTTTCTTGTAAAACCCTTGGTATATTTGATCGTATCTATCATGGGTGCCCATGCTTAGCAATCATAGGCTGGGTTTGGGTCCCATAGGATCTGACCAATAAGGCATTCCCTCTTACTATCCGTAACCTGCCTGTTACTAACTCAACCCATTGCGCAGTGGACAGCCACAACTAGGTTTCTACGACATACCACATTACCGCCCAGGCTCCTTCCACTTGTGTTGTATTGTTGTTGGTCATAAGATGAAGAAACATCTCGAAGACAAAGATGTTTATAGTTCACAGTCTTAAAAAATAGCCTATCTCCTTCTCCTTGCAAGCATTGCCGAGAGGGGACATCATACAATGCAACAGCACTTCCACATTTCAAGATGTACCTTTAACCCTGGGCTCACAGGCTCTTTTATCTTCATAAAACATACACACCAATTGTAGTTCTGCCCTGTCTTCCTTACCTAATCATCTTACAGTAAGTGCATGAGCAGTGCATACCTAAGCTCACCTGGGGTTTAGTCAACATGCTGTGATATAATGTGGAATGCAGACACAGCTGCAGTTACACACAGAATATAGACATGCCGTGAATATCTGCATACCAAAAGATGTTAAAGTGTTTAGCTGGAAAACACTGTAGCATTACATTTTGTTTTCAGATACAATAACAATTAGATACAGAATATACTGTAGGCAGGCTGCATATCATTTTAAACAGCAGAAGCTGTTTGTGCATCTGTTTCACATAGCATGTCAAATAAGATTTATTTTAGAGGTGAAAAAGTATAAAATGACAGGTGTCGTACATGACCTTTTTTTAGAGACTAAAGTATATTTTGGATTTTTATGTTTTTTTTTTATTATTATTTGTTGACAATATGCTCCAATTGTGTACTTGTTATAGATTGGACATCATTGTCGAATACAACAAAAAATAGCTCTATTTATATCTGACTTTTGAAAGTTTTGTTGTTGGAGAATTTCTAACTTGGCTCCCATTGCATCCCAGCCTACAACTGTTATACTATACTACGCACTCAGGTTGGTCTGAAATAGTCAGACACTTCCTGGTCTAAAAAATGCCATTATAATTTGGATCCAATTGCATTCAGAGAGTTAAAAATGCATGCCATTACATGGGCAGAGTTCCTGTAGAAATTCAGACATTATATGGGCCAATTTTATGCAACTTTTTTACGGAGGCTAAAATTGGCTCCCATTATATCCTGGACATATACTTAAAGAAAATTTTGCTTCCTTTATCTACTGATTGAGCAATTTTCTCCTTAGCTTCTGCATTTCCACACATGATCACATTCTTAGCCTTCTTCCACTAGGCAAGATACACCTCTTTGTTGCTAATATTTTTCCAATGTAATTGCTTCCAATGTAATTAAATAAATGCAGGGAGGGAATAATGTATAAGGAGAATCAATGTATATAGGAGAATCAATTTACTTCATTAAATATGGGTAGGGTAAGTGGCATAAATTTATAAGCACAATATATTATTAGCATAAGTTAAATATATAAGGGGAAATAGTAGGCACAAATGAAATCGATCGAAATGCGTTAGAACACTTGGGGGGTTATTCTAGTTCACTCTTTCTGACAAAATCCTTAAATGGACAAAACCATGTGCACGGCAGGGGGGCAGGTGTAACTTGTGCAGACAGAATTAGATTTGGGTGGGGTTTTACTTCAAAGTGAGATCTACAGTATATTGCAGTGTAAGTATAAAGCAGCCAGTACTTACCCTGCACAGAAACAAAATAACTCACCCAAATCTAATTCTCTCTGCACATTTTACATCTGCCCCCCTGCAGAGAACATGGTTTTGTCCATCTAAGAAGGATTTTGTCAGAAAGAGTGAACTAGAATAAGGCCCTTGGACCCACAGTTATTCTGCCATTTTTATTGCTGATCTGTTGTCATCATAAGAACTCCATGTGACCAGGACGACATTGATGTGGGCGTGCAACCTCAAACATGAAATTCCGGGACCTCTGTTATCACTGCCAGCTCAGCAGACCAATGTTGATAAAAGGGGTACATTTACCTATTGTAGGTGTCGGGACATTTTGTGGCTACCCCAGCACTACATGAGAATGGCTTCTGTCCCCGGTTCGTCAACCGTTTGAGCAACAACAGCAGTGTCCCTATAGGCGTGCGCAGCCCATGTTCTTAGAGGGTGCACCATTGAAGGGGCGTGTCCCAAGAAGGCACGTTCACATCAGTCTGCAGGTGCGCAGACACTGCAATACACACTAAATAGGCAACATGTCAAATAGAGAACTTTGCTAGCTAACGGAGTCTGATTGACAGTTACATGCATTCATTTATGTGGCCTTCTTGTTATATTCGGTACTATCTTCTGCAGATAAATGGAAGATTGTGTGATACTCCCCAAAGACGAGGGTGGTTTGCACATGTTAGACATCATACCATCGAAAATGGGGCTGAATTTGCACCTTAACGAATGGGTCTGAATCATATCCTTAGTTTTAAAGACACAGTGAAGATGCAGTTGTGTCTGTTTTGCATTAAACTCTTGATTGAGCCCTTCATTTACAACTGTCTACAGTGGCATAACTCTGAACTCGACGCCCCCCCCCCCCCCCCCCCCTCACCTCTTCACCTCCTCATCTCTGCTGCATTGCTGCCCGCCGGGGCCAGCAGATCCTCCTGTCTGCGGTCCCGGCACTCCGCCTGCTAGAATGTCACTTGCAAAATGGCAAAATAAACAGACCGTTATTTAGGATGCAAGAGGAGGTCCCCACCTCCTCTAGCATCCTTAATAACTATAACTGTCTGCTGTGAGGGGGCAGCCATTTTTAAAGTCACATTCTAACATCAGGCTGTGCTATTACCAGCAGGCAGCAGAGGACTGGGTGGCAGCGGTGAGGAGGGAGGAGAAGGAGGGCTAGGGCGCCCTGGCAGCAGAGACAGATGCAGCTGCGGCCCCATTAACCCCCGCCAATAGCTTCCGCAGACCCCTTGGTGCCCAAACTGACCTAGCACCTCCAAGCCACTGCGGGGTCTGCGGAGCTATTGTTACGCCACTGACTGTCTATAACACCACTCTATGCTTTAGTTTTTAGTAGCCAGCACGTGCAGGCAGAGAGGGGGAGAGGGGAGCTTGACAGCAATATAATTAGTCCCTTCCTTATGTAATGTGTATGCAAAAATAAAATGTACACTAAAAGAAAAACACAAACCGTTACCTATATCACTAGATATTTGGACAAGTATTTCTACAATCAGACTTGTTTTTAGTTTTATTCTTAACCTTCCATGTCTTTTATATACAAAGAATAATTAAGCAGAATGTTGGCACATGTCTACCGTATATTAGAAGTTGTCAAAATATGTCATGGTGTAACAGAATTAATTAACGTCTAATCAATGCGCCGTTCTAAAGGTCATTCCCACTGAGACCTGCTGGATGCTGATGGAATCTGAATTGACTTTGTGTTTTACTGTGTGCTATGAAGGTCCTACCTTATTGCCCCTTTATTCATTACAAAAAAAGTAACTAATTGCTATAAAAAAATTGCCCTTATGTAATATAGCAAATTAGTTTTTAGAGCTGTTCGACAGTTTTTTGTTGTTGTTATTGTTGATTTTTTGTTTCTGTTTTTTTGGGGGTGGGTTGCATTGTTTATAAGGGGGGTTTTCTCTGCTATTTTTTTTTAAACTAGCAGCTGTTATTAATATTGTCATTTTTTCATGTGTTATACAACTATTATTATTATTATTTTACTATTATTTTATTATTAATAATAATAATAATAATAATAACAACGTTCTAACACTTTTTTACTAGCACTTGAGATTTAGGTTGGTTGCTTATATAGTAAAATTACTGCAAAATCTACTATGGTTGCAATATGTACAGAAACAGAACATAATGGTGAAATGTAATAATGAGAGATTTAGAACCAGGTAAAAAAACTGGAGATTTCTTACCAAATCTCTCACTTTCGGATTCTCTCATCCTATTACATTTCCTCCAATATGTCTAGAGATGTTTGTTTACCTTTTTTTCTTCAACTAGTTTGTTCAGACACAAATTTGCAAATTCATATTGATTGATTGAAAAAGGTAACTTACCGTACAGTAAAGTCCAGCACGTTAAAAAGTGGTTGACCCCATATGAGTCGATTCGCACATGATCGACCTCTTAGCATGTGAGTCTAACTTTACATTTGTTCCCACTGTCTAGAGATGTGATTGGAGTTTTGTGTTTTGTTTCTGGTTTTGGTTGTAATGTCATCATCATATTTTCTTTTTGCAAAACCGCTATCAAATGTTTTGCTTGAGAATTCCGATTTTTTAAATAAGGTTTTTGTTCAGGGGGGAACGACAAAATTAGCATGGGTCTGGATTTCTAGAGAACCAAACCATAAAACCGAACGATAAGACTTAAGAACCTCTAAACCCTATGTAAATCTTTAGATTTAAAGAATAAATATTAAATGATTTATTCTGCATTATTAAAGTGGTGTATTAATGCATGGGCCTATTAAGAGAAGAGGGAGCATGTTTGCAGTCTGTTTGGGCCCCCTCTCTGAGTACAAGGGTCAATAGGAGACCATATCGCTGTGCCACAATCTATTGGTGCATAGGCCGTGTTCTCTGTGATTCTCCGGTGCATGTGCAAAATGCTGTGAAAATGGACACCACACCAGTTTCCTGGTGGTTACTGTAGAACTGCTGATTCCAATGTAAGATGCCTATGGGGTAAGTATTACAGAAGTGGTTCAGGGAGTGCAATGTAGGCCACCTGGGACCCTGGGGCTCCTATACACTTCACACCTTATACCTAGTGGCTAAATATCAACAATATGGCATACTGTAGACCTGTTGTATAAGAATTACGATTGATAATGCTAAATACATTCATTGGCTGAGAGATGTCACCATTTCGGCTGCTTTTTTATGCAGTTCCCTTGCAGCCGGCTCTCTCGGCTCCTGATTGGCCGCTAGGTGGCCAATAGAATCATTCGGAGGAGAGGCGCGGAAGATGAAACATCTCTCCGTCTCTCCTCAGTCCGTCTCAGGGACCGCCGGAATCGCCGGTGTTTGTTATTTTCAGACCAGGACTACTTCAGACAGAAGAGGATGTGATCTTCGCTGGAGGACCTTGGTGAGTTGGATTTCCTTCCACAGGTCCCCATATGGATTTCTTCGGATCCTGGACCCTGGACTCTTCAGCCCTAGAGCCCCGGACCAGCCCCGGTACCAAGGCCCTGGACTCCGGACTCTGCAGCCCTAGACCCAGGAACCAAGGCACCGGACCCTGGACCATGGAGCCCCGGACCCTGGAGTCCCGGACCCTGGAGCACCAGACCCCGGACTTGGACCATGGAGGCCCGTACCCAGGAGCACCGGACCTCGGACCCAGGGACCTACCGACGGGCTCAACATAGGTATCAGTATGTGTGGGCTTTGGATGTATTAAAGATTAATTTTTCTTGTGTCTGTGTGTGTTTATTTGACTATTTTTCATACTGTGGAACTACAAATGCCAGCGGGCCCTTTAATGCCCCGCATGCTGGGACCTGTGGTTCACCAAGTCCCAGCTTGGGGGGGAGGCTTGCTGGGACTCATAGTTCCACAGTATTAAACAATAGTTTATTCTTTCTTTTACACTGAATCAGCCCGGTGACCACCGCTCCAGCTTCAGCCTGGTCAGGTAAGTCCTGGAGGGGGGAAACCCCTTTATTGGGGGGGTCCCCACTCCCCCAGGGCCTCTGGCCAGGCTGACTGGTCAGTAGGGTCAATGTTTTGGCCGCCGGAACTTATCTAATAAGTGTCCCCCGGCTGTGACATTACCCTGCTGGCTGGTTTGGCCTGGGGCTGGTTCTTAAAATACGGGGGACCCCTAGTCATTTATTTCCCTATATTTTGGGAACCAGCCCCGTACCTGGAGCCTGGGGCTGGTTTTTAAAAAATCGGGGAACCCCTATTTGACGGGTTTCCTGATTTTTTATTACCAGCCCTGGCTCTTTCAGCCTGTTGCTGGTTACGGCTGTGGGGGAGACCAGACGCCATTTTTTAAATTTATTTATTTAATGTTCTATTTTTTTTTACACTGACTGATCCGTGCAGACTGCCTACACAAATTCATATTAGCAGCCATATATACGGCCGCTAATTCGAATGGTTACGCCATCGGAGGGTTACAAAGCAGTCGTATTTGACTGCTTTGTATATTTCCCTCCGGAACACGACTTTGCATACGGCTGAAACAGCCATATGCAGTCGTAGTCATTCATATTAAGAATACAAATACGAAATTATGTATTCGTATTCTTAGTAAATTTCCCCCTAAGTGTCTAACCCTAAAACTCCTTCCCACTGCTTATCCCTAACTTCTCCCCCAAACAGCCTAATTCTAAGAGGCCCATTTATTAACATTATATTTACTAAAATTATAGTGTGTGGGGTTTTTAGAAAGCAGATTGCATTTCCAGTATTGTTCCTGGACCACAAACCCAAGGCACCCCTGCAAGTGTCCTGAGGCCCTCCAGGGTACCACGGCACACAGTTTGGGAACCACTGCTCTAAACCACAAACTTATTCTTTAAGATTGATGTATTATCTCTGTATATTACTGGAGAACTAAGGGGATAGAAAGAACTTCAATTTTATTACTGCAGGGTGTCCAGGGCAAGAAGTCAATTGTATCAAGTCGGCCTGCCAAACATGTAAGGGGAACTGTCCTGTTGACCATCTGCTCTGCACATAGTTAGGGCATAACTACCATAGGTTCAGGGGGTGCAGCTGCTATGGGGCCCAGAGCAGAGAGGGGCCACTTCCCTGTCACAGTTTCATGTGTTATATACATTTTTCACCATTGGATGGTGCTTGAAGGCCCTTTGTTATGGGGCCTAAAAATGTCTAGTAAGGCCACTGGC
The DNA here is from genome assembly GCF_055691185.1 of Crinia signifera. Classification (NCBI taxonomy): domain Eukaryota; kingdom Metazoa; phylum Chordata; class Amphibia; order Anura; family Myobatrachidae; genus Crinia; species Crinia signifera. Next base: position 77,725,272 of record NC_139217.1, read on the forward strand.
ACAGGGCATACACTAGCTTTCTCAATATCTAATGTAGTAAGTTTCGAAGGACGGTTCATGTAGCACTGGGGGAGGGGTTATAGCAACATGGACGAAGTTGGAAGTTTTTGTCAGTGAAATAAATTTCTCCACCAAATGACACCACTCAAGACTGTGAATGGCCATCGCCATTACCTCCAGCAGGTCCCTGAATGAGACTACTGTGGGCATTTTGAAACCTCCCCTTTTCAGTACTGCTACTGGAACTCTCCATACTTTCTATTCTTGGGTAAAGTGCTATATACTGTACTGTCATTATGACAATAACAGCTGAATCTCAATAACATTCTGTTTTTCCCTCTAGAAACAAGTTCTGTAAAGTACAGTAGCACATGTGATGGGATGATAATGAAACAGTAATCTTCTACTGACCCACACATAAACAAAGTCATTTGCAGTAAAAGCTCGGGGTTGAAGTGAAAATTGACAAACCGTTAATGGAAATTCAAGGAGTACAATAATCTCAATGGAGAAAGGAAAATGAAAAGATAAGATTGCTACAACACACATTATTAATAATGGATGGTCAAGTTAGCAGGTCTGCTTCCGGTAGTATGTTCCTTTGTCTTTCAAAACATTCCATTATAGAATACACATACTGTATGTGGTCAGAATTGAAACTGATCCGGTCACTCAGTGCCTGTGCAACAACCGGGAATTTTAGAACCAGATTAATGTGGGTCTAATAGCAGCAATTAACCAAATCATTATTCACGCAATGAAAAGTAATTATTTAAAAAGTCTACTTATCATGCTTAGGTAAATTACTTTTTGTCTATTATATAACAACAGTAGCTTAAATGCTGATAAAAGTAATACTTTGAGTAACAGATACAGGGCCCAGTGGCAAACGCAGGATTTTTAGAGAGGGGTTTCCAAATGTAGTCCACCTTCTCCCACTCTACAGTGCATTGGAGTAAGTACGGGAGTCTGGAGTGGTAACAGCCCTGAAAATTGGTATTTTTATACACTGGATACTGTATGGAATACAGTATTAATATTTAACAGTACAGATTGTCTATAGTATAGGCTGTTTCAAACATTTAAATACGATAAGTGGTCAGGAATAAACATAATAGAACCAGTACTACACTTTGTAAGCTCACAATCTCCCACTTCATGATAAGGCTCCTGTCTCTTCCTCCTGGTAGCAGCTACTCTCTTGTCCATTCTGATGTTTAAGGTCTCAGATCCACCTATACAGTAAATGTGGTAGAAGAAGCTGGTACACTGGGCATGTGCAGCAGCTCTGCTCTGTCCCTTACACTGCATGATGTGGTGGCAGCTCTACTGATCATATTATATACCAGTGCTATTGCTGTCATAATCTAAGGCACTTGTCAAGAGGAGGGGGTTTCTGGGAAACCGGACCCCCCCCTGCATTTGCCTATGGGGCCAGAATCATGATAAACAGCCAGCCAATCACTTCCTACCTGCCATGTCACAGACTGTGTTTGAAAAATGTCAGGCAGGAGCTGATTGGCTGGCTGTTTATCATTCGCCATTGTATGACTTTCGAAGCTTAGTGCATCTGGCCCACAATATGCATTGTCTGCCCATAACATAAGTGCATCTCATACTACTAAATATTAATTTCGCACCACAGACTGGTAAAGTATTGTATAAGTACAATGGTGATAATCAATTCACTTCTCACCAATGTTGTGCCCAATGTACGAGTGAACAAACATTGGGCTTCATACAGACCTGATCGCACAGCAGCTAATTTCCGGAGCCCTGCCACCCCGCCAGAGCGAAATCCCACCCCGTGCAAGCCTGCAAATTGCATAGCAGGCCTGCAAATAGCTGGAAATCCATTCCTAAGCTGCTTACCATCTTATTCTTTTTTTGTGTAGTCTGTGCATACCCCAGGACTTACAATAGAAACAGACTGTTCATAGCCATAGCTGACGTCACATGAGTTTGGAAAAATGCCAGCCAGGAGCTGACTTGGAAGTTTATCTCTCTCCACATTATCACTCACCAAGGCTTATTACATCTGGCACTATCTAACATGACAGGGCCTCCAGTTCATATTATGCCACACTGTAGTGCTTCCACTTCATATATTACCATAGTAAAGTGCCCCAGTTCATATTATTTGTCGTTATAATGCCCTCCAGTTCAATTTATACCACATTACAATGAGCAGGTCCACAGGCATATATAGATATATTGCTGGCTCCAAGTCAAAAGTTTATAAAGGCCTCCCACCATTGTGAACTGTGACAGGAATGGTAGGCCCCCTCTTAGCTCTGGGCCCCGTAGTAGCTGCACTCCCTGCACCAATGCTAGCTATGCCCTTGTATACTGGTTTGTTGTGGCAGATTGTCGCCTTTTTCTTTGCTACAATGTATTGTAATATTATTATTATTAGGATTAATCAACTGTTGCTGCCATATTCAAAGGTGGTGGACACACATATGATCAGTGGCGTAAGTTCGTCACAGTTGCCCGGAGGCAAGATATATATTGGTGCCCCACCCCCCCACACACACACACAACCTTATATAATATAATATATGTCTGTTCTGAAATATGTGTTTTACACACACACACACATATTTATATATATAGAGAGAGAGAGAACATATATATTTCAGAACTCAGCTACAGAAGGGATATCATTGGCTTTCAATTAACTGATTTGAACCAGCAGGGGTGGAGAGGTGCCCCCTCGGGAGCAGGAGCCCGATGGCAGATGACTCCATTGCCTCCCAGAGTTCTGCCCCTGCATATGATCCTTGAAGTGTGTCCGGTTGCCTATAACAAGTTACCTTGGGGGGGTGGGGGGTAAAAACAGCCACTTACATCCTTTACAGTGCCAGTGATTTGCCTGGCAATGTCTGCCTCCCCTCTAAGCAACTCCCTCCCCTCCTCATCAGTCCATGTTGCCATAACTGTATGCTCTGTAGTGTAGAAATAAGCCAGCAATGCTTCTCGAAATACTTCAAATGCTATTTCTTTTGTTTCATGATTCAGGATAGTGTCATCAGGCAGGGAGACAGCCTGTCACCTTCTGTGGCACAATCATGTGTTCAAAATATCTTTCACAATACAAAATTAATTGCCTTTGAACCGTGTAGGATTCTTCTTTTTAAACGGGTTCAAATACTGTTTTTTTTATTATGGAGCTTTCACACTGATCATAGCCCATCATTCTGGTTGATACGCCCCGTTGCGAATTCGCAACAAGGACCAATGTGCAGGTCTTCACTGCGGGCACCCTCAGAGACTTGTATAGTCTCTGAGGCACATGCAGCAGGGGTGTGTGTGTGTGCAAGAGGCGGGCAGGGGGTGTTCTCATGGAAACACCCTGAATTTCCTGGGCATACCCAAGAAAACGCTGGGCATCCCCATGCGAACAGGGGTGGCTACCTGCATTCTGGGGGAGAGCAGCTGATGTCACAGGATGCCAGCTGCCTACCCTGTTCACAGAGCAGGGTGCTGCAGCTAATCTAAGGCACAGGAGAGTGACTTAGATTAGCGGGCGCTTCAAAAATCATTCAGTGGTCGTGACCATCGAAAAGGCTTTGCCTGCTCTTAGCCTGCATCGTAAGCATGGCAACTGAAGCATGAGTTTGACTGGAGAGAAGTTCTAAAACCATCTCATCTTCTATTTTACAGGTACATGAATCCCATTTTGAACATCTGATGCTTTCATTTAAAGAACAGTCTGCATTGTGAATTGTTTTGTTACTTGGAGCCTGCAACTTCCCCCTTCCACTAATTAGCCTGTTGAGGAATTTGTGCAAACACCAGCCCCTCCCCCTGTACCAGCTGACCCAAACTTTCCTTTAATATTGGAAATGTTTGCAAGCCTGCTTTAAAGGCTTTGCCTGCTCTTAGCCTGCATCGTAAGCATGGCAACTGAAGCATGAGTTTGACTGGAGTTTGGACTGGATTTGGACTTACACCCGCACATGGCATCATTTTATTTTTCATCAATTACCATCTCTCTCAGTCTCTAAGCTGATGAAAGCTATGTATTTTCTTTGTTTACTGTCTCTTTACAATGATTTGTACCATGTACCTCCGTAACCACGGTTTGCAAAGCCTGTATACTGTACCATCACTAGTTGCACACCCGTTGAACAACAAGCTGGCAGGGTGTGCCAGCTTTGGAAGAAAAGTGCTGCATCCGGTTGAACTCATGCTTCAGTTGCCATGAAAATTTTATTTTTACTGCTGCCTTTGAGCAGCATGATCAAGATGGCGCCGCTGATGGCTGCCTTGGAGCTGTGCAGCTCAGCCAAATATGTTCCATGTGTGATAACTGTACTGTCTCTCTGCTTGTATTGTTACCTACCTGGCTGTTTCGGTGACCAGTGGCACCGCTGATGGCTGCCTAGGCGCTGTTCAGCTCGGTGGGTATGTGCTCCCTATGTGATAACTGTACTTAATGTTACCTTCCTGGCTGTTGCAGCGACCAGTGGCGCCGCTGATGGCTGCCTAGGCACTGTGCAGCTCCGTGGGTATGTGCTCCCTATGTGATAACTGTACTTAATGTTACCTTCCTGGCTGTTGCAGTGACCAGTGGCGCCGCTGATGGCTGCCTAGGCGCTGTGCAGCTCAGCGGGTATGTGTTCCCCACATGTAATGTCTTAATGTAATGTATGTAATGCCTTCACCCCCCCACCTTCATCCCTGCTTGATGCTGCACTGTAAATCCACAAAAAATTCCTAGTGTGCGCAAGCATACATGGCCAATAAAGTTGATTCTGATTCTGATTTTGGACCCGTGCACAAGCCTGCGTATGGCTGTTTATTCAAAACATCCATTCGCAGGCAAAGACATTCTTTGATATTGATAAATTCATTTTCTCCCCAGATTTTCCATGTAACATAAATGTTGGCTTATAAAACATTATGTTGAATCTTATAGCGGTGCTATAGATCACTTTTTATGTTTCCATGTCTCTGTATTAATTAATGGAACAGTAGAGCAACCTTCTTTTTGATTCCTGCAAGGTTTATATGTGAACAATTCCCAATATGCTTATACAGTACAATTAAGTTATACTTTACAATCGTTATTTGCTATAAAACAACCAACAATGTTAACAGAAGTGAGCCATTTTTTTTCTCTACGATAGGGAGTGCAATAATTAACCACTAGAGATAAAGGTACATGTCATACCTATCTACTGTACTCTCAAGGAAGCTGGTGAGAGTCCTGCATCCTCGGAAGAGTCCCTGGATATCCCACCAGATTCCAAAGTGAAGCAGGCAGGATGTGGACAAAACACATAAGTAGTGGATCTGTTTTGAGGGCTGACCTTAAATGACCTAATTTAGCCACTCCCACTTGTCACAGAGCCTGGGGTTTTTAAGAGCTGATGCACGTCTGGTACTTTGCAGAGCTCTGCAATCAGGTATACACTGCCCAGCCAGAGAGACATCCCATCCTGTGCTAGGCTGCAATAAGCATAACAAATGTTTTTAGCCCTGCAATCAGCTGCAACTTAATTTGCAATCACTTGCCATCGAATGATATTTCCTGTGTGTGTGCAGTCTGTGTGTAGTACAGGCCTTACTCTATGGCCGCAATAGAAACAAGCTGTTTTAAGCCAGAGCTGACATCACATGACTTCACTTCCATCACCTGGGCATGCCTGTGTTTTCCCTGACACTCCCTGAAAATGGCCGGTTACCACACCAAATGCCAGCTTCCTGTCACTCAACTTGCGTACCGCCAGTGATAAAAAAGTAGCAGGATTTTATTGCAGGATGGCCTTGTACATGCATACTACGAGTTGTATGCATGCGAAGTCTATTGATTATTGCCTAGCTTGCGAATTTGCAGCCGTGCAATCAGGCCTGTACAACCCCGTTTGTTGGTACAGGGTGGGGAATAGTGACGTGTTAGTGTGGCCCCCGAAGATGACTGCGTAAATTCCACTCTTTGCTTCTCCGCGAGGAGAGTACTAAAAATAGAGATAATCTGAAAAAAAATACATTTTGGCTTCTGGGTCTATTTACTAAAAGACTTGATAAAGTGGATGGTAGTAGCTCCACTCATACAAATAATACCAAAGGTAGTAGCCACACTTATACACATAATGCACACAGCAGTAGCACCATTTATATACATAATGGCCACAGTAGTAGTGCCTCTTATATGGGATGCCGATAACATCTAGGCGGTCAGGATCCCAGCATCCGATATTTGGAACACCTGCTTTGGATGTCTGAAAGGATCAGGATGACGATGCCAGAATACAAACAGCTGGCAACCCGATATGATATTGATCGCAATCGGCCAAAATCGGTCCAAATCGGGTTGATGTATGCCCACCTTAAGTCAAGCTGCAGGAAGGGAGGGTTATGGGGGGAAGGTTAAGTATACTTACCTTTCCTTGTCGGGTTTCCCATCTCTAGGATGCCGGCATCTGTATTCTGACTACTGGCGTCCTGAGCACCGATCATCTATACATATCCCTATTAAGCACATAGTGTCCACAGTAGTAGTGTCATTTACACACATAATGCACACAGTAGTAGCGCCGAATATACCCATAATGTCCACAGAAGGGAATGTGGTGGAGGCGGTGATGAAATATAGTCAAAAAGATGTTAGAGAGAGAGAGGTGTAGAATAGACTGGCAGTCAGATGACGGTTACAGCTTTGTGGGTGCCTTTCCAAATTATGTATTATTATGTAGTTCAGAACAGATAGGCGGCACTTTAGCATTGATAAATAATTATTTTAGTGCAGATAATGGAAACAGGTCAACACTTCAGGGTGTATACAGACCTTTTTTCAAGACAACCATGCAGCATATACATTATGTGCGGGGGTAACCATAGTGTGGGATGATTACTGGGCAGATGTACTAACGCCTGGAGAAGGGATAAAGTAGAGGGCACTTCTGACTGTCATGTTTGCCCCGCAGCCTGTAACATTGACTGCTACTTTCTATCTCTCCTGTCTGATCTCCAGACTTTGGTACATCTGCCCCCCAATTATGTTTCTCCAGTACATGAAACCAATGGTGAATGTTGAGATATTATATATATATATATATAATACCAGGAAGAATAGGCTGTATATGCCCTAAACCGTTCAGTAGATTTAATGAAGACTTTACAATACAGTTCATTCAAAGAATGCAATACAAATTCAAGCATACATGGTATACGAAATAATCTTATACGAAGGTAAAAGGGTGGAGCCAAGATAGTCACCCAATTTTTCCAAGGAAAAGTCCCAGTGTCCGTTCCTATAAATGCTTCCTGATGTTGTCCCGGTTCGATTTGGCCGATGGTAAACGACAGTTGGGAGTGATGTTATCCTCCAACCAAGGGAGCACCTGATGTTGTTAGGGCTCAACCTGGTTTGTAGTTGGTACAGTGTCCTGATTATATACGGCTGATGGGATTTGCTGTTGAAGCTGGTCCGGTCACAATGGGAAAGATGAGTCAGAATTCCAATAGTGGGTGTCTGGGCTCTGCCACACCGACGCGTTTCACTCTTGGAGCTTTTTCAAGGTGTCACCTTGAAAAAGCTCCAAGAGCGAAACGCGTCGGTGTGGCAGAGCCCAGTAGTAGTACCAGCCATTCTATATACTATATTTATTTTAAAGTGTATTTTAATAAATTTATTTTTATTTCCTACCTGCTGCATGTTATTAGATAAAAGCGCGGTTTCACATCCCTTCTTTCCATATACTTTTTGTTTGGGCTTGACTCCCTTACTTAAGAAACCACAGCTATAGCAAAGCCACCCGTTTACAGGTGCCCTCACGGGACACTTTGTGCCCCACCCATTTTTTCCTCTTCACGAAGGTAAAAAGGTATACAAAGAAACTGAAGAAGACTGTGGTACAATAGAAGAATGTGGTTGAAGACTGTGACTTTGATGCTGAAGAAAGAAGAGTTGTAGTTAAATACTACAGGATTGAAAATGGTAGCTTTTGGGTTGATGAAACAAGATCAGTAGCTTTGAAAATTGTAGCAATTAAAGACTGCGGCTTGTAGACAGTGGAAACAGGACTGTGGCTTTAAGACTGTAGACTCAGGAACTGTGGCTTTGAAGACTGTAGTAATAATGACTGCAGCCGAAGACTGTAGCAACAGGTCTGCGACTTTAAGGCTGTAGAAAAGATACTGCAACTTTAAGGCTGAAGAAGGTGAGCACTGCCAGATCCAGGGTTCAGCGAGTCTCTCCCTGGCAACTCGTGGAAACAAAGTACACGCATGGCTAAGTACAGTATACCAGGAAAGAACAGGAGCTGGACTGGCAAGAGTTAACTGGCACAGAGTCTTTGATGCTTACTGCATGAAGTAACCTGAAGCACTAGCAAGGTACCTGAGGGCTAAATCCAGTACAGGAGATACATGTAGAACCAGGACACATTCACCATAGTACACAGCCTCCCAGCGCAGCTGCTCAGCCAGATTCCACAATGGCAGCTACAACACGCTGTGATACGGCACCCAGGATCTGCCTACCACTATACCCCAGAGCCGCACAAAGAGGAAGCATCCAGCGGGAGACCGCCGAATCCAGAAACAGAGGTAAGCTTCCGAATACTGACACATTCATGTCTATTTGTCTTTGCACATTAAATTTTCAAGGTATAATTTTCATTAATATCAGGTGAGCAAAACTATTTTTCAAGTTGACACAAAGTTTTTTTAAGTACCCTAATTATTTGTTTTTCTGTCTTCTGTTACTGTACATGTACAGGACCTGGGGAAATAGACTTGTTTGAAGGTCATTATGTACACCGGCGCTATGGGAAGCATTTATGCTTTGAACCCACTTAATGTATTTCCCATTTTTTTCTCATTTACTTGAGGTCTTTATGCTTTAAAAATTGCTGGTATTATATGAGATGTAAGTGGTACACAAACAATCATTTTGCTTATAATTCCAACTACTACACCCCAATTGTTTTTATTGTGTGTTAAAATTTTCAGGATCCTGACGTCTACACATGTTAATACAAACTGGTTTTAAACATAAGAGTATTAATGTGGTTCTTGTTTCTTTTATTTTAGTATAAGACACATATGATTTATACGACAGATTCACCAAGTTATTTAATAGCTTTATTCAATCAAGCTTGTAATTGGAGCTACAGTATTTTGAAGGTGATTGGATTCTCCCAACAATGTAGCAATCCAAGTGGTGTTCTCGGATAGCAGACACATACAGTAATGTTTTTGTGCACAAAAAGGAAATTACCTTAGCTGGAACTATTAGAATTAGTGTCCTCTAGTTAACAAGAATACACAAATGTTTAAACAAACACACATATGTACCACGGACAGCAGAAAGTATAAAATAACTAGTATTGCTGTAATTATTATTATTTTACTTATTTTTAGAAAAATGTCACGAACTTGTGTTCTTATGTTTATATCAATTTTATGTATGTAGAATTTGAAATTGACTTGACATACAATTATACATTTTTAATGATAGCAGCACTATATTTTAGCAAGCCAATGTTCGTAAATCATTTCACATTTATTCAGTGTTAAGAATATTTAGAAAATACCATATACTTTAGTTCAGCACTGTTTTTTACTTATTTGATTATAATTATTGTAATACCAAATTACCCATAAAACAACACTTTTATAGTTATAATCGTTTTTCTGTGATTGTTGTCTAGTTTGCACTACTTCATGTACAAAGAATACAGTGAAAGGTTATTTTATAATAGTCCCACAAAAATGACAATTAAAAAAATTAGATTCAAATCAATTCCCAATTTAAAGATATGATGGAAATGACAATTTAAATTCCCTGTACTGTTAACTAAAATACTAAAAATGAATATTTATCAGAGCAAACGTTAAACATGATCTTATACTAGTGTTTACTTTTAATTCTGTGATCATGCAAACTGAATATTTTATTGTATTACCCCAATATTATTCCAGGTATTTCCATTGGTCTCAAGTTTTGAAGTTCATACTACAAATATTGTTTTATTTATTTTCATAAAAGTCTTCACAAAATTGTATATTAAATACAGAAGGGAAAGGGAATATGATTTCATTCTAGCAGTAGAAGTGGTTTTCTTGGAGACATGCAATTATTTCATTTTATGTTTTACTTCGCAGAAAATCTTTCTGGAATGACAGTTTCATTATTCGAAGTTACATCATTATAAAATGTCACATTGGCTAAACAAGTATTCATAAAATTCCTATGCAAAGATGCACAGTTGTATTTATATCTATATAGAGTATTTTGTGAGGAGAAAAGGAGTTCGGTAGAAGTACTGTACACAGAAACCACACACAATTCACAACTAAAGTAAAATGTTCCTATAAATCATATTTTTCTAATAATTCCATCTGCCATGGGCGTTTTTTCTCAGGAAAATAATCTGGGATTTTAATTTTTTTAAATTCCTGTATACATTTTTTCATTTCTTCTTCAACGCTTGGCTTCTCATAGACTTTTCTTTTAGAAAGGTTATTATCCCTGGACCTACTAACGAGGGTTTCAAAGAGTTCACTGTTCCTTCGCTTATCTGGTGGTGGAACCCACTGGACATGGCTCTTCTTTGAGGTACGATCCAACGTTAAGGTGTTGGGTTGATGAACACTTGATAAGCACATGGATGTGTTTTCCTGTGGGGTGCTAGCTTCAGATTGGCTGTCACAGCTAGATGTAGATAGTTCATTACATGATGTTCTACTTCCGCTACCTTTGTCTAAGACGTTTTCTTGCTTTATTTCTTCACAGTCTAGTTTTGGAGATACTACTTTATGTGGGGATCCTAAGGGTACAAGACAAATAAAGAAATATATGTAAATAAATATATCTTTATATAATACATTAATGAAATATAATAAAATTGTTATAAACAATCACAACAAATAGCATTTCTGAAATACAGATTTAATACTAAAGAGAAAATAAAATAGTAACTACTCTGCATATATAAGGAAAAAATAATACAAAAATGAAATTATTAATTAAAAAAAAAATATCCCACTGGTAAGTCAGTCAAACAAGACACAAATATTGAAAACATATATATCAATTTATTACCTTCTATTATCAAAAAAACATAAATATGAAATAAAATGGAAGTAAAATCAAATACTACCTAGACTTCTGGATTACATTTAGTTATTGGTTTCACAGGTACTACCTTGTTAGTACATTAACTGTTGCCATCACAGGTGGCGATAAAAAAATTATAATTATTGGGGCAAAATATGGTTGAAGAAAAACAAGACCTATGGCGAGAAAAGCCAACTACTTCTGCATTGCTAGTGGGAAAAACATCTCATCTTGTGTATCATGATCATATTCTGTAAATGAGCTGTATCCGATGGTCCCACAGAACATACTGTACTTCCCTGTTAAAGGATTTCTAATGAAAGTCTTAGAAAACTATAGGGAGATGTGCTTAGCCATGAAAAGTGATAAAATGGTGAGCAATAAAGTACCAGCCAATTAGCTCATAATTGCCATGTTACAGTCTATGGGAGATATTTATTGTGGCCTGCGAGGGGGTTTGTACAGCAAGGATGGCTTTTCCTCGCCTAAAACAAGCCATCATCGGTGTCAAACCCTCCACCGCCATCCCCTTGCCATATTTAATGTAAGGGACAAATCCTCCCTATGTGGCAAACCTTGCCATTTTAATGGCCATACTCGCCACTTCTACCTCGCATCAGGGAACAGGCGAGGAGGAAACAGCGAGTGAAGGGGAGTGCATTGAATACTAGCTGCGAGCTATCGGCACTTCTTGTCGTCGATAGCCCGCTGCCAGGGGCATTGAATACCACTCTATATGTTTGAAAAATAAGTTAGAAGCTGGTAGTTTGGTACTTTATCTCACTCCATATCCAGACTTAGTACATTTGCCTCTTTGTGCCTCAATACTTCTACTGGAACTTCATGCTGTGATTTTTCGGGTGTATTTCTCAGTACATTTTAATTTAAGAAGACCATTTGTACACACAGCACAGGCATACATAATAAATATAGCCCAGCTGTACCCTCACAATGATAATTAGCACTAAAGGAGTATTCAAAAAAATTTAACTAATGGTTGATGTGGTCCTAAAGGGATACCAGATATTGGTGACAATTTTACTGTAACCACCATATGCATTGTCTGCAGTAAATGTTGGCACAGGCTGATTGCACAGTGTTGTTTTCAATGATCAGGAAGACGATGGGCTATTTAAAATACAGTAGCATGTAGGTATACTGTATTCACTTAAGAAATCATTGCTGGTCTACAATTTAAATGGCTCATAAAAGAGACCTAGACAAGCTAACACCATGCTTTACAGGCAGTAAAACCAGTAGCATAATGTATGCAGGAGAGATTTACAGTATGTTGAGAACCTTCGCTGCGCCACGTCACCCAAGGCGGACATTGATTAAATACTAACTACCTTTTTATTCAAAGTCGTATTTTTATTTTTTATACTAGGCTATAAAGAAATGTTTTATATATTCAAACAATTTAAACATATATTAATAATAACAATAATTTTTTATGAAAATGTATGTCGCAAGCTTATGCAACACACCAGTTCGAAATGCTATTTTCCCATTAGTGCCTCATTAGCAATGTACCCCAAGAGACATTACAACTTTTATGCTTCGCTTTCAAAATATGGATACAGATTTCTTCAGTTCTCCAGGTAATTCTTATCGCTTTACACGGATTTGTTTTAAGGGATCAGAACCTATTTAACAGTTTTTAATCCCTTAAAGGCAGCACTAACATTCTTACTGGGTTATGTAATAGTTGTAATTTAAACATAAAATAAATAATAACACTATTCTCATAAAAAAATAATTATGTAAAATGGAAAGAAAAGATTAAAAATGATAAATATTTAATAGTAAATGTTTTAAGGCAAAGAGGGATGCAGTTTAGTGAGCGATATTAAGAAAATAAAGAAACACTTGGATGTTCATTTTCTGTACATAACAATAAGTTGGTTGGAATATGCTGAAAACTTTAATTATATCCAGAATCTTATTTACCTTTTTGGTATGTAGTTTCCCAAACATAATCATCTAGATAACCTTTTGCTTTACCATTCAATTAAATGTCATTCTGAACTTCATTTATAAATTCACATTGTGTTTATTTTATGTTTATTTAACAGAACAGAGACAAAAGCAGTCTCTGTTCATATGGTCCAATTCAATTCAGCACGGTATGCACAGCATTAGGAAGTAGTTCCCGAAGCTATACAATTGTTATGTTGGAGAACGCTAGTTTTCACAAGTTAAACGAGGTATTTAGACATGAGAACTGGCATTCTCTGACTTAAGTGTTTGCAGTGGTGCGGCAAGGCAGAAAACAGATTTACAGCACAAGTCAGATTTCTTCTCATACCCCAGGGGAAGGGGTGGGGGTGGGAGAGGAAATCCTCTAGTCAGGCGTTACAGCATGCTCAATTGAATAGCTCCTGGCCCTTCCTGGCAATAAAGAACTGGAAGATATGAGGACTTCTACCTCTACTAACTATAGGACCAGGAAAATTTCACCTCCAAAAAGGACTGCACTTCTTTTGGGAGATTCCATCATTAGAGGAGTTAATCTGGGAAATGCTACTCAAGTAGAGAAACAAGTAAGGTGCTTACCTGGAGCCACAGCTCCAAGAGATAAAGAATGCATGCTAAGAATTGTAAAGGCAGCTAGAAAAGATGGGGAGGTGGATGTCATCGTCCACCTAGGCACAAATGACCTGGTTAATGCTGAAGTCATGGCCGTAAAAGATGAATTTAGAAAGTTAGGAACAGCTCTAAAACAGGTGGCAACCACTGTAACTTTTTCAGAAGTATTGCCAGTACACCAAGGGGAAGATAGAACTCTGAGAATCAGAAACTTCAATGTTTGGCTAAGGAATTGGTGCAATGAGGAGAGATTTGGATATTTAGGTCAAATTCAAGCTACCTGGCAAGACAGAGCCTTATATAAAAGTGATGGCCTGCACCCATCTTCAAGGGGAACGAGAATATTAAGTGAGAAGTTTGGAAGCTTCATAAGCAACTATTTAAACTAGCATAGGGGGGCAGTGAACCAAATGAAGAAATCTGCTCCCCCAACCTAGAGGTATTGTCTCAGCAGGAAAATGGAACAGGAAGCCTATCCACTGCAACAAAAGATAATACCAATCAAAACCGAATAGATATAGGCAGAAAGATGAACATAGCTAGCAGCAGGAGAAGCACAAACACAATTTTAAGAGCTATGTGTGCAAATGCTAGAAGCTTAGGAAATAAAATCCCAGAACTAATTGCAATAATGACAAGGGATGAACTGGATATTGTGGCTATTACAGAGACATGGTGCAATGAAAATCATGACTGGGACATAGCTTTACCAGGATATACTTTATTTAGGAAGGACAGAATGGGAATAATTGGGGGAGGGGTTGCAATATATGTGAAAAAAAGTATAAAGACTACCTTAATACAAAGTATTGAAGAAAAAACTGAGGCCCTTTGGGTGACCATAGAAACAGGGGAGAAGGCGATTTTTCGTATAGGGGTGATCTACAGACCACCAGGTCAGGAAGAGGAACTTGACAAGAGCCTATTGCAGGACATCAATAAAATGGCATTAAAAGGAGAGGTGATAATCATGGGAGACTTTAATCTACCTGATGTAAACTGGGAGCTGCCTGTTGCAAGTTCCACCAGAAGTAGGGACATGCTGAATTCCTTGCAAGGAGCATCCCTCCAGCAATTGGTGAGGGAGCCCACTCGTAAGGATGCAATATTAGACTTAATACTTACAAATGGTGACAGAATATCTGACATAAATGTGGGTGAAAACCTGGGATCCAGTGACCATCAAGCAGTATGGTTCAAAATAAAGACAGAGACTGACTCATCGCACACAAAAACAAAGGTGTTAGATTTTAGGAAGGCTGATTTTGTAGAGATGGGAAACTCTGTAAGGGATTCTTTGGCAGAGTGGAGGAACTTGGAAGGAGTGCAGGATAAGTGGGAAAAATTAAAAAGTGCAATTCTAAAAGCAACAGAACTTTGTGTCAAAAGAGTTAGGAAAAACACATGAAAAAGGAAGCCATTGTGGTTTGCAAAAGAAGTAGCAAGTATTGTGAATGCAAAAAAGTTGGCCTTTAAGGAATTTAAGACGACGCAGAAGAATGAGGACAAAGAGCAAAGAGGTGTATCTTGTTAGACAGAAGGAGGCTAAGAAGTTAATCAGATGTGCAAAAGCACAGGCTGAAGAGAAAATGGCCCAATCAGTGGGTAAAGGGGGGAAAACTTTTTTTAGGTATATAAGTGAAAGGAGAAAAACAAAAAAGTGGAATAATAAGACTAAAGACAGAGAGTGGAAGTTTTCTTGAGGGGGACAATGTAATAGCAGATAATATTAATAATTATTTCTGCTCAGTATTCACTGCTGAAAGAGAGGGGAAGGGGCCACAATTAAGTTGCAAGTATAGTCAGAAAACTGAGGGAGAAACAAGTACATTTACAGAGGAGAAAGTCCTCACAGAACTCTCAAAACTGAAAGGGGATAAATCAATGGGGCCAGATGGGATACATCCAAGGATACTAAAAGAGCTCAAAGGGGAGCTGGTAAAACCAATAACAGAATTATTCAACCAGTCACTAGCTACTGGAGTAATCCCAGAGGACTGGAAAACAGTGAATGTAGTCCCACTGCACAAAAGTGGAAGCAAAGAAGAGGTAAGCAACTATCGACCAGTGAGCCTTACATCAGTAGTAGGGAAATTGATGGAAACACTCTTAAAAGAAAGAGTTGTAGAATATCTCAAAACCAGCAATTTACAGGATCCAAAACAGCATGGGTTTACTGGGGGAAGATCATGTCAAACAAATCTTATTGACTTTTTTGACTGGGTGACTAAAGTAATAGATCAAGGTGGGGCTGTAGATGTAGCTTATCTAGACTTTAGTAAGGCTTTTGACACTGTCCCACATCGCAGACTGTTAAATAAACTTGAAAGCTTGGGATTGGATTCTAAGATAGTTGAATGGATAAGAGCATGGTTGCAGGACAGAAAACAGAGAGTTGTAGTAAACGGAGTACAGTCAAAGGAGGGAAAGGTTACAAGTGGAGTACCCCAGGGATCTGTACTTGGACCAGTGCTTTTTAATATCTTTATTGGTGATATTGCAAATGGAATTGAGGGTAAAATGTGCCTTTTTGCAGATGACACAAAGGTATGCAACAGGGTAGACACACCAGGGGGGGTAAAACAAATGATTGATGATCTAGGTAGATTAGAGGAATGGTCAAGAGCATGGCAACTACAGTTTAATGCCAAAAAATGCAAAATCATGCACTTGGGTTGCAAAAATCCAAAGACTATATATAGTATAAATGGCACTATAATGGAAACTACTGAGGAAGAGAGGGATCTAGGTGTCACTATTTCAGGGGACTTAAAGGCAGGTAGGCAATGTAACAAAGCAATGAAGAAGGCAAGTCAGATGCTTGGTTGCATAGGGAGAGGTATCAGCAGTAGAAAGAAAGAAGTAATAATGCCACTGTATAGGTCATTGGTACGACCTCATCTAGAGTATTGTGTTCAGTTCTGGAGGCCATATCTCCAGAAGGATATAAATACATTAGAGACTGTACAAAGAAGGGCAACTAAAATGGTGCATGGCCTGCATCACAAAACGTACCAGGAAAGACTAAAAGATCTTAATATGTATACTTTAGAGCAGAGAAGGGAAAGGGGGGACATGATAGAACTTTCAAATATATCAAGGGTTTTAACAAGGTACTGGTGGGAGACATTCTTCACAGGAAGAGGAGCAGCAGAACACGAGGACATGCACTGAAACTAGAGGGAGGAAGATTCAGGGGAAATTTGAGGAAGAATTACTTCACAGAAAGAGTAGTAGATAAGTGGAATAGCCTCCCATCAGAGGTGGCAGAGGCAAATACAGTAGTACAATTTAAACATGCTTGGGATAGGCATATTGATATCCTTACAAAAAAATAAGGATCAAATATGGTTTGAGGTAACATGTTTAAAAAAGGGGCAGACTAGATGGGCCAAGTGGTTCTTATCTGCCGTCAAATTCTATGTTTCTATGTTTCTATGTTTCTTCCAGGTGCTATTTATATTGTGCTGAATTGAATTGACCCCAATGACCTGTGTGGCACAGAGGAAGAAGAACACACTGTATAAGGTCAATTGTAACCAGCAATATGTTGCAGCCAAATTCAGAATGAGCAATATTTTGCACTGAACAATTTAGAAAATATTACTATATAGGCAATTATTCAGTGCACAAGTAAATAAGATGCAGTAAAAACTGAATTGTTATATGTATGTACTGTTTAATGTACACTATTAATCGAGTATTTTTCAATACTTTTATTTAAAATATTACTAGTGTACACATACTAAATTAAGATATATATATATCTAAACTGTATCACTAAATATAATGTATAATGTGTTAAATATAATTTTACCTTGGGAATTATCTATGGAATGGATCTCTTGGAGTATAAAAAAATACGTCAAGCTGTGACCTTTCAGTTTTCTAGAATGAAAGGATGGAAACTAAAGTTCCACAGAGGAACATCAGAGTAATACAATGACTAACTGTATATGTATGTACTATTGTATATGTATGTACTGTTTATTTATTTTATTAATTACACTGATGACCCTGATGACCTAAGTGAATATATCCAATGTTTGCACGATTATGTTATTGGTAATTATTTCAATCTTTAATCGCCTACACACATGCATCCAGTTTGTGGAGTTAAGCAGTTATTCATGAGAATACAGTCAATCATGTCACAGAGTCAAATAGTTTGTTATATCAACCAAGATTATTAATTACTAGTGCTAGAAGGTACCACTGATCTAGGTATCATTATGGCCTGTATGTTAATATACAAAGCAAGAAATGTAGTTTAATTAAAATGCTGCCAAAAAGTGTCATTGCCTTCTTACAGTTCATGATTTAAGGATATCAATGCTTGCGCACAGGTGGTTAAGATAAAATGAGGCATTAACTTAGTCATCTGTGCTGATGCATGGATATCCTTGAATCATGAACTGTTAGGGAACTTAGAAATACTGCTCTAGATCCACAGCTCCTAAAACAGTTTTGAGAACAACCCGGGGAATTTAGTGTACACCTTGGTACTGTTTACAAGCATAATAATAATAAAGGCATGTTCAGGGGCCCACACCTCAGGCAAGTATTGTGGCAATTCTCCGTACTGCAGCTGCCTGGGTCATGGGATTGGGAAAACCAACATGAGAGTTTAAACATGCTTTTATTATTGTTTATGGATTCTCATAGATCGCTGACCATCGCTATCAGCAAATCAGATTGGAAGAACGGGGAATCAGGCCAGAAATGTACGGCACTTTTGAGGCACACTCATAGTACACTCTGATTGTGGCAACTGTGTGGCGACAAGCAATGGAAACGCCCATGCGAAAGTGCCCACCAGCATCAGGCTAAGTGCTAAAATGGGCTCAGTTTGTCTTAATATAATTAGTAATCCAGTATGTCATAATGTCACAAAAACGTAGATAAAGCACTTGGTATTCAACCGCCACACCCTACCCAAAAGTCACGTAAAGCACTAGGCTATGACCTGTATGTATACTACTATTTTGATAAACTTCAGACAGTGCATAATCACTCATTGCAATGGTCAAACACTATTCCAAATGTCACGACCGCTGACTGACCTCTCACCTAATCACCTCCTCCCACTCCCGTGTCCAAGACTTCTTTCGCGCTGCCCCCCTGCACTGGAACAACCTCCCACCACCCATCAGGCTTTCTGATTCCCTTACCTCCTTCAAGCGTTCCCTCAAAACCCACTTCTTCTGACTAGCCTATCCCTCCTCCTCCTAACCTCTTTTGCTCTTCCTATCCTACCTATCCTACCCCTCCATCTGTTCCTACTTATCCTATTGTTTTTCGTTTGTCCACCCACCTCTTTTTAGTCTGTTAACTCTTATGAGTAGGGCCCTCCTTCCTCAGGTACTCACCCTACCTCTTTACCTCACCCGTGCCCCTGTCCTGTTCTTCCCTACCTCTACTTCATCTTCAGTCTCCCCGACAATTTCGACACCTACTTCAGAACTGATGCTGATTTTAGTTCTACCAGCTATACCCCTATTTATGCTGTATTTTATCAACACATCCTGTACGTTACCTTGTAATTTGTTTTTTGTTTGCTATGTACGGCGCTGCGGACACTTTGTGGCGCCTTATAAATAAACGTACTACTACTGCTAAGTAAATCATTTGTATTTTTCTGATTATTTTTTTGTTTTTGAAATGTAAGGTCCTCTGGAGAACTTAAAGACAATGAAGTTATTGAGTTTGAGAATTTTTCAGGACATTTTTAATCCTATTCAAGAAACTACTATGAAACAATTTCCCCCAATCAGAGGAAACATCACAAATATGTGTTCTAGTAGAGATTAGTTTGTGCAATAAGCACAGATCCAGAAATCAAACAATACGGACCTGAGTCTCCATAGTCAGGAGCAATGTTCCCTCTAATTTTACGAAGGCTGTGTGTGGCAAAAGATTTTGGCTGTGCAACTTTGGAAGGAAATTTACATTTTTGTGCGCGCTTATATATAACTGGAAAATGACGTTCAGCATTTGTGTTAACTTTACTTCAAAATGATATTAAATATTTAAATATTCAAAACACAGCACACAATGTAGTTCATGGGTGAAACACACATTAATTGAGTCCACAACTGCAAAAAGGGACCACTGCTGCTTTGTGCGCTCTGTTGTAATGTCTGTGCGCATGCTCGTCGAGTTGTGTGCGCGCGCACGTGTGCACAGCTTAGAGGGAACACTGGTCAGGACAATACAGATTTGGCAGCAAAATGCGTACAAGGAACTCAGCCTAAAAGTGCATGAAAAATTGCATTTTTCTGCCTACATGCTGATGTACTAAACCTTGGAGAGAAATAAATTACCATCTGTTCAGCTCCCAACGGTGATTGTATGCTATGTTTGAAAAAAATGACAGTTGTGAGCTGGTCGTTTGGTAGTTTATCACTAACCAGTTTACAGTTTTATGGGATTATTACATTTGTTCCACTGAGATTAAACTCTATCTGCATGGGAACAATGTACTGTATGCCTCCTCCTCCTCCTCATCATCAACATCATCATCATCATCATCATCACATCATAATCATTATTATCATCAGTGTGTACTTTAACTTGGCTTTATACTGTAGCTTTAATTTCCAGAAAGGCAATTATGGTTGCACATGGAAGGTAGATGTCACTCAATAGCTGTGGTTCCTTACACACCATAGAAGGTAAGCATGATTGTGCATACTCATATCTGGCTGCAGGACATATTATAAGGGAAGGATGTATCAACCACAATCATGCAGTCAGAGCTCGGAAGCCTGCACCAAAGCAATCAGCTGATAACTGCTGCAACCTGGCAGCACTACAGTCCCCATTTGACTTCTCCAGAGCTGCAAAGTGTCAGTATGGACCAAGCTCCTGGGAGGAACATTTCATCTCACAGCCTTCCGTACTGGCGAGCTGAAATGTGCAACAAGAAAATTGTACTTTGGACAGGTTTATTCATTTATTTTATGCAGTTAAACCCAATGTATCTGGCAGCGATGGGCGAATTACAAAAATGTGTGCTACGCGATGGCCCATCACTTTACTGTTTCTTCATTAAGCCTTAAGTCAGTATTTTGTCCGGGAATATATGCCTGTGTATACTGTCTTGCCTCAGATCTTCAGTTGTACTGTAAGTTTTTCATTTGTTGCTGAGACACCTCAGAAAGAGACTGTAATTTCGATAACAATTAAATATATTCTTCATTGTAAGTCAGGTGTCCGAGACACAACTTATTACCGAAAGCCTAATACAAATTTAGGAATAGAAATGCTGATAAAGACCAACAGTAGCTGAGGAGTGACAGCCGGAAGCTAACTGCCTATCAAGCTGTAGGTGGCTGCTCATCCAAAGTTGTAAGGGACCGGGGTATGAGCGATGTGCTTGAAGTCATGCTCCAGTGCTACACTCCTAAGAATAGATGATGGCAGTTCTACAACATACAAGGCCACTGAGGGAGTGAGAAAATCTATAGGGGATCACCGAAGGTGCTCAGTATGCATGCATGGGCCTTACTAATAAATCTACGGACACCTAAATATGGGTGCCGGATGACGCTCCGACAGTGGGGATCCTGACAGTCAGTATCTTGACGTTGGGATCTCGACTGCCGGTGCCCCACAAGGGGCTTCTTTGCGCTCACCCCCGTCGGAGCACCGGCAGTCGGGATCCTGATGTCGGGATACTGACTGTCGGGATCCCCTCTGTTGGAGCCCCATACCACAACCCCTTAATACTCTGTCCCAAAAAAGGAACAATCAATTTATTAAAACTTGTTTTGATTCTGAGTATTGTGTCCTTAATACTCTACCTAAAGTAGAAATAAATGTCATGAAATATGCTTGAATTCATAAAAAAGCTTTCCAATACCAATTAACAATCTCAGCTACTGGGGGCTGCCATGATGACCTTTTGTGGGTGGTACTTTACTGAGAGCCCACTTACAGGAGGAGCACGTTTAATTTAAGCATTATCTGTCATAAGTTGGATACCAGTTGCACTCAAAGTTAGCATGTCCTCCTTGTTCCGGGGTTCAACAGAAATGTCAAACCAAGCGTGCTCCATCTGTTGTTGCACTGAAAGATGATAAATTGTATGAGATTTTGAATAAAAAAAAACAAGCTAAAGTCAAACAAACCTGCCATGATCAAATTACTACCCAGCAGCCAATGTTTCACCGCTACAATAGCAAAACAACATATTGTCAGCTGAGGGATATGATTATATTGTGTCTATCAAATTAAATCAATTTCACAATTCAAATATAGACAGCAATATGTTTGCATTCTGATTTGACTGGAAAGCCCTTATTTTGAACATATCCCATGATACTATATACAACACAGGTTCTCAAAGTCGGTCCTCAGGACCCCACACAGTGCATGTTTTGCAGGTCTACCCACAGAATCAAGTGAAATAATTATCTTCACCTGTGGATGTTTTAAAATGTGTCAGTCAGTAATGAATGCACCTACGACCTGGAAAAAACGTGAACTGTGCGGGGTCCTGAGGACCGAGTTTAAGAACCACTGACATGAAGTTGTCCAGATCTAATTGGTGAAGTACAGAGCAGTAATTGTGTTATACTGGCTAGGAACCCATAAATTGAGCTATTAAAGTTTTTTATTCTACATAACTGACAAAAATATTTAAAAAAATAGTCTGATATGCTGAGTGGAACTTTCTAATACAGTAAATCTGCTTATTTCAATTACAAAGTAAGATTTAGTGCCTGAGGCTAAAAAGACAAATGATAACGGTATATAGGACAGCAGAATCTCCCTTGGGAGAACTTATGGATTTCCTGATAAATCATGTCAATTTTACTATTAAATATTTATTTGATTTATTACCCAAACTGCCAAAGTTTCTGTATCTGCTTATCACAGTACTCGTATTTCTTCATAAATCTCAGCTAGATAACTTTAACTGTTTAATATAATGATAATGTAATTGCACATACCAAAATAAATTATTTTAAAATGGAATCTTTCAAGTAATTCAAATATAATAATTAAACCCTCAACAAAAATCTAAGTACAGTATACTGTTTTTTATTTTTATTTTTTTGTCTAAATAAAGATCAGAACTACTTTGGTTGAATGTGAGTGTTCAAGGGTGTAACTATCATAGGTACAAGGGGTGCAGCTGCTATGGGGCCCAAAGCTAAATGGGGCCCATCTTACTGTATAAGTACTATGTTTTACATACATTTGTCATCATCAACTGCTAAATAGGGGGCCCTTAAATGCTTTTGCTATGGGGCCTATGAATATCTAGTTACGCACAAAACACTGTTATTTGTAAATATCCAAAAGTACATATTTCAACAAAATATAGTAATAAAAAAACTGCTGTATAGTTGCCGTATATAACACTACAACAAAATGACTGATTACTTACATCTTATTATTGCTGCTCAATTTTGTTCTTTCTCTTACGATGAGATGCTAAGCTCTCAGAAAGCCAAAAATACATTGGGTTGGAAATTTGGTCCTAAAAAGTAAAGCGTAGGGCGCTGTAAATATTAGGTACATAAATGTGTCAAATATTCTGCAGCAAGAAACGGTCTTTCTAAGGCTGAACAATTTAGAATTGACAGAACACACTAATTGAATTAAACATTTACAGTAACATGATAATGCAATGCCATTTTATTCTATTCATGAAAACGTGTCTTGTCTTTTACAAAGGTGATGAACCTGAATGACCTGATCAGTGTCACTGTTTCGCCAAGAACAATATGTTTTACAATTACTGTATCTTAGAGTTCATCTAGATTCTTTTAATCTGTTTCTGAAGCACATTGTACATGTAGATACTAACATTCAGAAAGAGAATGCACTGTACTGACTCAAATATAACTAAACCCACATATATTAATTGTCATGACATAAAAAAATATAAATTATAATCATAAATATGGAAATGTGCTACACTATGTACTACTACATGCATCATACAATGCCTATTAATATACAGAATAAGCTGGGGAGATACAGACATCTAGGGGATAAGCAGTGGCGTAACTAAGGGTAGGCAGCCCCAGCAGTCGCGGGGGGGGGGGGGGGAGCCGGCGCCACCGGGGCGCGGAAGGGTCACGGCGCACTCTGGAGCCAAAGGCTGTCCTGACTCCTGTGTAAGCTCTGTAGGGAGGAAGCTATGTATGTAATGCCGAGTTGCCTGTAGGTGGTGCTGCTGCGTACAGTTCCTCTGCTAACAGGAAGCTCCCAGGATGTGTGACAGGCTGACTCTCTCCAGAAGTTCCAGAACCAGGTGTGTGGGCAGGGGGGTAAAGAGTGTGGGCACCATTAATGTATGCTGGCCCAGTGAGAACTATAATGTCATGGTAGCTGCAGTGGGAAGGGGGAGGATTGGGTATGTGGGAACTTAGTGCCCTCCTTTGTATGTGGTTTTTTTTTGCTTTAGTATTGGTGTTTTGTAAGTATGCTGTGTGTGCATGTATTCTATGTATGTGTGTATGTATGTATACTTTGTGTGTATGCTACTGTATATGTTTATGCTATGTGTGTGTGTATGTGTACAGTATGTCCTTTGTATATGCTATGTGCGTCTTTCGCTTGTGTATGTTAATAAATATGCAGTGTGTGTGTGTGTGTATGTATGGTATGGTATCTGTGCCTGTATATCATGTGTGTGGGTATGTACAGTATGGTATGTGTGTGTATGGTGTGTGTGTGTGTGTATGGTATGTGTGTATGGTACGTGTATGTCCTGTGTGTCTGTATGGTATGTGCGCATTTATGTCCTGTTTGTCTGTATGGTATGTGCTTGTGTATGTCCTGTGTGTCTGTATGGTATGTGCGCGTTTATGCCCTGTGTGTCTGTATGGTATGTGCGCGTGTATGTCCTGTGTGTCTGTATGGTATGCGCGCGTGTATGCCCTGTGTGTCTGTATGGTGTGTGCACGTGTATGTCCTGTGTGTCTGTATGGTATGTGCGCGTGTATGTCCTGTGTGTCTGTATGGTACGTGCGCGTGTATGCCCTGTGTGTCTGTATGGTGTGTGCACGTGTATGTCCTGTGTGTCTGTATGGTATGTGCGCGTTTATGCCCTGTGTGTCTGTATGGTATGTGCGCGTGTATGTCCTGTGTGTCTGTATGGTATGCGCGCGTGTATGCCCTGTGTGTCTGTATGGTGTGTGCACGTGTATGTCCTGTGTGTCTGTATGGTATGTGCGCGTGTATGTCCTGTGTGTCTGTATGGTACATGCGCGTGTATGTCCTGTGTCTCTGTATGGTATGTGCGTGTGTATGTCCTGTATGTCTGTATGGTATGTGCACGTGAATGTCCTGTGTGTCTGTATGGTATGTGTGCGTGTATGTCCTGTGTGTCTGTATGGTATGTGTGCGATTACTGTATGTGTACATGTATGTCCTGTATGTATGTATGTATGTGATGTGCGTGTATGTGATGTGTGCATGTATGTCCTGTGTGTATTTAGGGTAGGTTTTAGAAACATTTCAGGGTAACACAGGAAAATGAGAAGGGGGCGCCAGAATTTGTTTGGCAGGGGGGAGCAAAATTTCTTGTTACGCCACTGGGGATAAGTCTGAGATACATGGGCCCTTATTCTGGTTCACTCGCAAAGGCAAATTCCTTCTCAAATGGACAAAACCATGTGCACATGTGACTGCAGGGCGGGGGGAGATGTAACTTGTGCAGAGAGAATTAGATTTGGGTGGGGTTTTACTTCAAAGCGAGAGCTACAGATGGAGCCCCTCTCATGCTTGCCCAGCACTCGCCAGAACGTCCCTGCTGGCAAGCACTGGCGTAGAGTGACAACATCAGACTGGGACGCGCATGCGTCTCACACGCACACAAGTCCCAGTATCTCGTGGCTGGGTGGCATGACCCTGCCCATCTCCGCTTCAGGGAGGGAATTAACCTGGTTGCTTGGCAATGGGCCTCAAATTCTAAGCACTGCGGGCCAGATACACTAAGCTTCAAAAGTGGAGAGTGATAAACAGCCAGCCAATCAGCTCCTGCCTACTATGTAACCAGCTGTGTTCGAAAAATGTCAGGTAGGAGCTGATTGGCTGGCTGTTTATCACTTTCCATTTTATCACTTTTGAAGCTTAGTACATCTGGCTCTAGGTCTGGTATTAAAAGTCTGAAATGATAAGAGTCTTTGTTTTACAGTAGATTTTGTGAGTTTGCTACTTTTGCAGTCACATCACAAAATTTGAGGGAATACATTAAAGTCCAATAGGTACTTGTGTATTATCACGGCGCCCACTAAGCTATTTGGTACTTATGTAATATCTGGGCTCCCGTTTTTCTTATGAGACCGCGTCCCCTCGCGGGGCTCGCTGCGCTCGCCACGCTTCGGGCGCGGTGGCTCGCTGCGCTCGCCACACTATATAAAATCAACTCCATGCGTAGTTGGATAGTAGGGGTATGAAAATATGGGGTGCATTTAACATGGGAGCCCAGATAATACATAAGTACCAGCTTTTTGCTTAGTGGGTTATTCTACGTAGGGAAATCACATCGCATGGGCCATTTTAAGGGCCGTGCGATGCGATGCGATCCAATTTTCCTATGTAATTTATTCAGTGCTCTCTTATATATTTTATAAGGTGTACAATGCCATTAGGTGTACAAAAATGACAAACAATGAGGTTTTAGGCACCCCCCCCACTATCCACGCCACCCCGAAGTGTGGCGAGCGGCGGTGGAACGCGTCCTCCGACCTTTTCATATCCCTACTATCCACGTCGGCATGGAGTTGACTTTATATAGTGTGGCGAGCGCAGTGAGCTACCGAGCCCAAAGCGTGGCGAGCGCAGCAAGCCCCGCGAGGGGACGCGGAATACATGAAAAGTAATCCACGTCCCCTCACGGGGCTCGCTGCGCTCGCCTCGCTTCGGGCTCGGTGGCTCACTGCACTCGCCACACTATAGAAAATCAATTCAACGCTGACGTGGATAGTAGGGGTATGAAAAGGTTGGATGACGCGTTCCGACGCCGCTCGCCACGCTTCGGGGTGGCGTGGATAGTCAACCTGCATGATGGAAACTACTGCAGCAGGTGGTGTCAGCTTTTACTAGACGTCCCCTCCGGCATTACCATTTAGTGCTATCACTGCTGCTTATAAACTCCAACAATATCAAAAATTGGCCCAATATGATTATTAGATTCTAAGTAACTGCACAATTCTAATATGCACTGTTGAATCCAATCACTTTTAAAGTCTCCCATCTGGACTCAAATAGTAAAATGCGGTTTTTGGTAATGTGTGATTTGTTTGGCAAAAAACTTCCAAAATCGCACATTGACCACAAATCACACATGTGATAGATTGCAAGTTGTGGTAAAAATTGCACATATTGGCCTGTCTAAAAATGTGCATAATTACAAATTACATCTAGATGTTTTCTACTAGAAAACATAAAAAACTCAAAGGTAATAGGGTGCGATTTTTCAAAACATTAGAATAGACCAGGTCCTGGCTGGCGAGTTTGACAGAATCATGCACAGATCAGTGAGATCTGTGCATGGATCTGTCCGAAAAAATGGCTAAAAGTAAAAGAAAAAGAAAAGGCATGGGGTAGTCTCTTGGACTAGTCCTGGTTCCAAAAATACAGGGGAAAAAATACTGGGGTTCCCACCTATTTTGGAAGCAGCACCAGACTCCAACAGCCAGCATTGTCATGCCGCAGCCAGGGGGATACGTTTTACGCAAGGTCCCCCGGCCTGAAACAAGAACACCCTGGCTGGTTAGCCCTGGACGGCTGAGGGATTCCCGGTGATTAAAATCACTGGGACTTCTCTTACCCAATCAGGACTGAGCTCCAGGAGAGTTCCCCAACTGTTTGGATGTGGCTGTCTCCAAATTATTTTTGACTTTTCTGTCTAAAATAATCGCACCTAATTACATTTGCGAGTTTTGATTAAAAAAAATTGCACATTTGGTGCCATTTTTAAGTGGTCTGAAATTTGCTCCTAATTACATCTCACCCCTCATATGATTGGATGTTATGTGATTGTATATTTTCACCATCTAAATTTTATTGGAATAAAGTAGATCTCCTGTCTTCCACGTTATAAGTTCTCAATGTCCATTTACAGTATTACATACTAATTGCCTTCTTCCTATGCAACCATATACAGTATTGACCTATTACTAGTTGATAGTTAATGTTTACGGGTAAGAGATACAAAAGTAGCTGCTCCCCGAACGTATATGAGTTTTTTCTGTATCCCCTTGGTCAAACCTATCATGTAACAGCTACAACTACAGTGATCAAACAAAAAAATACTTGTACTAGTTTGTAAGGACAGTAACAAATGTGCCTAAATATAGATAGCTTCATTAGACTCAAAGGGGGAAATTTACTAAGATGTTAGTTCTATTTAGCATGGGGTGTAGCTATGGGCAACCAATCAGACACTATTATCTAAAAGCTCACACCCTCAAAATAAGCAAATGTAAAGGCCAGGCCGCCCCAGGCACAAAATTATTGATTGCTCCATTGATGTCACTGCGCCCCTTCATGCTAGGGCCTTCCAACTGCCAAACCAACTGCCAAACTGCCAACATCACATCCCTCCACCTGTAATATTTCTTGACCATTGCCTCCACTCGCTCACAAAATAAAAAAACGTGTTGTAATGACTGGGGGAAATAAAAGGCCTAGGCCTTCCTGGCCATCAGCCTAGAAGGGTTCTCGTGCAGGTGAGAATGTTGTGCTGCCCCACAGTCATTGTAACCCCTAGGCACATACCTAACGCAAAATCCACCACTGATCCTCACCCATAGTTAATCACTATACTGTTCACTTTTGGGCTTCACCCACATTTCTGCCCTTCAATCCTTTCCACCCTAGCTCTCAAACCTAACTGTTTACTGCACACTAGTCACCTCTTAAGGCAATGTTCCCACATTCCTTAACTACACTGCAGTATATATTAATCACCCAGCTTTCACATAGTTCAGTAAAAACTTTTATTATCTTTCTGTAATCCCAAAATGTTTCTGGCCACTGAATCACCATTTCTGTGTGCCTGAACCTGAAACCCTGACGAAGCACAACAAGGCTTGTTTAATATCCCCTCTGTGGCCCTTAACCTCATGTAATCTTCTGACCAGGGATCTCTTATATCTTTATTAGCATTGCAATTACCAGTCTTGTCTTTATAGTGCTTGTACACATTTAAAAACGCTGCCCCGAATTTGCTACTGCTATTTAGATAAATGAAAATAACTTTTAATGGCACATTCATTAACAAATAAGTACATATTAAGAACAAATTAAGGACAAAAACAGACACTAATATAGTATCCACAGAAGAGTTATGGCAAGAGACTACTCAAACAGACCTACAGCACCAGTCCAGGGCAGATACAACTTGGGACAAACCACAACAGTTACTGTAGGCTGGGTCTGCATTAGAACGATGGGATTGTGGCCAACGGGTGCCGGACGGGGTCCCGACAGTAGGGATCCCGACAGGCATTTACCCGACATCGGGATCCCGACTGTCAAAACACCGACAGCCAGGTTCCCGATGGCCACCTGCTATTTTTCCTCGTGGGGGTCCACGACTCCCATAGAGGGAGAATAGAATAGGTGGCTCGCGTAGCGAGCCACCGTGCCCGCAGCATGGCGAGCACAGCGAGCCTGCAAGGGGCTTAGTTGTGCTCACCATGCTGTCTGGGTCTGGCCACTCGGGATTCCGACGTCAGGCTAATGACTGTCAGGATCCTGACTGTCAGTGGCCGACAGGACAACTGAATTAATGATACTTTGGTTGCCGGTAAACATAGAATCATCATAAGCATGGGACTGCACACTACTGTATATTGCCCATTTGCCGCATTCAGCTGCATACTGTTGCCCTACAGGTCCTCACATCTAATGTTCAAAACTGCAGACAGGACAACCCTGATGTCAGTTGGAAGGAGCGTGCAATCATAGATAGTGGTACACATCAAACAATGAGTATGATATGTCGTACCAATCTACTGGATCAGATTATATATTTTCTGATGCGTAACCAGCCTTAGACTACAGTACCAAGGATGAGCTTAATGTTAATGCAAACCAAAACAGTACACTGAATGCATCAAAATATATTAGAAAAGACTCAGGGGCCAATGCACCGAGCGTTGGAGAGTGATAAAGTGTAGAGAGATAAACTACCAACCAATCAAAACTACCCAATCAGCTCAGGTTGGGTACGAATACCAGCAAGTGGGATCTCAACAGTTCCCAGTAGGTATTCGTACCCTTCCCCAGGGCCGTCTTTTCGTATGGGCTTAATGGGCACTTGCCCAGGGGCCCCAGGTGTATAAGGGCCCTATGCTGATAGCTGAGGATCCCCTTTTTCCAGGGATACCAGAATTTTGAAAATCGGCCCTGGGGAACTGGAGATATCCAACTTCAAAGCAGTCGTCCACATCTGACCCTTTAATTGCAATTCCCAGTCATATTTCTCAGGTTCTCTCTGACTTAGAGTTTTTCTGAGAGTATATTCCAAAAGCTGGGACTCTCCTCTTTCTGTCGAAACTAGCGGCTTGTCTCTATTATGCCCAGAACCAGAGATTCCAGTAGCCGGTCCCTACTCCAGCTCCAAACGTCTGGTGTGCAGTTTTATATTTTTGTCAATGGATTGCTCTGGCTCCTGATCTCTGATCCCCAAGTTCCCAGCACCTCCTGAAAGTTGGGACTCTGGGTTTTTATACTATTGAAGGCCAAGAAATCTATTTCCAGATAATGGGGATATCTACAGTCAAACACCAGAAAATGACGAAAATTATGCCCACTCCATTATCCAACCCTACCCTGCATATAAACCCCCCCTACCTCCCTGGAAGTCATTTACAAGGGACCCTTCATTCAGCTCAGTGCCCCCTTCCACACGTTAGTGTTCTCCCTCCCACCACCTGTGCAGTAAAGGAGTAATTAGCAGAAGTTACTGCTCCAGGTCCTACATGTTGAGTGGAAGATAGAGCACCCCCTGCCACCCGTGGGACATCAAAGCTGCTGCTGATAGCACCCCCCACCCCTAGGAGGGGAGAATGGGTATGGGCCCCAGTGCATTGCTTTGCCCAGGGGCCCACACTGCTGTTAAGACAGTCCTGCCCTTCCCTAATCCTAACCTCTTTTAGCCTAATCCTACCCACTCCCTCCCGTGGCTTAACTCTAACATCCCTCCTGTAGCCTAACTTCCCAAGCACCCTATCCATAGCCCTGCCCTAGTGACTAACCTTAACCCCAACCCCTATACTTAACTACGAAAGTACAGCTCTAAAGCTGAAACCAATTGTTCATGTGAAACAAAACAAATAAAGATATATAAAATACTGTCAGGGTCTGATGAAAGGTTCCAGGTGCCCTAGGCCAATACACATGTAGCCCCCCTTGTAATGCTGCTAAACACATGTGTATGGGTGCTAAGGGACTCGACAGTCATACTGCCCATGTGCATTTAACAAAGGTTATACATTATCTAGCATGTGTGATCTAATGCTTGTGGCATGTGAAGAAGACTTTGGCTTTAGGCTGCCCAGCTAGTGCTGTAGCACAATGTACATAAAGTAATCAGTAAGTTACATTGGCACAGCCATCTGGCAGTCACCTTAAGAACTTCACCCCCAACAGTATATAGAGACTGGTGCAAGCAAGGAATAAATAAGGCCTTAATTTTCTTTCTTGGCCGTCATCAACAAAAAGCGACAGGTGTGCTCTAACGAGCAGGGCCCTCTCTCCTCATGTGCTTTTCTAATAACATATCTCTGCCACTGTTATCATTGCATCAGTGTCCGCTGCTGTACCATGTACTTGTCCTAATGTGCATTTGTACTGTAAATCACTATTATCTTGTATTGATCTTTTGCTCATCTATGTATTGTCAGGCGCTGCGAAATCCTTGTGGGGCCATATAAATAAAGGATAATAATAACTTACTATTGCAACCGCTTATGTGCAGCATCAGGACTTTTGGTTAAGTCGCTGCCATCTAAAGTAACAACAGCGGAAAGCATACCTCCCAACAGTCCCGATTTCAGCGGGACAGTCCCGATTATCAGGGCCTGTCCCGCTGTCCCTCCCACGGCCGCCAGTGTCCCGCGGTGAGGGGGGGCTGTTGGGAGTCCCCCCTGTCGGCTGCTAAGCAGCGGGGAATAAACGCTTTGCACTGAGCCTCTGGGTCATGCCCCCATAGCGGCAAAATGGGGGCGTGGCCTCGCGGGGGAAACATGAGTATAGGCCACGCCCCTGAAATTAGGTCACGCCCCCCGAAAATTCCGGCGCGCATAAGCGTTGTCCCGTCTGCTCCACCATCAAAGTTGGGAGGTATGGGAAAGTGTGATAAGGCTGAACCATTCATCCATGACCCCCATAGTGGGAGAATAGAATAGGTGGCGAGCGTAGCGAGCTACCGTGCCCACAAGGGGCTTTGTTGCGCTTGCCCCGCTGTCTGAGTCCGGTGTAGTCGGGATCCCGACATCGGGCTAATGACTGTCGGGATCCCGACTGTCAGGACCATATACCATACCCGTTAAAACATGGGTGCAATGTGGGCCTGTGGGCTCTGCAGACATTGGACTCATTCTGGAAATGCCTATGGTTGGTAGCATTAACTGTACATACTGTAGTAGACAACGGTAAACATTGGGGCAAGCTAATAGGATACACAGACAGACATGACTGACAGGGAACTAGACACTCTGACAATCCCATGAAACATAGCTATTGCATTTTACTGCACAGATATTGCCCAGATTCTGACCATTTCACAAGCGAGAGCCGTCCAAATCATAATCAATGATACAAATGTGTCCTCATCAGTGGTGGCTCTTACCAGTATAGAGGAGGGGGGCTGTCGCAATGTGCCCCCCCCCCCCCCTTCCGCTGCAGCCCACATCCAGCTGTGCTCCCCGGCTCCTCCCGTTCACCAACCATGCATGCTCCTGAGTCCCCTGCAGGGGACCAGCTCATGCGCAGTAACTTTATACATACTGCGCATGCGCTGGCCCAAGCCTCCGGGGGCTGCCTTTGCAGCAGCCCCCGGAGGCTTGATCGGGTCCCCGGGTTCCGGCGCATGCGCAGTATGGTCTGTGGTCTGGCGCATGCGCAGAACCCGTTTTGGAGGGAGGGAGCACCTCCCAATGGGATGCCTTGAGTGACTGGCAGGTCGGACTTCCAATAGGAAGTCACTGCCAGTCACAATGAAGCCAGAGCAGTCTCACAGACTGCATCTGGCTTCACTTTAGGCAGAGAGAGTGGCAAATTTTACCTGGGGAGGCTGCAGCCCTGCAGCCAATAGGTAAAAACCGCCACTGGTCCTCATACAATTCGGCACCAGTCACACCAAACTGTGTCAGATCCTGGGTGACTCGTCTGCGCTGAGTGCCTTTCTTGCTTAAAAAATGCATCATATTCACAAAAATAAAATTAATGGAAATTAAAAAAGTATTCTGCTAGCCTACACTGATCAACTTGATGTGCAAATTTGTATATCTGTGCGAATGATATTAATGGGGTATTCAATCTGTGGAGATATTTCCGAACAGGTGAAATATCCTCCCTCACCTATTCAATGCTGTAGTCAACAACAGCATTGAAGGCTGTCAGTTCTGACATTTTTAAAGTCAGATCAGTTTAAGACAGCCGTGGATTGTGGAATTCACTGCCGTTTTTTGACAATCTGCAGCCAGTTTTCGACGATCCACTGACTTTCCAACACTTGACAATCGGAGCATTGAATTCCAACTGTCGACTTACTGTCGGATTAGACGAAAATGGCCCAGGATTCCGACTGCTGGGACGTTCAATCGTGGATTGAATTCTTCCCCGAATATGTGTCAGAAGTGCTATGACACATATTCAGGGAATTCATTCATATTCATATCCGGCTGCCCCTTTGTTACGCAGACTAGCTGCAAAGCCAGATGCAAAACCATATTTTGGGTTGCAGTGGCTGCGTGTGATGTCACACAGACACCATGGCCCTACCCCTAAGTGGTCTGGACATGCCTGCATTGTCTGGACAGCTCCCACAAAATGCTTGGTCGCATCACCCAAACAGTTAGTTTGCTGCAGCAGGAGGAGGGACACTCACGAGCACCTAAGGTGTGTCGGAAATTTTGGGGGAAATTTGAGGGCATTTTCACTGCTGTGGGGCATGAATAGACGCTGTGCCCATGCGCACAGCATCTATTCACGGGTGACAGGGGCGACCCCCAACTACCCCCCCTGCAGTGGGACACTGCTGGCCCCTGGTGGGATGTGGGAACGTTCCCGAAAACCGGGACGTTCCCGCGAAAGTGGGACAGTTGGGAGGTATGCTACCACATTACTGTCATGAAACTTCTGTGGGATCAAAGTGTCAAATTTCTTGCCCGAAGATTTCTAACTCTTGCACAACTACAGATAACTATTCAAACCAATAATACCCCTTTCACAGGCACAAATAATCCAGGTCAACGTGCGGTGTGAAAGGGCCTTTTGAAATAACCCGGGTCCAGCAACCCGGCATTCTGACCCGAGTTAAAAGAAGGGTTAATCCCGGGTTCGACCCGAGTTGCTGTGCATGTGAACAGGTAACTCGGGTCGAGCGCCCTGGGTCCTGTTTACACTATAAGGATGAGGCAGCATTAGCTCCAAGCGTTGCCTAATCCGCCGCCCTCTTATGACGTGCCGGCACTCTGTGTTTGGGTCATAGGGTCGACAGAACTTAGGTCGACCAGTATATGTCAACAGTCACTAGACTGACACATGAAATAGGTCGACATGCATTATGTTAACATTATTAGGTCGACACAAACATTAGGTCGACATGAATAAGATTTAAAAAAAAAATAAAGCAGGAAAAACTCATGTGACCATTTTCATGGCGACCTTTCCCCCTAATGAACATGTCCACATAATGCATGTCAACCATTTAAAGCGTCAGCCTAGTGACTGTCGACCTAACGACTTGTAGAACTAATGACCGCATCCTGGATCACAAATAAG
This sequence comes from Crinia signifera, assembly GCF_055691185.1. NCBI lineage: Eukaryota > Metazoa > Chordata > Amphibia > Anura > Myobatrachidae > Crinia > Crinia signifera. The sequence continues at coordinate 77,759,917 of NC_139217.1, forward strand.
AAGCAAATAAAAAGATAAATAAAAAAACCAGGGTAAATAAGAACCCTGGCATCTAAAAGTAGCATTGTATGGCAGCAGATTTGTTTCCACTTGTTATTTTGTTCCTTTTATTCCCCAATAAATGCCAGGTATAGGTAAAAATAGCCTCTCTTTATAGAACCCAACTGTGCTCATTAAATTGTTCTATGTATTATGTTAAGGAAAATGAATGCGTTGTATTATAGTACTGGCATACATAGGCACAGCTTGTATAAATGCACGCTAAACAGACAACACCAATCCAGTATAACATCGGAAGCACCCTCTCTGTAGGATTGCCACTAGAGTTGGATACATTAAATTACCATAAACAATAGGAGTATTTCTGCATTCCGCGTATATGCACTGATGACTATTGCATGTTATCTACTACAGGCTGGTGGCTGGTTCCCTTTACTGCTGTCATTTAGATTTTAAATTCATTGTCTGTGTTCTCTGGAAGTAAGCTACTTACAAGAATTGCAGTTTTATAGTGGATTAGTGCAATTTGCTTTGTTTGCACTATTTCTGCTGACCTCGTTGTCTAAAGAAGTTTATCTAAAAGTTATTAACTTTCTTATTGAAGTCTCCTAAATTTTCTGCCTTCATATTACAGATGCCAATACATATACTTATTCATGAATTGTGACATCAGCATTATGGGCCCTACACACAGGGCGACTTTCAGGCTTTTTCTGAGGGATTTTACTAAATCCTGAAAACGCATGAAAATCGCTGTATTTGTAGCCCAAACATTGATTTACATGGGGGCCCCACCGTTCTGAATCTGCCCAAGATTCAGAACGACCTAGTTGGTTATCTGTGCAGTCGCTCAGATGCTCCTGCACACATCTCCCGCATGTGTGGCGCAGGGATGAGCAGGGCCTTCTGAGCGGGTGATGCAGCACCCCCGACCTCCCATCCGCCACCCGCGGCACATCTGCCTCCCCCTCCACGACCCGTGGCACATCCCCCCTCCCCTGCCAGTGGCCCCCCCTCCCCTCGCAGCACACCTGACCCACCTGCGGCACCCCAACACCCCAATGGCACATCAGACCCCCCCTTCCCCACCCTCAGTACAACGACCCCCCTTCCCCACCCACGGCACCACTGATCATGCCCACCTTCCATTGTGATTTTGCTCACCCTCGGCAGTGGTCTGGGTCTCCAAGGGTGGCGGTCCAGGTCCCCCTCTTAATCATTCGGTGGCAGCGGGAAAAGGGGGAAACATTTTCTAAATGGCCACCGCCATCCAATCACGACTTGCCACATCATTGCCCCACCCCCTAGAGTTGGCTATATTAGACAGCTCGAGACAGGGGGCAAGCAGTCTGATGGCGGAGGAGGAGGAGCAAAAAATAGCTCCTGAAGAACAATCCCTGGCAGGCGTCGGCCATACAAAAGAGCTGAAATGGCTGCCGCCCCCAAATGGAAAACACAGATGAAGAGACAGCCATGCAAAAGATCTTAGGGGCCGCTGCCCCCAGGTGAAGACACCACAGAAGCCCTGGGGGGCCCCCCTGAGTGAAGAGATGCAGTTTAATCAAATATTTTAAAACCTGTGTGTTTTTATTTTAATATTTCCTTTACAGGGGGGCTATAGGTACCGACAGGCCTTTAATGCCCCACATGATGGTAACTGTGGTTCTCCCAAGTACCAGCATGCGGGGCAGGCTTGCTGGGCCCTGTAGTCCTACTGTAAAGGACAAAATTACTGTTTACACTACCCAGGGGTGCAGGGGATAGCCCAATGCTTCAGCCCAGGCCTGGGGTGCCCTGGAGAGGAAGGACCCCTTTATTTGGTCTAGGCTGACTAGTTGAGCCTGGTGCTGGTCTCAAAAATGCAGGGGACCCCTACATATTTTGGGAACCAGGGCTGGCCCAAGAGCCCGGTGCTGGTTTCTTGAATACAGGGGGACCTTATTTAATTTTTTCCCCTGGTATTCAAGAAACCAGGACTAGCTCGGGGAGGCCGGGGCTGCTCATGGTGGAGAACACATTTTTTACATTATTTATTTATTTATTTATTTTTCTATTATAGACAAATGAAGATGACACTCCCCAGGGCTTTATTCCAACCCATTATTTAAATGTAAAGACTTTTTTTTACTCCCCTGAAGTCGCCTAAATTTGAAATCTCTCATGCTGAATCTCCCATTATGAATTTCTGGCCCAAATCTCTCAATCGTGTGTAGTGTCCTTTAGTCTTGTTCCAGGACTACTGACTGCATCTTTATTTTTACAGGACACAGGGCAGCGCCCCTTTACAGCGACAGCACACACGGCACCGCCCCTTTACAGCAACAGCACACACGTCACCGCCCCTTTAAAGCAACAGCACACAGGACAGCAACCCTATATTATTAATTGTATGTGCACACAGGACAGTGTTTTATTATTGCTATGGCGCACACAGGGCAGCACCCTTTTATTTTTACAGTACACATGGCAGCACGCCTTGACAGCAACAGCACAGGAGACCAGCAGTACCCTGTACAGCACAGAACAGCACCCCAAGACTGTACCCAAATACAGCACCCCAATACAGCACTCCAAGACAGCACCTGACCTACGCCACCCGCAGACAGACAGCCAGAGGTCAGTCATCTATCCTCTCCAATGCTGGAGTGAAGATGGCGTCCATCAGCGGGGTCTTATATAGGATCCAAAGCCCTGTTAGAATCTGACAGTAGGATGACGACAATTGGCCTTGATCCTGGAGTCTAGATGGAAACTTGAGCCAGACTTGTATCCCGCCTCGGATGGGAAAGTTCGTAGGGGGGCTCCGATCTCAGAGATCCGATCCCTCTCATCCTCACTAATTTGCCAGGACACCTTCATTATAGTCTGTGCCAGAATAACAATGATGTGGATTGAGCCGCAACTCCAGGCCTCCACATAAAAATAGGTCCATCACCATGACAGCATGATGATCATCGGACACCAGCTGGCCACATTGTTGGCCATAAAGTATTAACATTACAATCGTATTTTACACATTTATTAGATTTTTGGGTACTTGTTTCCTAGCACGGCCACACCGATTTCCATCGGGGTGGTCGTGTCGGAAAAAATGCGTCGGTCGCATCGCATGCGATTTGGTCGCATGCGATGCGACCGACGCGACCGACCCGATTTTTTTATTTAATCAAATGTGAATAGGGTCCCTGGGACCCGATTTTACATTGGATTCAATGTAAAATATTCCCAATACCCCCAATTTTACACCGTAAACCCCACCCCACGATTGACGCCAACCTGAAGCGTGGCGAGCGCAGCGAGCCCGCGAGGGGCGGCGGTGCGTGTCCTCCGACCTTTTCATTCCCCTACTATCCACGTCGGCGTGGAGTTGAGAATATAAAGTGTGGCGAGCGTCTATGGCAAAATCGCGGGCATCGCGTCGGTCGCGTCGGGGCCAATGTTAATGGTCGCGACCGATGTGAAATCGGGTCCATCGCGGGCATCGTGTACCTTGACTTAAAGGTACACGATGCCCGCGATTGTGGCCGTGCTAGGAAACAAGTACCGATTTTTGTACTTTATTTTATATATTCAGGGCCATATAGTACAGTATATGGTATTATACATGGCATTGGCCTAACCTCTGCCACTTCCCATAATAGTCCCTTAAACATTTCCATCTCCAGGCCTATTAGGCCCTTGATTTGGCCCTGATTATAGCTATTCAAAATATATATACACAATTTTACAGCATAACTCCTAAATTAAGTTACCATCATCCTATTACACACATGAAAGCAGCAATTTATAACTGTATCTATATAAAGCAAGACCTGATAAGTAGCATTACTGAAAACCATTGAGACAGTAGCATTTCAAAGGCAAAATCAATAAAACCTATTTTCAGAAGATAGATGTAAACTCTCAGATCACAGTAATTATTTTACAGTATATTCTAAAAACAAATGAATAAAATATTTTGTAAGATGATGACCTACAGTAAAACAATTCACGGCATTATGATGGATGGGGTAAGGTAAGTATACTTACCCTCCTACTGCCCTATCTCTAACACCCCCCAGACCACAGCTTTACCCTAACCACTGCTGCAGCATGACCTTATCCATCCCGCTAGTGCCTAACCCACATATTACACTGGCTAACCCCCTGTCCCACAGCCTAACACCTAACACCCCCTTCTAAGTGCCTAACCCTCCCTCCTCTTAGCCTAACCCTAAGTATTAGACCCATGTTTAATCCTAACTCCCCTTCACCAGCCTAACCCTAACCTACCCCGGCGCCGGTTTCTTGGCAGTACTTAGGATGCTGGTGTTGGTATAATGAAAACCGGCATTCTGACCGCCAGGATGCTAAATCTTATTGTTGTCTATGTTAACATTGATATTTGCTCCCAAGGTCAGGGTTTAGTCAGTGGCGTAACTATAGAGGGTGCAGGGTATGCAGCTTTTATGGGGTCCAAAGGCTTGGGGGAACCGAGGGCCCTGCAGGCAATCCCCTGCCCCTCTTGTTGTTTTCTACTTGTTGTTTTTTGTTATCATTAAATAGTGCTGCACGGTGCCGCTGTCCCCAACAAGCGGCAGGAGACCGGCAGTACCGAAAGCAAGAGACCACCCACAGCGAGTGCAGCAGACCAGCGGTGGTTGCAGGAGACCAGCGGTAGCGATGGTGGGAGCATGGGACTTGGCAACCAGGGATCATTGCAGGTACTACCCGCTCACATTGAGTATGCAGAGCAGGGAGGTGCCCTGAGGGAGAGGTGCTTTGCTACCCAGCTGAAGTGCAACATCGGCAACTGCCACACCTGTCACTCTCTGTGACAGGCAGTGGTACCAGCAGTAGTGCCATGCATACCAAGTCCCTCCTCCAAGTGCAGCAAGGACTTATCCCCACTCCCTTTACATGCCTGCTGAAAGCCTGATGATGGGGCTCTGCAAATGCTATCAGGGCTATGAGCAGGGAGGTACAATCTTCTTCGTTTCACTCATCCTCCCTGCTCCTTATAAGACTAATGCTCAGCCTGCTGTGAGGAGTACTGCTGTCTGCCCTTACATCCTGAAGGAAGAAACAACCCCAGGAGCCACAAGAAATCAAATAAAATAAAAAGTTACTGTAATTATTGTAGGTATGAGATAAGGGGTAGGGAAGGGCTAATACACACAAATTATGCTTGCCTATTAAATACTGGAGGGGGCACTTTCTGGCACAGGGCACCAAAGTCTCTTGATACGGCACCGCTTATAAGAATCACTACTACTGTGGGAATTATGTGCATATGCAGCACTTCTACTGTGGGCATTACAGTATGTGCAGCAGAAGCTCAAAGGCCTCTATGGGCAACACCAATCTGAAGATGGCATTGCCCACCGCATCCAATCCCTGGAATCTATCAGATTCTGGGCTTGGTGCATATGTGGTATGTGGCCAAACCACTGAAAACTGTAATTTCAGGTTGATTGCTACAGCTCGTCCCTTTTATGTCACCACACGTACTCAGCAAGTGGGCAAGCAGATGTGACATGTGCGTCCTTAATGATTCTGTTGTGTTACTGTCAGCTGTCGGCCACAATCTTGTCATGAAAAGCTGTGCTGTGATTTTAGTGGGGTACAGTAAAAAGGCAGGGTGTCAGTCAGCTTTTCATTATTTTTTTTCTCATTGTGGTGTGTAGTGTGCTGCACTGCAATCCAATACACCATATACTACTGTCAGAAGTTCCGTGTGTGATTGTTCTGCCTCTACGCAGTGTTATACAAGCCCCGTCCATACAAGCTTTTCTTTATTTTTTGGTGTCTACTGAACCCCAATAGTATACACCATAAGATCCGTGTGTGATTGTTCTGGTTCCACACAGTGTTATACAAGCTGCACATTACAAAAAAATAACAGTAAATATTTGCACCCATACTTTACTGTCAGAAGTTTTTTGTGTGATTGTTCTGCCTCCATGCAGTGTTATACAAGCTGCTCATAAAAAAAAAAAAAAAAAAATATTTTGCTCTTCTTTATTGTTTGTGTGTACTGCACCCCAATACACCATACTGATACCTGTCAGAAGTTCCGTGTGTTACTAACCAGCCAGCTTGCTGTAGACCTTGGCCTAAATTGAATGAAACCAATATTGTGAGCTGTAAAGAGGTCAAAATTGTATGTAAAGGGCTGGAAAATAATGTTATTGAGGTTAATATTTCTCTAGGGACAAAAAAAAACGCAAAAATTATGCGATTCGGTCGTTTTTTGACCATTTTTGAAAAAAATCCAAATCCAAAGCTTTTCACCGCCGGCTTGACAAAGCCAAATCCAAATCCAAATCCCAGCGACGAATCCAAATCCAAATCTTCGACTCCGGGGCCCATCTCTAGTTTAAATATGATTATGGTGATAATAAGTTAATGTTTTGAGTCTAGCCTCAATACAAGATTTAGTGTATACCACCCAATTCTGAAAAAGACTGTCCCTTAGCAGTCCTGCTCTGCTGGTGCCTCTTATCACCCATGAACACCTGCCTCCATCTCCTGCTGATCACCACTACTAGGCGCACCCATTAGTCTATATACAGTAGATGCTTAAACATTTCTAACTGGTTTCAAAGTGAATGAAACAGGGTTTGAGGACCATGAACATAATAGGTCCTCCTAGGTATTTTGGAAGTAGGCTTAATACAGATCTGTATCACATGTAAAGTTAATGGACTGCCCACATACAGTGGAAGAAACCATTTTTAATGTACAAATATTTTTTATTCTATCAAAATACATAGTGTGTTTCCAGCATAACAACAAGCACATTAATTATTATTATTATTACAGTTATTATTATTATTAATAATGCAACACATACATTTACAGTAGGGTATTAGAGCCTAGACATGTGCAGCTCAGCAATAACTGGAAGTGACAAATAAATGACATGCCAGTAACAGTCAGTTCATCACTGGTTAGCAACTCCAAACCTCATTTACTTTAATCACGTCTTTATTTCTGCACAGGTGGCATAGCCTCAATTACCATCCTAATTATTAACTAATCAGCTTCAGTAGGAACGCTGTATCTTCATGTATGCAGACAGGAAAGGCTGGAGTGGGAAGCAGCTGCACAGACATCGAACGCAGTATAGATAGCACATAGCTTTGCCAAGGGCCCAGAGGCTATATCACGACACTCATTTCCCTTAAACATCAGAATTGCTCAGCTGAATTTCCTGGAGGTTAGCCAGAGATTCTTAAGGTGCAACAGCTGGAACCCAAAAACCTAAAATACAATCTGATCCATTGATACCATTACTACTAGACAATTTTGTTTTCTGACTGGCTATAAATGCTTTATTCTGTAGCATTGAATATTGTATGTATCTAACGTATTATTCTAGATAAAATAAATGTAGATTGAAGTGGGAATAAATATAACTACTTTTTCTCAAAAGTATTGTTGAGCAAAGTCTGTTTGGAAACAGCTGGATCCAAGTCCCGCTTTCCAGCTGTTTCCAAACAGACTTTGCTCAACAATACTTTTGAGAAATACTCGTTGCTACATTAAACCACCTCAGGATCAGAGGACATGGGTGACAATTTTACTCACCATACAACCTATTGACTAAGCATGCTATTTTATAGTTCTTTATTTTGTTATTTATATATATTTTTTCATTGTATTAATATATGTTTATTAAATGTCATTTATTTTAAATTTATAATCTACTACATCACTCATCATTTATTATCATTTAAACAGCAAGCGCAGCATACCCCCTTTTTCTTTTTCTTTTTACATATAAAGATGGAGCAGGCCTCATTCAACGCTGGCGCCCATGAGATCCTCTCCTCTGGCGAGCGCCGGCGATACGGACTGGGATCCCACGCGCGTCCCAGAATCACCGTGGCTGGGCAGCGTCTCCCTGCCCGTCTCCGCTTCAGGGAGATGGGCAGGATTCGGGGGGGTCGGGGAAGCAAGGGGGACAAGCGGCGATGGCGGGGGAGGCGGGGCAAGCTCCATTGCCGCGGGGCGTGCGAGCATCTCCTGTGCACGCACCCCTGGCGGGAACCCGCCGCTGGCATTCTTAACAAATAAGAATGAAGAAATCTGCTCCCCCAACCTAGAGGTATTGTCTCTGCAGGCAAATGGAAAAGGAAGCCTATCCACTGCAACAGAATATAATGCCAATCAAAACCAAATAGATATAGGCAGAAAGATGAACATAGCTAGCACTAGGAGAAGCACAAACACAACTTTAAGAGCTATGTGTGCAAATGCTAGGAGCTTAGGAAATAAAATCCCAGAACTAATTGCAATAATGGCAAGGGATGAACTGGATAATGTGGCTATTACAGAGATATGGTGCAATGAAAATCATGACTGGGACATAGCTATACCAGGATATACTTTATTTAGGAAGGACATAATGGGAAGAATCGGAGGGTGGTTGCAATATATGTGAATAAAAGCATAAAGACTACCTTAATACAAAGTATTAAAGAAAAAACTGAGGCCCTTTGGGTGACCATAGAAACAGGGGAGAAGGTGATTTTTCGTATACAGTAGGGGTGATCTACAGACCTCCAGGTCAGGAAGAGGACACATCTTCCTACAACTTATTTTTAAGCTTTTGAGTGCCATCATTGCTGTGAGCAATCCTCAAAATATCCGATAAAAATGCCAGCATCGCTTAATTGAAGATTAGTTAAATATTGCACCGAAAAAGAACAGTCAGTTGGCCAGATGCACTAAGCTTCAAAAGTGATAAAACGGAGAGTGATAAAAAGCCAGCCAATCAGCTCCTTCCTGCCATGACACAGCTTGGGTTTGAAAAATATCAGACAGGAGCTGATTGGCTGGCTGTTTATCACTCCATTTGATCACTTTTGAAGCTTAGTGCATCTGGCTCACTGTGACCGACACTGGCATTTTTTACGGATATTTTGAAGATCTCTCACAGCATTGACATTCAAAGGGTTAAAGGACCAGATGCACTAAGCTTCACAGTGATAAAATGGAGAGTGTTAAACCACCAACCAATCAGCTCCTGTCTGACACTTTTCAAACACAGCCTGTGACACGGCAGGTAGGAGCTGATTGGCTGGCTGTTTATCATTCTCCAATTTATCACTTTTGAAGCTTAGTGCATCTGGCACAAAGTTTTATAGGAAGTCTGTAGTACAGATGTAAGCAGCGAGATAAAAGATTTCCTAGTATGCACCACTACAGTAAATTGAATCGATGTATTCCATTAATAAGTAAGACTATGGTCAGTAACATATAACAATATTCAGGGGTAGATTAGTGCTAAATAATAAAATTATATAACATTAAACTCTTGTGGGACACATTAAATACAATACACAAACCATAGTTTAACAATAAACTGCTGGCATATATAATCACTAAAATAAATTGTTTTATGCATTTTCTTATTTCACTGTCCCTTTATAATTTGCAGGAACAAACTTTTAAATGGATTCCCTTATCAATTTGAACAGCTGAATACATTACAGAAATAGTTTAAACCTGTCTTCCCTGTGTAACACCCCTGGGTACACGAAATCTGTAAGCTGGCAGTAAAAATGTCTACTTGCCACTGAAAGGGATAATTAATCTAATTAATAAACGCAGCAGCAAGCTGCTATTGGATTTCACCGTCCACTACAAAAGGCTTTGAAATGACTATTAGATGATCACTAGCTTCCTTACTTTCTATATAGTCATGTTCAGAGAGAAAGGGAAATAAATGATCTGCCTATCTGCCTTTATATTTCATTTGCAGTCACAGGGTGGGAAAACCGCCCAACTTTCCCGTTTTTTGCGGGAACGTCCCGTTTTTTTTGGGACGTTCCCAGGGCTGGCAGTGTCCTGTGGTGGGGGGGGGGGGGGGAGTTGCTAGTCCTGTCACCCATGAATAAACACTGGGCAGCCCTCTGATGGGCTGAGCTATCTCAGCCCATCAGGGGGCTGGCCAGTGTTTTAAATACTTCTGCCTCCACCACTGACTGACCCTCGCCGCCCGCTAGCGCTACAGCTACAACGCCGCCATCTACCCACCATCTCCCGTGCTGCCAGCGGTCCCTCCGGCCCCGTCTCCCCATCCCCACTTTGCTCCTGCAATTTGATAAATATTATGTGCAGCACATAAGATCTTGAGACCGGACATTCGACTGGCGTGCCCGCGCATCGCGTCGAATGGTACACATTTTGTACATATAATAATTCGAATTATTGGACAGATGTGGTTGAAATCAATGATTGCATGCAATATCTCACAAGTGTATGGGCAGCATAAGAGTGTTTTCATGAAACAATTTATCTACATTTTATCTGTATTCTCTGCAATGTTATATATGTGCAAATGCCTGGAGAAACCATCAAAACATGTGTGCTGCTGGATCCCTCTGAGAGAAAAGTTGTCAGCCACAACCAAAGATACATTTCAAATACGCTTACACTGGGCCAGATTCTCTAAGCTTCAAACGTGATAAAATGGAGAGTGATAAACAGCCAGCCAATCAGCTCCTACCTGACATGTCACAGACTGTGTTTGAAAAATGTCAGACAGGAGCCGATTGGATGGCTGTTTATCACTCTCCATTTTATCACTTTTGAAGCTTAGTGCATCTGGCCCACTATGAGATGGCACTGGACCCAAATGAAACTGACAGGAGGATCAGCTCCAGTATGAAGCGAGTTAATAAAATAAGCAAGTGGCAGTTTGTTTTAGAAGTATTTTAATACCAGACAAAGATGCCGTGAAATGTGGCACAAATCGAATTTTGTGGTGGAACCGGCCATTCTGCAGCTGTGTGAAGTTACTGTAAAAATACCCTAAAATATTGATTAAGCTTCGCTATCCACAGAACGGCTTTTAGAACTTTTCTCATCTCTAGCTTATAGACATTAAAGGAGGACTGTTTGCTGTAAGTTTTTATCATGTCATTTTTATAACAGTTCTGGAGGATATAATATACACTATTTCTCGTATTAGTAATAACAGATACAAGTCAACTTTGATACAGCACTTGACCAAAGGGGTAACAGTTTGTGAGATGTAGGCAGCAGTGTTATTTTGTCTATTCTTATTGCAGTTATTGATAAGTACATGGGGGTAATTCAGCAACACTCGGAAGGTGCCGAATTTGTCCCCATTCCGATGTTTTGGGGACTGCGTATGCGCGATTATGCCCTCCCCTCTGTGCGAACACCTTCGGTGAGTAGCACACTCGCCGAGGCGTTCGCACAGGTAGGGGAGGGAGGGGAGTGGACATCGGCCTGACATATAGCCCTCTTACACTATTTCAGGAGGTATCCCCTTCTCATCCGGAGGCCCCCGCTGACACCTAGGAGATAACAGCAGAGCTGGGGAATGGCGTACTGCACTCCCGTGGATTGCGGCCTACACACTGAGTGAAGCATACCGGTTCACAGCCGGGCGAGCGTCTGCGGTGATCATGGTGCCCTGCAATTTCCGCTGCTCCTCCCTCATGCTGACCCGGCGCTCTAGCTTACACGGCAGGCCATGGGGGAGCTGGCGCTGCGCCTTGACAGCTATAGCAGTGGTGGACAAGCCATACAGTCACGTGGTGGCAGGGGCGGATCCAGGATAAAATGACAGGGGGGGCACCATGATAAAAGAGGGTTTAGGTGGGGGAGGGCCAGTGTTAGTGGTGCCAGTGTACATGCTAAGAGAGTGGCAGAGAGAGGGTGGCAATGGGATTAAAAATAGGCCCTGGCATTTAAAGTATGCAGGCCCACCATGGCAACAAAAGTGAAGGATGTAGTTGTGCGCGCGCCGAAGGCGCGCTCTGGATAAGGGGGTGTGGCCACTCAACAGGGGGCATGTCCTTGAGTGTAGTGTACAACTTCTACACATTATGCAACAAAATACTAGACCCCATTATACTTGCCCCTTACACATGATGCTAAATGGAATGAGCCAAAATTCAAACAAGGCCACATGGATTGTGTCAAAATTCACATAATGCCAAATGGATTGAGCCAAAATTTACATAATAACACACGGATTGAGCCAAAATTCACATAATGCCAAATGGATTGAGCCAAAATTCACATAATGCCAAATGGATTGAGCCAAAATTCACATAATGCCACATGGATTGAGCCAAAATTCACATAATGCCACACGGATTGAGCCAGAATTCACATAATGCCACACAGATTAAGACAAAATTCACAATACGCTTCATAAACAGGGACATTGTCCACCAAAGGCACGCATTAAACATTTACACCATAATGTCCATTGCACGTTAAGTTGTATTATGCGAAACACCATAATGCCTATTAAAAATTATGCTACATACAGTAAGTGCTGCTTATCTACATGCTTATTGCCAAGGGTTCCATGCTCATTGCCAGAGGTTCCATGCTCGTTGCCATGTGGGATTACATGCTCATTGCCAACGGGGAATACATGCTCGTGGTAAATGGGGGACAGCCGCCGCCAGGCAGAAGTGATAGCCACTGACAGTGGCAGAGCCTGGCTGTATTCCGAGCACTGCAGGTCCCAGCTATTTGAAATAATACCCATTTCCCACCAGAAAATGCATTCCCAGGTTGGCCCCTTTTACACCAGCCTAGTCTCTGCATTTTCTGGTGTGAGGGGGAGAGAAAACCACCCCTCCCCCCCTTTAACCAGTTATCTCATTTAACTGGCTATATCTTCGGAACTAACTGACCCATTTACATGAGACAAGTATCATATTGAAGAACTTTTGAGTGGGCTTTGAATGATTTTGGTCCAGTGAAACTGGAACGTTTGGTCCCAGAGTAATCTGCCCTCAAAGAATATGAACAGCCATGAAATTACATTTCAAAAATAAAAAAATCGATTTACACGCTATATCTCTGGAACCGATTGAACGATATGGACCATCCTGGTATCATATTGAAGGCCCAGCGATTTGGAATTGAATGACATCAAACACAAGCTCCTATGATGCCAGGGGGGGAACTGGCAGCCGTCGGAACCCGGTGGGGGTCGGAATTGACGGGTCCCATATTATCCTATGGGGAAAAAATGTTACAGCTTTACCAAGCGATATCTCCGGTTCCCGGGGGGCTAGAGACATGGGGCTGGGCTCGTTGGAAAGCTCTGGTCCTCTTCTACAAAATGAATGACAGGGGGGGCACGTGCCCGGGTGCCCCCCCCCTGAATCCGCCACTGCGTGGTGGTAGGTGTGGCGCTCTGGGCTGCTGCCCGGCTTGTCCGCCTCAGGAAACGGCGCTGCTTTCAGCTTAAAATCACCCAGTGTGTATGGTCCTTTATACTAGTGATAAATTAATATAGTATAAGCTTGTATGTAAACTAATACATAAAGGATAACTTTGACTTTCTATACAGAGCCCTTCCACCATGTCATCTTGCCAATATCACTGATTTGAACTATGAGGCGCATAAAGCCTTTTATACCGTACCACTTATTTGAAATCTGTGGGGCCAAGCGTACACTAAAGTTCTATTACCTTCAGCCCACTGAACTTGGAAAAGCTGCAGCAAAGGTATTTAGTAGACACACTCTGTTAGAGAACAGATCTAGGAAATAACAAGACATTGGGAGACAGTTATATTTACAAAGCAGACCCTTTGGGTATACATTGCACTTTTAATCCCTTTAAAAAAGATGCCTATTAAGGTGGACAGGCTTTAAAGTGATCTGAAGTCGGGAAACAACTTTCATACAATGACCATTGAGATCAGCTTAAGGTGAATCTGACCCATTTACTCAGTGAGCTGTTTAAAATATGGCATAACAAGGTCTTTTTATTCGGTGCCTCAGTACAGCCGGATTTTGCTGATCTAAGTACTGGAGCTCATACACCAAAGGAGAAGATATAAGGCTTACTTATCCATTGAAGTTACATTCATTACTAATATTAATTACTCATTTACTTAACTTACATCATTTTACATTAACATATTTCAAGGATTGCAGATATATTATAAGGTGTAGCACAAGAAAAATATTTGCAATTTAAATACAGCATGTGATGTATGGAACTTGTTAAATATTGATATGTTATTTACAGACACTCTCCAGTTATTAGACCAGTTCCAGAGGTAATTTAATATGTAGTACAGTAGATATCTATTGCTCTTCACTAATTATGTTTAATATTCAATTTACTCATATTTAATATTAATCATTAACAACTTAACTGGGACAGTCCCAATGCAGCAGCATCTGTCTCCCTTCTCCTCCCCTATGACCACTGACATAGCTGCTGAATTCTCACCCTAGAATGCTCTGCAAACTCTAAGGCACATATGTGCTGCTCCCAAAAGTGGGAATAGGAGAACATATGTTTCCCCCAAGGTTCTGCTGATCTCTGCGTGTGCAGACATTGGCCCTTATTCTGGTTCACTTACAAAGGTAAATTCCTTCTCAAATGGACAAAACCATGTGCACTGCAGGTGGGGCAGATGTAACACGTGCAGAGAGAATTCGATTTGGGTGAGTTATTTTGTTCTGTGCAGGGAAAATACTGACTGCTTTATTTTTACACTGCAATATAGATCCCACTTTGAAGTAAACCCCCCCCCAAAAAAAAACGAATTCTCTCTGCACGTGTTACATCTGCCCCCCTGCAGTGCACATGGTTTTGTCCATTTGAGAAGGAATTTGCCTTTGCAAGTGAACCAGAATAAGGGCCTTTAGCTACAGCAGTAAAGACTAATGATCAGTCTCTCCTGAGCCATGCTTCCCTATGCTATCTACATTAGGGATAGGGGTAATGCCATGACAGCCGTTGGGTAATGGCCCTGGGGGAGGGTTGTTGGGTTCTGTAAGCACAGGAGATGAAGGTAATGCCCATTTAGTCTTTTGGATCATGGGGAGGTGTAGACACAGGACATTTGTGTGTAGTCGCAAAGGGGACCTATACAGAATGGGAGTGGTACGGTGAGGAGTAAGGCTTTTGGTGATCTACTACTACTTTGGATTGGAGTAGGGATAATACTACTAGTGATTACCAATGGGGGTTCTTTTGCTACTGGGGTGTGGGAGGTCAATTTCAACAGGGCGCTTGGGATGGGGGTGGGCCGGGGGTAAAAGACCTCCTAGGCATATTTATTTCCAACAACAATATATAAATACACTTCTAAAATCTTTTTACATTACTTAAATTTAAAAAAAAAAATTTTTTGAAGGCCAGAATTTAAATGGTTGGTAATCAATATTATGAATCGGTTGAGTCTATATAATGATATATATTATATTAAATAAATTCTCCTTGTTGACTGCATCTTTCTCTGTTTTCAAATGCTGGGATCTCACCCCTCCAACAAAAACATGCAGTGCAGACTTACAGACAGGTGAACAGCCCTGTTGCGGACAATGGGGGTTAATTAGTAAGAATCTCAATGTAAAATCTTTCTATAATGGACAAAACCATGCTGCTCTGCAGGTGGGGCAGATGTTACATGTAAAGCTGGGTCCACATACAAAGATTAATCTGTCCAATCTATCTGGTAAGAACAAAAATCTGGTAATATACAGTATGGGAGCAAATGACAATCAACTAGGGTGGCCAATCCCGGGATCAGCGGGATCCCTGGATTTTGCCCCAAAATGTCTGAGATTTCAATCCCAGGATTGGAGTGTCCAATCCCGGGATTTCAGGATTAGACTGCGCATGTGCAGACTACTGCCGGACAGCACTTACTAAGATGCTTACTCAGATGCTGCCTGGCTGTTCCCGACCCCGGCGTGCGGCCTGCGCAGCATGAATAGGTCATAGGTCACACTGCACAGGCCGTGCACAGGCCGTGCACAGACGCCGGAACCCTCCCGCACACCGCTCCCTGCTGCACTTCTGAAGTTCAGCCACCCAGCACCTCACTGCCCAGCGCAACACCCACCCACTACCTCCACCTGTGCTTTAAATTTTTTCTCACACTTCAATTCGCATCCAGATGTTTTCCCATTATAAAGTATACAACTCGCAAATGTAATAGGGTGCGATTTTTGGTAAACATTACCAAAAATTGCAAAAACAATAGACCAGGTTCTGACAGGCGAATTTGACAAAACCATGCACATATCATTGAGATCTGTGCATGGTTCTGTCTTAAAAAAATGTGTCAAAGTTTAAATAAATCAAAAATGGCATGGGGTTCCCCCCTTAGCATAACCAGTTCCAGGATAATTGAGCCGGATCTAGTTCCAAAATATATGGGGTACAAAAATCGTAGGGGTCCCCCATATTTCTGAAACCAGCCCTGATCTCTTAAATTATATTGTTTACTGATGTCACCGGGACCCTCTGAGCATGCAGGTTGTTGGATATATAGCCAAAATCAACCTTAATGTTCAGCAGACAGTGAGCTGCTAAACGATTTAAAAGATATTGTTTAGAAGGGCCTTTCTGAGTGACATCTTTTATATTCTAAAGTTTAGTGTGTATTGGGCTTAAATGAATAACCCCCAATAATGGAATAGGGCTTGATATCACATTGCTCATTATACAACATAAGAGGGATAAAGTGGATACAATTATTATCAGTCCCAGATTCAACCCCCCGCCATTATTTTCAAAAGGGGGAAATAGCAACGGGTCCCTATTCAATGCTGTCTTTCCTGACAGTCATAAAGTTCTTTATTGAATAAAGGATTTTTAATGTATTAAAAATTTTTGAAATGTATTTTTTATTTTACAGTTAATTGTATCTACTTTTAAACGGTTTCGTTTTGTTGCTACATGAGGGTAACTGAAAGCCTGAATCTGGGTCAAATAGGTTCAGTATATTCTGTCAACAATTGAAATGTCGACGGTCATTATGTCGACTACTTGATGTCAACTTGCAAAATTATGACTTTGACAAAAAGTTGACATATTCAAAATATAAACAACTCATTTTAACAGTAAGCCTAATGCAAACCCAAACACTACTAAGCTTAACATGAATCCTAACCATAACATTACTATTCTTGACATTTAGCATTTAGAAATATTGCAGATGCCGACATATTAGATGTCGACGTTTTCACATTGTTAACAACATAGAATTCAACATTCTGGTGTTTACCTTTTGACTAGCCTTAGAGTAAATGTCAATCCTGAGTCTATGCTGGGCGGAGCCAGAGACTCTGGCCGTGCATGAAGGACAGACAGACAGACCCCCCCCCCCCCCCCACACACACACACACACACACACTTTCTCACTTATCATATACATAATATTTAGCTTTGTTTTCTATGTTTGTGTCCATCTAATCCTCCATCTGTTTTCTGCTATTTTATCAGGCACAATCTCCCAGAAATCTGGGTATGCGGTCATCCATTGGACTTTCTTAGCTTATTTCTAAACCGTGAAAGAAAAATCTAAAAAGCCTCTTATCTCTGGTTTTGCAGTAATATAATAAACTGTAAAAAAAAAAAAAAAGAGAGAGAGAGAGAAAGAGAGTGAGAGAGAGAGAGAGAGATTGGCATTTTTGACACTCAGAAGATGCATACAAATCTAAATGATCACCGCTATTAAGAAGACATAGCACTAATTTGCATATGGAAATTAGACTAAAGTCTGATTACATTTTACTAAATCAAAACAGCTGCATGGAATAAATTTCAAGGAATATTCCTGTAATCCTCATAGGTCGCAAATATCAACATTTCAATACTACATAAGTAAATAAGCATGAAAGGTACATAATACCCCTTTCACATCGCACTTTTAAAACGGTATATTGCCGTTTTTTTCCCTTTTTAAAACGTTTAAGGCTGCACTGTGAATGCACCACAGCCGATTTACCGTTTCAATTTAACTGGCATTTCGAACCGTGTAAAAAGCAGAGTCCTACACGGTTCCTTGCCGTTTTTTCTGCTATGTGAATGTGTACAGTTTCAATGAAACGGTATTTCTGGCTTAGAACAGAGCTTACAGAGCACTGATAGGCTGTCCCCTGCGTGGTGTCACTGCCCAGAACCAGGAAGTAAACTGTGTCACTTGCTCTCTGCTCCCCTGCGTCCTTTCTCACAGGCGCCGGTATTAATCGTTGCCTGGGGGGAGGCAGCCGCACTTCCACCCGGCCGTCTCTTGCTCTCTGCTCCCCCAGCGTCCTCTCTCAAGGGAGTTGGTGCTGGTTTTTGCCTGTGACGGGGAGCCGCACTCCCGCCCGGCTGTCGCTCGCTCACTGCTCCCCGGCGTCCTCTCTCACAGGATACGCCGCGTCCAGGAGCGATCCCCGCCGGAGGGGGCTAGCAGCGCACCCGCCGTCAATCACTCGTTGCTTCCCCGGCGTCCTCGCTCTGAGGATACACTGCATTTAAAACGGTAATCTGGCCACTATTAAGGCTCTGACCCGTTTTAATTACCGGTTTAAAATACCGGTTTTTAAAACGGGTCTGCGATGTGAAAGTGGTATTACATACAGCCCCTATAGGTGTACTGAATGTTTGTAAATAAGAATAGGTACAATGTGGGTTAATATTAATATTCCTAGCCTTTAGGCTACGATAAAGTATAGTATTGGTCCTTATGTAGCCTTGGTCAATGATAAAGGTCCGGTGGAGGAATGCCTAAGGTACAATTGCTTCTGAAGGACATATTTTAGAACTGTCTGAAAATATCTGGAAGAATGACCTGACAACATTGCACAGAGTAAGGACATGAGAGCACTATACCTTTGGAACATTCTGCAACACTTGTTGTTACTTTGCCCAGGCCTTATGGCTAGGCAAGAACATTATTTTGTAAATACAATTGCCGCTTTAAGAATTAGGCCATTGGCTGCTTTGTATTATTTATGTATGCACTAGCACTTAGGCAGTGTTTGGTATGTCCTGACATTATGGGGACAGCTAAATAGTGCCCTTCACCCAATCCTGATGCCTGCAGCCTTAAGACTCCTGCCCCTCAAGGGTTCTGGGAGTTGGAGATGTCAAAGTTCTCCCCCATGTGGGAACTGAACACAGGGCTAACACACACAATAGCACTCTGATTGGTGGATAGCCCCATCATCCACCAATCTGTATTCTGACAGCCCTTCACTGTTTGGCTGCAGCAGGCTCGGAGGCAGGTAGGTATGCTGCCTTGTTGCTCTGATTAGTATGTGACCAACCCCCAACCCCTGCTTGGAGGCCTCTATAATTGTGGGGCACTGCGCAGCTGCCTATACATTAAGATGACCCCGTGTGAATATTCCCTTTTTTCCTTATTATGGTCCTTTTTTTGGAGGATAGTAAAAATGCAGCCCTTTGGCTTTTGAAAAGGGTCCACATATTCAAGTTTGTTCTGAGTTGTGTGATTGGAGCTAATATCGATCACACTATAATTTATTTACCCAAGGTAATATACAGTGTTTCAAAAGTCTCAATACTATGGGGCAGATTTATTAAGCTTGGAGAAGAGATAAACTGGAGATAAAGCGGAGAAAAGGTAAAAGGAGATAAAGCACCAGCCAATCAACTCCCAACTGTCTTTTTTAAACACAGCTGATTGGCTGGTGCTTTATCTCCTTTTACCTTTTCTCCGCTTTATCTCCAGTTTATCTCTTCTCCAAGCTTAATAAATCTGCCCCTATATCACCATGTAACATTACTCTTATAATGCAGATACCCTTTACGATTGCCATTGTCAGAAGAATGTATAGATATCACGATGCTGAGATCAGGGGGCTTCCCCAAGGTCACAGTGAACTGTAACAATAACCATGGGAAGAGCATCAAACAGGACATTATGTTTTCAAACCTATTGAGAGTCAAAGAAGACTGGGAATGTTTCAGATATACAAGAGTCACATATCAAATCAGCATAGTCTCCTGTTGTGTCCTTAAGCATCACATTGTGACTAAGATGCATTTTTGCCCACGCAGCAGTAATGTTTGAAGACACATCTACTGCATAACCATATTCCAATCTCAACACAACTACATAAACCCATCATATTGAATGTCCATTACATGAGTGTCACACACATGCACAAATGCATCAATGTTAAGCAAAATATATAACCAGAAAAAAATATCCTCTCCCCAACTATTGGTTGTCCAGCTGCAGTCCAGTCATGCAGGAGTCTCCTTTACAGTCTTGTGCATTAAATAATGATATGATATTATAATAATATGACCCAATTTAAATAATGAATCAAGTCACTTAATTTGCATGAATATCAATTTGCCCTAGGTTTTTTTTTTTGTAACGATTGCCATTTACTACAAGTAATAAATGAACATGAATCTGTCCACTGTGTCCTAAACTTCCCCCAGTCTCTCCTCGGAGTCTGCAGCATGAAAAATTAGACTTGTCTTGAGAACAATGTCCTAGGAAGCTTTCATGAGTGATAGTAATATTATCACTAATGTTTCGCATATAACTCATCTGTCATGTCTACATCACAGCCATTTACCAGATGACTTTATTTCATAGTTGAATCAATTTATTGCCTCTGTGTCTGCTTAGTTTATTACAACATTTTATTTCACTGTGGGGACAAGGAGAGATGAAATCAGGCTTTGAAAATTCCCTCTGAATTACCTGTTGGTGGTAGAACTCCTTCTTGACCATAATTTGTCTACTTTGTAACTAGACCTAATTATATAATTTTATGATGAAATACAAATTTGCTAAACAGCTAGATCTACTGAGAGTATATTAACTACTCGCCATGGGTTGGTGGTCTAGTACAACATCAGATTGTTTATGGTCAATGTTAGTGGATGCCGTTCATATCACATTTGGTCACACAGAAGAGCAGCCTTGTCCACCACCATGTAAATGGACCTGAGGATGACAGATAAGCCCAATTTTACTTAATTTAATACAGTTAATTGAATGTCCCAATAGAGAAAACATTTGGCCTAAGGGTGCTATGAACTTTTGGAATGCTAACAAAACATCACTGGTGGTTTAGTGCTGCCCTTCCTGGTTGGGCTACTCCAGTGATGTTTCCCATGTCCAGTGGTCAGGAGATGATGACTTCTGGAAGATCCAGTGGCACTTCTGCTGGTATTGTGAACTCAAACCTCCAATTCCATAGCCATATTCATAAACTGGCCATGCGCTTGTCCGATTCTGATGGATCAGGCTGAGAAACCGGGTGAATACTAGCCAACTCACAGGAGTTTGACATCTGATCCAATCCGATGCACATAGGAGTCGGAGATCGGACCTGCTTATGTCCAACCTCCAACTTGTATAGTCTCAGTAAATATAAAGGGAACACTTTTACTTGTATTTAACTACAGGTTACGATGAAGACGAACGCAGTTACTTTACAGCTGTTGCCTCCTATGCAGGCTGACTCCATTGTCCAGCAGGAGTTGGGTGCAAAATGTTGACAGACATAATGTCGTCATTCATCATGTTGACATGTGGATGTTGAGAGGGTCAAAATGGCAATCATGTAGTGGTGAATGTCAACATTTTGCCCTGGTGGCCCAGCAGTGATTTACTATCTCTTGGCTTCTCCAGTGGCATCTTCTGGGTCCCAGCAGTATTGTGAAAGTCAATTCCATTTCAGACCTTTGATACTTCAGCATTTGGGTAGGTATTTGAGTGCTATCCCTAACTCTAATTCCTATCCATGAACCCTCCCTCTAGGGCACGGGTGTCAAACACAAGGCCCGCGGGCCAAATCCGGCCCGCCAGACCTCGTCATGTGGCCCGCGCGAGGAGATAGCACACATGGCAGTGTGTCCCAGCTCCTGCCTAGGCCACCTCCTCTCACCCACCCCACCACGGCCGCCTTACCTGTTCCTCCACTGTCGGCGGCCATGTTCCTGTAGGCACATATGTATGTGGCTACAGAAACATGGCCGCTGGCCTCCACGGCTACGTGGAGGAGGGCCCGGCCGCCTGTTCCCTCTGATGCCCGGCAGTGACAGACACTGGGTGGGGACGTCATGACGATGCCGCCTCCCGCCCATGCGTCTGTAGAGAAGTAGGAGCAGGCAGGGAAGCTGGACCGGGAGTCGGGGACAGTGTGGCCGCAGCAAGCAGTGAAGAAAAGCTGAAAGCCACAGCAGCTGCAGGACAGATGGAGAAACAGTAAGTGATCATGAGGATCACACTCACAATAAAAAAATATATATATATCTGCTGTTTCCTGAGGTGTCCCCGTGTATAATAATAACAATGCCATGACACCACAGGCTGCTCCTCCTGTATAATCATTTATGTGTCATGGCATTACTTTTATTACATTATACAGGGGGAGCAGTCTGTGGTGTCATGGCATTATTATTATACAGGGGGAGCAGCCTGTGGTGTCATGGCATTCATTTTATATTATACAGGGGGAGCAGCCTGTGGTGTCATGGCATTATAATTATATAGGGGGACCTACAGATACAACCGTCCCTTTGAGGGTGACCAAACTGCTGATGCGGCCCCCGATGAATTTGAGTTTGACACCCCTGCTCTAGGGCTTACCCCTCCCACTTGGCTATTTTGTAGTTCTCTCTCATTAATTTTTTCCATGGGCACGTCATGCCCCCCAGTCCATCACTGCCTAATTCATTATGGCTGGGTTCATATTCAAAGAGATTAATGAGTTAAAATGTAATAGTCTATCAGTGATAGGGTACATTTTGTAAAACTGAGAAATAATGTTTTAATATTTTATAAACACCCAGGAAATTATATTACTCATTAACAGCAGCAAATTAATCTGATGACACTTCTATGATATACTGTAACTGATTACTTTAATCTGATGTGTGTTGAAGGTAAAATAAAGGTCACTCATAGTTCATTAAGCACTCATTAAATTATATTAAATTAAATTAATTTTGAAAGTGAAAAAAATTACACAGCATTTAAACTTCTTAATTTGTGGACATATAATTTAGTATTTAATACATTTCATTAGGAAGATAACTGCTGCCTTCAGATAAAAACACTGGCTGTAAAATAGGCTACTAAGTATTTATTTCAAAATCTGGTGGCATTATATTTTAAGTAGACTTACTGAGGTACTAGATTCTAACAAATATAAACTTTTTAAAAGATTAGCATCAGCGGCAGCTCTTACTTCTGTGGAGGAGGGGAGCTGCCACGATTACGCCCCCCCACTGCCACCGCTGCTGCTGGTCCCTGTCTGCTGTTGGTCCCTGCCACTGCCTCCAGTACTGGACCACACCCCCTGCTGCAGGACTGGCGCATGTGCAGTAGCTTCAAGTCATTAGCAGCCCACAGACGAATATTCAGGGTCCCAGGTTGGCACATGTGCAGTAACGTCCTCCGTACTGCGCATGCTTTTTACCCATTTTATGGGCTGTTGTGTAGCAGCCCACATAGAGGCATCCTGGAGGGAGGGAACAACTCCCAATGGGACTGCCTAGGGTGACTGGCAGGTCCGACTTCCAATAGTAAGTCACTGCCAGTCACAGTGAAGCCAGTGCACTCTGCATCTGGATTCACACTGTGGCAGATTTTACCTGAGGGGGCCTCAGCCATGCAGCCCATAGGTAAAAACTGCCGCTGATTAGTATACACTTTACTGAAAATTTATAAATGCATAAATTACATAAATAAGATTTTCCCCATTATGTAAAGTAAACCAGTTAAGACTGCAACAAAAGTTAAAACCATACTTACAGTACCTACTTTGTAGTCCTCCTCTCTGGGAGAAGCCCAAAGGGAATTGAACTTTACTATTGGGGGTGGGGTCATGAGCCTCCCCCAGCTTTTGAGAGTGTAGACAAGTATGGTTAAATCTAAAATACAGAGTGCAGGTTGAGTCTTCCATATCCAAAATACTTGGGACCAGAAGTATTTTGGATATTGAATTTTTCCTTATTTTGAAAAATTTGCATACCATATTGACATACAGTATCTTGGGTAGGACCCAAGTCTATAAAGAGAACACATTTATGTGTCAACATACCTTATACACACAGCATGAAGGTCATTTCATACAATATTTGTAATTATTTTGTACATTAAACAAAGTTTGTGCGTACACTGAACCGCCACAAAGCAACAGTGTCACTATCTCAGTTGTATTAAATATCTGTATTTTGGAATATTGGATATGGGAGACTGAACTTGTAACTCAAGTGAACCATTTTATCAGGTTTGTGTCCATCATGACATGCCATCATTTCATTTTACGGATAAAATAATAATTAAAATCCCTAACACCAATATTTAGTGCAGTTGGAATAATACCTGATGGTGTAGTAGAACACGGCACAATAGGATACTGTGTTGAAAAGACACAATGGGAGGTGGGCCCAACACAGTTCTCACATGCCTTGCTCTGCATCTTTAAAG
This sequence comes from Crinia signifera, assembly GCF_055691185.1. NCBI lineage: Eukaryota > Metazoa > Chordata > Amphibia > Anura > Myobatrachidae > Crinia > Crinia signifera. The sequence continues at coordinate 77,784,128 of NC_139217.1, forward strand.
GGCAAAGTTGTAACAAGTTTTCAAACAACTTGAATATTGTAGGAAAACCAGCACTTTCAAAGAAAGTTCCAGCAATACTTTTTTCAAGTTCCACTTTGATTTTGCCAGTCAGCAGAACGGACACTTTGATCTGTATTTGTAAATTCACATATTTCAGAATTTATATAGGCAACTAGTTAAAAGCCTGTCAAAATGATGGCTTATGGGGCCTACACATGTAGCGATGTAGAGGCATTTTCTAAGCAATCACACTAGATCGCTTAGAAAATGCCCCTACATCACTCTGGGTGTAGCAGCGTAGCATTAGCATTTTTGCGGCCCTGTGCATCGCTATTGCCTGGCGATTAATATCCAGCACACTAAATAAATCTAGTTAATCGCCGGGGCCAGTGTTCTCTACCTCCAATCTCTGTCTGAGAAATGCTTCATGTTGGTTTCACTTTCTGTTAAGGAATAATTTGAGTGTCCTCTAGTAGTCACCAGCATACTTCACCTCAAAAAGATGAGGAGGATTTATCCTTTTATATATAGTGATCATTAGAATTATGATGTATTGTGGGATTGGTGTAGAGCAGGGCTGGGCAACACCGGCCCTCCAGATGTTAATGAACTACACATCCCAGGATGCTTTGCATTAGTTTTGCTATGTGGCCATGCTGAAACTGATGCAAGGCATGCTGGGATGTGTAGTTCATCAAATCTAGAGTGCCGGTGTTGCCCAGCCCTGGTGTAGAGGTAAGAACAAAGATAAGTTCATACAAAATGTAAGGAAAGAGGACAAATGTAGCATTCGGGTGGAAACAGGGTGGCTACAGAATACACACATACCCCCCCACCCCCTCTGAAAACCACATTTGTTTTTCTGAGATTCCCATAGTCCATGATCAGAGCAGGTTCTAGACTATTTGGCTCCCAGTGAGAACAAACAATATGAAGACATTTTAAATATAGATATTATAGCGCTGTCTAAAAAGGGGGCTGGCCTCACTGCAATAGGCAATGTCTTGTTGCATTGGGCAAACCATGCAGGAAAAGTCTACCTTCCACTGACACAATAGTGCCCCTTGTATAATATTATTCCCCACACAGTAATGCCACTTGCACCATATTATGCCTCACGCAGTTAAGCCACTTGCACTATAGTATGCCCCACACAGTAATGCCCCTTGCACCACATTATGCCCCAACCAGTTACAGCATGCCTCTTTTTACCTTATTATGCCCCAGGCCCTGACAACACATTATTCTCCCATAGTCATGCTCCTGTAAACATATTATGCCCCATACAGTTATACTGACGCTCCTTACCAATTATACCACATTGCCAGGTACCTGTTCGTTGTCAGTGTGTTCTCCTGCCACAGTACAGGTACCTGCTTGTTGTGATAGGGCTACTGCCACTGTGTGTGCAGTCCAACTTCTGGCACTTCCGGGGCTTGCCTGCCTCCTCCTTTGAGCCGTTATTAAATGGCCCACCCAAGCATTTGCGGTAAATCCTGCAGCATATCCCAATGATCCAAAAGCATTGCCCATAGCGGCTGCCCTTAATTCCTTTGGTTGCGGTAAATGACTGTAAAGGAATGCATACTTTCTCTGTCATGTAAAAAATCTGATATAAGTAGAACAGACCCATAATATGGTGAGTGACAAGTAATTGCTTAGAGCACAGCTCAGAGAGAAAAGGAATCTGTAAGTGCCTCTTCCACAGGGGTAAGAGGGTAAGTACTGTCATTATGTTCCTTATGTGAGCCTGTAGTTCAGCACTTTAAGTGTATCTGTCTCATCTTTCAAAATATTTTTTTATAGAGGGGACATAGGAAAGCCTTCCCAATTTTGTCATGCACCTTAACCCTTTAAGTGTCAAGTAAATTTGTCAAGCATACCTTTTCTTTTATCAAAATGACCTGTAATGTTCACCTTATACAGGAAATATAGGGGATGATTCTGGTTTAATCGGTTCCCCGCGGGTTCCTCGCACGGGGGGACGATTTTTTGTGACTGCGCATGCACATAGTGAGTTATACGCATGTGGTGCTGGGTGCTTACACACAACGGTGCGGGTAGGGGGCGTGAGGTGGCGGGCCAGGGGATTCACCCATGAGACCGCCCAGATTTGTAAGGAAGCTCACCTTATAACTGTGATTTGAATGAAGTTAAAAGGGCTATTCTTATATCGGGGTGTGTTATAACTGTATGATCATGTGTGAACGCCCACGCAACTATCACCACTACATATCTTCTCCATATGTGCGCTGCAGAGATGCATCCGTGCTACGCATGTGCATTGGAACCTCGAAAAGTGAGTGTGAACAGCGAGTCTCTGGATGGCAGTGCATTGTTCACTTGCAACTGCAAGTAATCTGCCAAATGGTAGAGGTACAGTAAGCAGCGCAAAGTAACAGGACTGGGTCACCTGTTATTGTAAACCCGATCGCAACATCTGCATTCTGAGGAATGGCAGCTTTTATGAATACTGGTCTCGCACAGTATGTCTATAATCAGTTATAGCTGCAGACTATCTATAAGCATAAGCTTAGTATTTCTCTAATAAAACAGTGCACTACAGATCTATTATGTGCTGTGCAAGGCATGAGTGGGAGCTATGGGAACACACATAGGGCCAAATGGAATTTTGGGTGACATTCTATGGGATGAGAGTTTTTCGCACTTTCAAAATCGCCCATTATCGCACTTTTTTAATATCGCATTTTTGCCGCGAATTCGCATATTTAATGAGGTGCGAATTCTGGAATGAAAAGTGCGATTAGGTGCGATAATGTGCGAATTTTAGGCATGAAAATGTGCGAATTTTAGGCATGAAAATGTGCGAATTTAAGGAAATGTGCGATTTTTTGTTCATCAAAAAAAAAAAAAAATGGCGTGGGGTCCCCCCTCCTGAGCATAACCAGCCCCGGGCTCATTGAGCTGGGGCTGGTTCCAAAAATACGGGGGACAAAAAGCATAGGGGTCCCCCGTATTTCTGAAACCAGCCCCGGACTCTTGGACCGGTCCTGGTTCCAAAAATACGGGGGACAAAAAATCTGGGGGTCCCCCGTATTTTGAAACCAGCACCGGGCTCCAACAGCACTCGGTGTCATGCCACAGCCGGGGGACACTTTTTATATAAGGTCCCCCTGACGAAACATGAGCACCGTGGCTGGTCAGCGTTGGACCGGGTACCTGGAGGAGTGGGGACCCCCCCATAAAGGGGTCCCCCCCCCCAGGCTTCACCCGTCCAGGGCTGAAGCCCGGGGCTGTCACCGGCGTCCGTGGCCAGTGGACGCCGGCCTGATAGTGTTAAATCTTCCATAAATAACATTGCTTGATACAGGAGGACTACAAGTGCCAGCAGACCTCCCCCGCATGCTGGGACTTGGAGAACCACAAGTCCCAGCATGCGGGGCATTAATGGGCCCGCTTGGACTTGTAGTCCACCTGTAAAAAGAATGTTTAAAAAAACACACACACAGAGAAGTAAAACTTTATTGCACACACACACACCTCACTTTTACACCCACATACTCACCGATCCAGGATCCAGCGCTGGTCTCCCTTCTGCTGCAGAGCCGGCTACCCCCGCACTGACACTGGGGACAACCGTCTCTCTCCGATGCCGCTAACAGCCTCTGTAGCGCTGTCCCAGCGTCAGGGCTGAGCTATGCGTCTCCATGGAGACGCATCGGCCAATCACGCTCTCAGCCTCTGTAGCGCTGGGACAGCGCGACAGAAGCTGTTAGCTGCATCGGAGGAAGCCGGTTCAGCCCGCTGTCAGTGCGGGCTATCCGGCTCTGCTGCAGAGAGACCAGCGCTGGATCCTGGATCGGTATGTATAGCGGTGTAAAAGTGAGGTGTGTGTGTGTGTGTAATAAAGTTTTACTGCTCTGTGTGTGTGTTTTTTTTAACATTCTTTTTACAGGTGGACTACAAGTCCCAGCATGCGGGGGAGGTCTGCTGGCACTTGTAGTTCTTCTGTATCAAGCAATGTTATTTATGGAAGATTTAACACTATCAGGCCGGCGTCCACTGGCCACGGACGCCGGTGACAGCCCCGGGCTTCAGCCCTGGACGGGTGAAGCCTGGGGGGGACCCCTTTATGGGGGGGTCCCCACTCCTCCAGGTACCCCGTCCAAGGCTGACCAGCCACGGTGCTCATGTTTCGGCCGGGGGACCTTATATAAAAAGTGTCCCCCGGCTGTGGCATGACACCGAGGCCCTTATTTTGATTCGTGCGGTACGGCCCGCGTGCGGCCGTACCGCCGATGTTTTTCTTCTGCACATGCGCAGAGGTCAATCTGCGCATGTGCAGCCCCCTTTGCCGCAGACGGATTTCGTCCGCCGCAAAGGGGGCGTATAGGGGCGTGAGAGGCTTCATGCCCTCATTTCCCTATGTGTACGCCCCGCGTTTCATGGGCGTTCCCATGCAAACGCGGGGCGTATGCATGGTAATGAGGGCATGACGCCACTCATGGGGGCGGAAAGCTGACGTCGCCGGATGTCAGCTTTCAGCCCCCATACAAGCTACCACACGGACGATTGTCCGTGTGGTCTCAGCTTGCGGGAGCTGCCGGGGCGTGCGGACCTGCCTTCGATGGTCGACGACCATCGAATGCAGGGGGCAGCTCCCACCATGGTGGAGGCGTACGCCTCCACCATTTTTATGCGGATCGCCAGCCGTCCGTGTACGGACGGCCGTGGCGATCCGTAGGGTGGGCGGGGATTGGTTTGTGCGGCCGGAGCCCCGTGTGCGGCTCTGGCCGCACCAACCAGAATAAGGCCCCGAGTGCTGTTGGAGCCCGGTGCTGGTTTCAAAATACGGGGGACCCCCAGATTTTTTGTCCCCCGTATTTTTGGAACCAGGACCGGTCCAAGAGTCCGGGGCTGGTTTCAGAAATACGGGGGACCCCTATGCTTTTTGTCCCCCGTATTTTTGGAACCAGCCCTGGCTCAATGAGCCCGGGGCTGGTTATGCTCAGGAGGGGGGACCCCACGCAATTTTTTTTGTCAAAAAACACTTTTCCACATTTTTTAACACAGGGCCATGCACAGATCTCTATGATCTGTGCAGGGTTCTGGCCAAATCGCATATCAGAACCTGGTCTGATTTTTTTTAGATTTTTAGACACATTTTTTAAATTCGCATCTCATTAAATATGCGAATTGTATACTTTTCAATGTGAAAACATCTGGATGCGAGTTCTGGCGAAAACTAAAAATCGCACTTCTAAAAAGTGCGATTTCGCGGCAAAACCGCACTTTTTGCCGATTTTCGCATCTCATTAAATATGCGAATTCGGGAAAAAGTGCGAAAACGGCCGTTTTTGCGATAAAATTCGCCAAAGTCAGATTATCTCATCCCATAGAATGTCACCCAGGGTGTGAGAATCAGCAAGTGAGAGGTTTTTGGAGGGTGTTCCCATTTTTTTTTTTAAATCGGCAATGAACTACATGGCAAAATCAACCTGGTTTTGCCATGTAAATTATAAAAAAAATGGGAACATTTTACCAAAATCTCTCACTTTCTGATTCTTACATTTGGCCTATATTTAAAGTTGGCCATTAAGATATTGTTAAGCCATTTGTCAAGTCAATTGATTCTAAGGTTTGGCTGTGATTCATCATCCAGCATATGTTTCATTTTTAGATATTAGTAGAGCTTAAAATCTTGTGCTGTGACTTGCCATTGGAGTTGTGCTCAATCTGCACACAACTATCATGTCACCTGCACACAACTGATGCACTGCTTATTTACTCTGTGTCAATCACTGTCCTAAGCATCTTCTCCCCCCCTCCCCCCCCCCCCCCCCCCCCCCCCCGCACCCCATACTGGACACACACACATCTCTTGCATTGATGCTGATAAATTGTGTTTTTGGTATTACTCATCTATAACTGGACGGATTGAGATGAATCAAAGTGCATGGTATGCTATATTTACAAGTAGGTTCAGTGGTTATTGTGCAAACTTCAAACAAACAGACAGAAACAACATTCTTATAATAATAGTATAGATGACAATCATCCCTATTTTTGATACCTACTAAACAATTGCTTGTACCCCTATGCAAAAAAAAAAAAAAAACAATTACTTTAAGATGTGTGCAAGTAATAGTAATCATTGCACCTAATTTATGCCAGGTACATGGCACATACTGTACACTTACTTCCCACGGTTTGTGCATTATTCATCACCATTGCTATTATGCACCAGTGAAGCTTCGAAAACCTCTCTAGTACATCAGAAACACCTCCTTGCCTCAAAGATGGGAGAAATCAGCATGGACATTCTATCACAGGTGGTTTGCTAGCATACAGTACTACAGTACCTCCCAACATGACCCATTCCAGGATGGACACAATGCTCTGCTCCTGGACTTTCTTCCTAATGCATGATTACCTTCATCTGAGCAATGTGTCCCTCCTGGAGAGGGTCATGTTGGGAGGTATGTTCTACTGCTGGCATTACATAGTATATGCAGCTTGCCCTGACCACAGCTTGCATCTTTTGCCTGTTCTTGGGCCCCATTCACTTATTTTAAGAGAACGGCGCAAGCATAGGATCTGTACTGTGCATGCACCAGACTTCTTCTGTGAGACTGCTTTCACAAATACCTCTTGCATGACTGATATTTTGATGTTTGGGGGGAGGGGGGGGGGGGGGGGGGCAGCAAATAAAGCCATGCTACAAAATGAGGCCATTTTGTGGGCGTGTCGAGTCTGAGGTGTGCGTATTTGGACAGAGATTTCCTGGTCCCAGCTGAGCAGTTCTGCCAGTCACCGTAAGCTGATTTCTATGAGAATAACATCCACCTATTAATCAGATCATATGTGCATGATCTTCTTGTACTGTCTTCTCCCAACTGTCATGTCATATGCTGAGTTTGGAAAATGACAGTTTGGAGCTGATTGGCTGGACATTTAAAAAACTCTTTATCACCCTCTCTTTTATCTCTTTATAAGGCTTAATACATCTGCCCCTCTGTTAGAGTGTTTTAATGAGATGAATTCAAGGATAATTATCGCATGTTAATGTTTCAATTTAAAAGTACATTAAAAAGTGATAGAGGGATACATCTACTGATCTAATAATACTATACTAAAAGGCAATATAAAGTACTTCAGAGAAGAAAACATATAGCAGATAAAAAGCACCAAAGCTAATAGATCTATCATTCAAAATGTAAAGAGACTGTAATTAATCACACAGTAGGCAGCAAGAAAACAGACTGAAATTCTACAAAATGCCAATTAAAAGTCATAGACCTACAGTTGTGTGTGTAAATAGGTAATTAGGATAATGATTTTGCAATAACCCACTGAAAAAAAATCATTATCTTTTTATGTTCTTATTGTAATGTGTAGAGAATTATGTGTATTGATCGTGCTGAGAAAGCAATGAAGAGCCATGTCAGCCCTGTTGTCATTGTGTTAAACTAGAAATTCTTAAGACAAAATGAAAAATGATAGGATCACTGGGTGTCTTTTATGGCAGTGCTTAATTTGTACATAAAACAGAGAGGAACTCCAGTGATTTCAGCACCATAACTAACTGAGGACCTGGCGGAGTGTGCGTGACTGGCACTTAGCATGTGGCGTAATCACGGCCAGTCATGCCCACTACATTAGCAGTCTGGAGTAGGTGTGACAGCACGTAATAAGCACTATTTCACCCCCAACCCCTTCATTCTCCATCATATCTGTTCTGCTTTTTATTTATTATGCTTTCGGTACTTCACGGCGGCAGCTTACGCTACATTTGAAGCTACGTTATTAGCGTAGCCCAACGGCTGCCTTACTTGTGTAGTTTCACCGGCGGCAGCCTAAGCTATGTTATCAGCGCAGATTAGGCTTCCACGGTGAAACTACACAAGTAACTACCGTATTGTTGCCAGGAACTGCAGGTGTCCCTGGCAAGCCTAGTGATCGCCTCTCACACAGCGCCGGCGCCTGCATGATCCCCTCTCCGGCAGAGAGGGGATCATGCGGGCACTGGCGGAGAGGCGCTCCATCTGTCTGAGACGTAGGAGTGTCTGAGACGCTTCTGCCTCTGAGTAACTATTGCGGCAGGGTACAGCAACCCTGCCGACAGGGTTAGGGGTTTGGTAGCACGTGCGTGTCCTGCACAAAGAGGGGGTGCGGACGCAAGTGCGTCTCATGCACAATAAAGGAGACAGAAAGTGAAGAAAGGGAAAATATGTGTGGGCAGTATAGTGGGGATGTAATTGGATAGGAAAGGTTTATGAAGGCTATGTGGGTGAAGAGGTGAGTTTTCAGGGAATGCTTGAAGGTTTGGGAAGAACGAAGAGGTCGGCTTGGGAGATATTTTGAGATAAGCACGGTGTTGGTGTAGTTTGGTTTATGGCCTTGTGTGTACTGTAAGTAAAAGTATTTTCATATTGAATAGGGAAGACTACAGGTAACCAATGGAGGGACTGACAGAGTAGCTTTGCAGATGCTTAGAATCTAGCGAGGAAGATTAGCCTCGCAGCTACATTACATTCAGAATGGATTGTAGTGGTCAGAGTCTATATTGGTAAGACCAGTAAGGAGACTTTTGCAATAACCAATGTGGGAGCGTGGATTACAGTTTTTGCAGTGTCTTGTGTGAGGTATGCTTATATTTTGGAAATGTCTTTAGATATATGTAACATGACTTTGAGATAGATTGAAGGTGAGGAACAAAGGACAGTTCAGAGTCAAGGATGACACCTAGGCATCAAGCTTGTGTGGTAGGATTGATTGTCGCATTGTCAACAATTATACAGACACCAGGTTTGTAGCTACTATTGGTCTGCGGATATAGGGCCTTATTCTGGTTCACTCTCAGAGGCAAATTTCTTCTCAAATGGACAAATCATGTGCACTGCAGGTTGGGCAGATATAACATGTGCAGATAGAATTAGATTTAGGTGCAGTGTAGAAATAAAGCAGTCAGTATTTTCCCTGCACAGAAACAAAATAACTCACCCAAATCTAAATCTCTCTGCACATGTTACATCTGCCCCACCTGCAGTGCACATGCTTTTGTCCATTTGAGAAGGAATTTGCCTCTGAGTGAACCAGACTTAGGCCCATATAACTAATTCCGTTGTTGAAAATTTAGTTTGAGGGGGTGTGATGACATCCATGCTAAAACTGCAGAAAGGCATTCAGTAACACGGACCAATGCAGATGGTAACAAGTCTGGGGAGGATAGGTATCAGCCTGGTAGATATAATACCAGAATCCAAAGGAGCTGATTATATTGCCAAGAGATGTGAAATAGATTGAGGACAACAAATAACTCAAGACTGAGCCTTGACGTACTCCAATTGACAAAGGTAGAAGAGTAGAGGAATTGGGGAAATTAATATCGATAGAGGGATTAGATGGGTAGGATGAGAACCAAGAAAAGTCTGTACCCTGAGGAGCTAGCGATTGTAGTGTCTTCTGTGTTGTGTCGCTTATGTAGGAAGGGAAACAGTTAAAAGAAAACTGGCAAATCGTGTGAAAGCTTGCAGTCAAGTGCGTAATGAAGAAAACAGTTTGTGGAACATTTCCCTCATCTTAACCTCCCATAAATCCCCTGCAAGTAAATACTCTAGAAAAAAAATGTAAAAAGTTGACTTTCAAACACAATTTAAAACAATTTCCTCAATAACCATTTCACAAAAAAATAAGCTGTCTATGGGAGTGGAGTATGCATTATTTATATGCTAGAACTGATCACAGGCTGTGCATCTGTGTAGTTTAACTCTAAGCGCAACACTTGACAGTAGCAGGTGCATGCTATACCGAGAAGGAAACGGCATTCTATAGACAGTATTATACTGTAGTACCAATTGCCTAGAAACCAACTGAAATAAATAATTAAACCAACCTAATACATGCCAGGCAGGCAAAGCAAGAGAGGCAAAACACATTACACTAAAGAAATACGTGACAGAAAATGCATATAAATCACATATATTTATATCAAATAAAATGTTGATGTAAATGAATGCTAGTTAAAATCCTGAGTGGGGAAGGCTAAACCCTTTGATGTTGCAGTCAGTAATGGTGTCGTAATGGCAACCCATAAACAAAAAGTTCTCTGTACAGATGGAGGAAAAGGCTGACGATTAATTATTTATGAAATTAGGACCATCACATGCTGTATTTTATACACAGCAAAAGTGTTTTCCCAGGTAATGTATTCATAGTAATGCTTTATTCCTTACAAAACATAAAAAAGGAATAAAACAAAACCATTTGTAGCTCAGTATAAAAGGAAAGTGAACACAAAAAAGTCTACTTGCGGGAACCTACATAGAGTACTGTATGTTAATGCCCATATACTGGAGCAGGTTTGTCTTGCAATCTGGGATGAGATTGCAGCTCTTGTGCCAACACCACCTGCGTGCAACTCGTTTCCTGCTGGAGAAGGTGTAAAGTTGTGTCTAAACAATGGTGGAAATGTGTATCGTACAAAGCGACACTAGCACAGGAAAAACGCCTGCTTGTCTCAGGTTACTCGTGTACCTAGGTTCTGCCAAATTGGGCAGTACGGACGGTGTAATGGTTAGCATTACTGCCTCACGGCACTGAGGTCATGGGTTCGATTCCCACCATGACCCTAACTGTGCGGAGTTTGTATATTCTCCCCGTGCTTGCGTGGGTTTCCTCCGGGTACTCCGGTTTCCTCCCACAATCCAAAAATATACTGGTAGGTTAATTGGCTCCCAACAAAATGAACCCTAGAATGTCTGTGTGTGCGTGTATATGTGGTAGGGAATATAGATTGTAAACTCACTGGGGCAGGGACTAATATGAGTGTTCAAATATTCTCTGTAAAGCGCTGCAGAATATGTGTGCGCTATATAAGGAACTGTTAATAAATAATAATGTATCCTAGCAGGGCCGCCGATAAGGGGGTGCTGTGGGTACAGCTGTTTCAGTACCCGGCCTCTTGAAGAACCCGGGCAGCTCATTTTGCCCACCGCAAACCCCCAGACCGCCTCCGCTGTGCTCAGTGCACTGAACAAAGCAGGTCCCAGAGTGCAGGTTTATTCAACCCAGGCCGCCGGCGGGCAATTAAAATGCTGCACCAGCTTTTGAGCCAATCAGAGCTTACGTACCAGCAACTAATCAGGGCAGCTGCTGGTATGTGAGCTCTGATTGGCTCATCAGCCGGTGCTGCATTTTAATTGACTGCCAGTATCCTGAGTTGAAGAGGCCTGCCCTCCGGGACCTCCAGGCTGCAGCTCAGGGGAAGAGGAGATGGGGGAGAAGGAGTAAGTCAAGTGAGGAAGGGGGGGGGGCGGACTGGAAATGAGTCCCGGCCCCAAAATTCCTGATGGCAACCCTGCATCATCATACCCTAGTGTGATATATGGCATTCGACAATGGAGTGACTAAGGAAGTGGTTCCCAAACTGTGTGCCGTGGCTCCCTGGGGTGCCTCGGGACACATGCAGGGGTGCCCTGGGTTGGTGGTCCAGGACCAACTCAAATTATTAATGGTTAATTATTTATGAGCAAAACCAGTGCTGGTGGCTGCCAATCATAGAATGTGTACAAACAGCAGCAAATCCTGCCCTTTACCACATAACTAAACCTAAGAATCGCATATAAACCCAATCTAACTAATTATTTTTGGACCTAGGGGTGCCGTGAAAAAAATTCTGATTCTCTAGGGTGCCGTGAATCAAAAAGGTACTTGTGAGTTATCCGGGCGCCCGATGTTGAAATTGAATGTCAGTACAATAAGAGTACGATGCGACGCGATGCGACGCGATTTCCCTTTAAATTTCCCCGTATCCAAAAGTATGGTATACAATGCCACGCGATGCGACGCGACGCGATTTTAACACTGAATGATATTGGATGTTCACAACCAGGCCACTATCAACGTGAACCCGAAGCGTGGCGAGTGCAGCGAGCCCGCGAGGGGCAGCGGTACGCGTCCTCCGACCTTTTCATGCCCTACTATCCACTAGGGCGTGGAGTGAGAATAGAATAGTGTGGCGAGCGCAGCGACCCACCGAGGCCCGAAGCGTGGCGAGCGCAGCGAGCCCCGCGAGGGGACGCGGATACCTTCACAGGTAAGCGCGTCCCTTCGCGGGCTTCACAGGTATCCGCGTCCGCTCGCCACGCTTCGGGCCTCGGTGGCTCGCTGCGCTCGCCACACTATTCTATTCTCACTCCACGCCCTAGTGGATAGTAGGGCATGAAAAGGTCGGAGGACGCGTACCGCCGCCCCTCGCGGGCTCGCTGCGCTCGCCACGCTTCGGGTTGGCGTCAATAGTGGAGTGGCGTTAACAATGGGGATGGGATTTAAGTTTTGTCACTTTTTGTGGGTTTTGGCCATTTTTACATTGAAATTAATGTAAAATCGGGTCTCAGGGACCATTTTACATTGATTCCAATGTTAAAATCGGGTACACTGCTAAAATCGGGTGCTGATCTCGTCGCGTCGCATCGCATGCCATTTGGTTAACACGCGATGCGACGCGATCCGATCCGATGGTACCCGATCTAAAATCGGGCGCCCGGATAACTCATAAGTACCATCAAAAAAGATTGGGAACCCCTGGACTAAGGGTTATAATTGCTAAGCTTTGGATGGAGATAAAATTTACCTCCACTGTCCACCTGGGTGTCTTCAGATAAGCACTCCTTTCATATATAATAGATCAAGGAGATACAGGAAAGGTGGGCCTCATTTCGAACAGGATGTGTTTGAAATGCCTACACAGATTCCCAATTATAAGAAATGTACGCAGGCACAGGACCCGTTCTTTGCAGGTTCAGGATGTGTCCAAAGCAGTTGCGTTTTTATCTATAGGCTGTGTGACTGTAGCCCCCCCCCCCAGGTAAATTCCGCCACTGTGCTCAGCCTTAGTGAAGCCAGACGCAGTCCATGAGACTCTACTGGCTTCACTGTAATTGGCAGGGACTTCCAATTGGAAGTAAGTAAGGCAGTCCCATCAGTGGCGGATTAAGCACAGTCCGGAGCCCCTACACATAAGAGGCCCCCACACACCGGTGCCAGGGTGGGGGCTCGGTACCAACCTCCCCTGGGGTGGAATGTGTCATTGGGGGGGGGGGTGTCTGTGGAGTCCCCCACAATTTTGTTGTCCAGTGCCCCCACAGAACTTAATCCGCCCCTGTGTCCAATTGAGAGGTGTTCCTTCCCTTCCAATACTGCCAGTCCAGGCTGCTATAGGCAGAGAGCTACTCCCTGCCTTGCCATGCAGCCCAATTTGGCCTCTATGGGCTGCAGGTGGTGCAGCCCATAGATGCCAGGGTCATGCGCCGTTCCTGGGGCGCCTGCCATCTGCACTGTACAGGTGCCAGGATGAATGGGAGCAGCAGGGGTGAGCAGCATCAATGAGCTGCATCGGAGATGAGGTGGGGGAGTTGCCAGCAGAGCAGTGAGCGGCTGCTGCAGCCCCCATCCTTCTACCTCTACCTGATTGACAGGAAGAGGCATTTGGAGTGTAAGGACAAACAGCATTTCTGGAAATGGGGACATGTTGCATTTGCTAATCCATCTACTGCTGAATCAATCCCGGTGTCTAGAAGTAAGCACACAAGGATTGCATTTATTTACAAGAAAATGTGCCTGATATTTGTTCATGAAGGTCCTGATTTACATCACTGGGTCTTTTAAGCACACAACCTTATGAACCTAAACCCTATTTCATCCACTTGCTACACCTCTTGTCAGCAATGGAGACCTACATATGTGCAGCAGGCTCTATCCACTGAGCAGCAGGTTCCCCCTAGCCCATTCACATCCTTCCTGGTGTCTCCCTGCCTTTGCTGCGTTAAAGATGGAGAACATTCACCAATACATTAAGGCTCTGGTACAGTAAGAGAGTATTTTACAGTGTGTGGCTCCAGATATCACTGGGAAGATGACACGGGCTCCAGATATCACTGGGAAGATGACATGGGCTCCAGATATCACTGGGAAGATGACATGGGCTCCAGATATCACTGGGAAGATGACACAGGCTCCAGATATCACTGGGAAGATGACACAGGCTCCAGATATCACTGGGAAGATGACAGGGAAGGTGAGATCTGCTTACTGGCACAGGGTAGGTATAGTGTGGGTAAAGGGAGTGCTGGGCAGAGCTCCACTGGACCCAGAGACCTATGGGCATCGCACCCCCTGTAAGCATTGTAAATACGCCCTCTTATAAATAAAACTGCATTGTTTAGCCAGTTTTGTGACAAAAAAATTATGGTATCACTATGAATTGAATGACTGAAATACTCTGTGCTGCAAAGTCATGTGAAAAATGTGTGTGTGACATAAATAACAGTTATTATTAACAACTAGTTACCAGCCTGTCAAAATGACAGAACAGAATAACAGTAGTATCAGCGCCCAAACTGAGCAACACTTGAATTGCTTCGTTGAGCACAATCTATTGGCCGCCAGCATGAAAAACACTTGCATTCCTAGAGGGTAAAACATTTGATTTTTTCATTCTTACAGTTTATATCTGATGAAGTCAAAAAAACATGGTTAATATGCATATATTTATTATTATTATTATTATTATTATTATTATTATAGATGGTAGGCTCCACTGGGGCAGGGACTTATGTGAGTGTTCAACTGTACTCTGTAAAGCGCTACGGAATATGTATGCGCTATAAAAGAAACTGTTAATAAATTAATTAATTAATTAACCACTGCCACCTCTGGCACGCCTCTAGCCTCCCTTATTCTACATTTGTCCAGTCACAAGAATGATGATCACATTTCAATAATGATCCAATCATAAATCGAATACTAGAACATTTGCCATCCATGCTTACAGGTCCCTTGGCCCCCATTTGATGCTGAGCAGATGGATTTGTGATATTTGACAATCCACGTGGGTGCTACAATAGGAAGCTGACCCCAGCAAGTATCCCCGGGTGCAGCCGCATCAGCCTGTCACACTGAGCAACTAAACTGCTTAAATCACAATTTTTTAAGTCAGCTTTTTTCAAGCAGAGATAAGTAGTGGTGAGGAATCAGACCACTCTCATTTTAAAGCTCTAGTGATTTTCCAGCTACAAAAATGATGATAGAAAATTGCTAGCCCTAAGGGAGCAGCACAGCTTCTCACTGAGAAATCTGACTTTACAAGTCACCCGACGAGGCATAAAAATGTTGCTTAATTATACTCTAAAATACCTTCTCTACACCTGTAACATGAATTATGCCCAGACAAGCAAAGCAAGGGGAAATTACAAATGTAGGTACCATAGTATTACATATAACAAGTCACAGGGTTGAATTCAATTAGTAGTGGTTGTTTATCTGCCAGGGTTTTCAGTTAGAGTTTGCGGCACCCGTGATCAGTTCCTAGGCGGAGCCTGATGGAGACTTGAGCATGAATGCCCTTATCACAGATGCTGTAAATGTGTGAACCCATGGGTCCAGGAATTTATGACGGATTCTATGGGTTAATGTGTGTTAGCGAGTATTTTTCTGAGCGATGAAAAGGGTCTGTAATTGAATAGACCTGAGGCTCCCATCCCTTTACCCAAATGGTAAATTACTGCTGCTCATGTAATAATTTCATTTCTACAGCGCACACAGGACAGCGCCCCTTTATTTTTTTAGCACGCGGGACACCGCAACTTTTTTTACAGCACGCAGGGCAGCACCCCTTTATTTTTACAGCATACAGGACAGCACCCCTTTACAGCAACAGCACACAGGACAGCAACCCTACATTATTATTTCTATGGTGCACACAGGACAGCACCCCTTTATTTTTACAGCACACAGTAGTACTCAATACCCACAGTAGCAGTGCCACTTACACAAATATCGCACATACTGTAGTAGCCTTCCCAAATTGTTTATACCTCCATATCTGCAGTATCCACTAGCCCTTACCGTCCTCAAAGCACTCCCTCACTATTACAGCACTCACAATGACCCCTTTCACAACACCTCATCGTCATTACCCCCTCACATCACCCAGCACCCTTACCCTCCTCACAACACTTACTCGCCCTTACCCTAACCCTCTTTACAGTACGTCCTCCCATTTCCCTCCTAACAGTACCCCCTCACAACACTGATCCCTCATATCCTCCTTACAGAACCCCCTCACAACACTTATCCCTCATATCCGCCTCATACACTCCTTACAGTACCACCTAATCCTCCTCACTGGAACCCCTAACCCTCCTCACAGCCCCCCCCCCCCGCCCTCCTCCCCTCAGCAGTGCATCAGCACCCTCTTACAAACTGACCAGATGCTGGCTTGCAGGGTTTGATGTGAAGTGATGGCTGGCTGATGTGCTGGGGCTGGCCTGGCTGTTGTGTTGACTGTGGTCCCTCCCTGCTGCTCCAATATTTCATTCTGTGCAGCACAGGCAGGCAGCTCTGTGAGAGCGGGGAGGCGGGTTGGGTGCATCGTGTGACTTACGCTGCACCCGCCATGCCCTACTGGGGAATGTAATCTGTGAGCGCCAGGGCTGGATTTTGTGGGTCCCGGCTGCCAGGCCTTAGGCCTCTCTTCCCCCAAAGGTAGGAAGACATCCCGGCAATAGCACCACCGCCGACAGCACAATCCTCTCCTCCGCTCCTCTCGCTTGCCGCTGAGGGAACTGATCTTCTGCAAAGCTGTGGGAGGCGTGGACAGGCACCCGGGAGATACCTAGTGAGTAAGGAGTGAGCGCCTCACTATGCGGCATATGCCGGTCATTAGGAGGTGACCCCCGGCACCCCTCTCCCCCCGTGCGCATGCCTATACTGTCAGTCATGCTGCTCCGGCTTTCCTGACTGGGAGGCATTCTACTCTAGATTCCCAGTCTGGCACGCTACACTGGCTCCCCCCTTTCCTGCTCGGTGCACTACTTCTCTGGCTCGCAGTCGGTGCACATTAGTGTTAATAGTAAGAAACACTAATCTGTGCAGGGGATTGATTACTGTCCCTTGGGGCCACCCCAAGCCACCTGGCAGCTCTACTGCTGAAAGTTATGAGAAGAACTGTCTGCACAAAATTGGCCCACAAGGCCATCGGCCCTTCTGTCATTTGCCAGAAGTGCCAGATGGCCAGTCCAGCCCTGCATATTACTACTATACAGTATATCATAAGATTTAATGTCCACAGTAGAATAATTTCCCTGGATTCCTTCTTTTCCCTCCTGATCCTGATTATCGGTGGCAGATTGTCAGTAGATAAGAACACATCTGATGATAATCATCTTCTGCTGTTAATAAGATGGCTTCATGGCAGATGCCACCAAAGGTCTTTGTCTAATGTGGCATTGCGGTATATTGGCCAATATTAGAAAGTAATGGTATGCTGTATGCTACATAGCCCCTTACATTCCTTAAAATCTTCTATAAAAATGTCCTTATTGTGGCAGCTTCTGTTGTGTCCCAATAATAATAATAATAATATGTTCTGTACCCAAGTACAACATACAACATACAACAATGTCACAATCGCTGTTCTCTTCTGTGTTTGTTATGTCATTGTTTGTGAATTCAAATTATTGTTTGATTATAAACCCTGACGTTTGCCGTAGTTTTGTCCTTTTTGTTTATGTAAACTGTGCAGCATAGGCAAACAGATTTCCAGTAGATATGTCTGATTATTTTAATTGGACCCTCAAACTGGAAGCTACAGTATAGGAATACAAAAGGAACTAAGGGTCCAAATTTGTCCCCGTCCCTGATGTTTGGGGTTTGCGCATGCACGAATATGCACATACGCAAACCCCTCGAATGTCAGACTTTGGCGAGCTTCACACCGGCCGGGCTGTTTGCTCGAGGAAGAGAGGGAAGGGGGCAGGCATGGGGC
Source organism: Crinia signifera (assembly GCF_055691185.1). Lineage (NCBI taxonomy): Eukaryota > Metazoa > Chordata > Amphibia > Anura > Myobatrachidae > Crinia > Crinia signifera. The sequence goes on from NC_139217.1 coordinate 77,801,916, forward strand.
TGGAGCAGGGGAACGCCCAGTGTTTTATGGGTGTGCAGCGTTTACCTGTTTGCTAGACTGCGAACATACGGTTCATTGCAGCCACAAAAGAAAGTCTGGATACTCGACACCTGCCTATAACCTGCTCAGTCCCATGTCACCCACTCCTTCCTGCCTATAACCTGCTCAGTCCCATGTCACCCACTCCTTCCTACCTATAACCTGCTCAGTCCCATGTCACTCACTCCTTCCTGCCTATAACCTGCTCAGTTCCATGTCACCCACTCCTTCCTGCCTATAACCTGCTCAGTCCCATGTCACCCCTCCTTCCAGCCTATAACCTGCTCAGTCCCATGTCACCCACTCCTTCTTTCCTATAACCTGCTCAGTCCCATGTCACCCACTCCTTCCTGCCTATAACCTGCTCAGTCCCATGTCACCCACTCCTTCCTGCCTATAACCTGCTCAGTCCCATGTCACCTACTCCTTCCTGCCTATAACCTGCTCAGTCCCATGTCACCCCCTCTTTCCTGCCTATAACCTGCTCAGTCCCATGTCACTCACTCCTTCCTGCCTATAACCTGCTCAGTCCCATGTCACCCACTCCTTCCTGCCTATAACCTTCTCAGTCCCATGTCACTCACTCCTTCCTGCCTATAACCTTCTCAGTCCTTTCCCACCCACTCCTTCCTGCTTATAACCTGTTCAGTCCCATGTCACCCACTCCTTCCTGCCTAAAACCTGCTCTGTCCCTTGCCACCCACTCCTTCCTGCCTATAACCTGCTCTGTCCCATGTCACCCACTCCTTCCTGCCTATAACCTGCTCTGTCCCATGCCAACCACTCCTTCCTGCCTATAAACTGCTGCCCCTTTTTCACCCACTCCTTCCTGCCTATAACCTGCTCAGTCCCTTTACCACCCACTCCTTCCTGCCTATAACCTGCTCAGTCCCTTTGCCACCCACTCTTTCTGCCTATAACCTGCTCTGCCCTTGCCATCCACTCCTTCCTGCCTATATCCTGCTGAGTCCTTTTCCACCCACTCCTTCCAGCCTATAACCTGCTCAGTCCCTTTGCCACCCACTCCTTCCTGCCTATAAACTGCTCAGTTCCTTGCCACCCACTCCTTCCTGCTTATAACCTGCTCAGTCCCTTGCCACCCACTCCTTCCTGCCTTTAAACTGCTCAGCCCCATGCCACCCACTCCTTCCTGCCTGTAACCTGCTCAGTCCCTTGCCACCCACTCCTTCCTGCCAATATCCTGCTCAGTCCCTGGCCACCCACTCCTTCCTGCCTATAACCTGCTCTGTATCTTGCCACCCACTCCTTCCTGTCTATAACCTGCTCAGTCACATGCCACCCACTCCTTCCTGCCTATAACCTGCTCTGCCCTTGCCACCCACTCCTTCCTGCCTATATCCTGCTCAGTCCTTTCCCACCCACTCCTTCCAGCCTATAACCTGCTCAGTCCCTTTGCCACCCACTCCTTCCTGCCTATAAACTGCTCAGTCCCTTGCCACCCACACCTTCCTGCTTATAACCTGCTCAGTCCCTTGCCACCCACTTCTTCCTGCCTTTAAACTGCTCATTCCCATGCCACCAACTCCATTCTGCCTGTAACCTGCTCAGTCCCTTGCCACCCACTCCTTCCTGTCTATATCCTGCTCAGTCCCTGGCCATCCACTCCTTCCTGTCTTTAACCTGCTCTGTCTCTTGCCATCCACTCCTTCCTGTCTATAACCTGCTCAGTCACATGCCACCCACTTCTTCCTGCCTATAACCTGCTCAGTCCCTTGCCACCCACTCCTTCCTGATTATAACCTGTTTAGTCCCATGCCACTGACTCCTTCCTGCCTATAACCTGCTCTGTCCGTTGCCACCCACTCCTTCCTGCCTATAACCTGCTCTGTCCCATGCCAACCACTCCTTCCTGCCTATAAACTGCTGTCCCTTTTTCACCCACTCCTTCCTGCCTATAACCTGCTCAGTCCCTTCACCACCCACTTCTTCCTGCCTATAACCTGCTCAGTCCCTTTGCCACCCACTCTTTCTGCCTATAACCTGCTCTGCCCTTGCCATCCACTCCTTCCTGCCTATATCCTGCTGAGTCCTTTCCCACCCACTCCTTCCAGCCTATAACCTGCTCAGTCCATTTGCCACTCACTCCTTCCAGCCTATAACCTGCTTAGTCCCTTGCCACCCACTCCTTATTGCCTATAACCTGCTCTGTCCCTTGCCACCCACTCCTTCCTGCCTATAACCTGCTCTGTGCCATGCCAACCACTCCTTCCTGCCTATAACCTGCTGTCCCTTTTTCAACCACTCCTTCCTGCCTATAACCTGCTCAGTCCCATGCCACCCACTCCTTCCTGCCTATAACCTGCTCTGTCCCTTGCCACCCACTCCTTCCAGCCTATAACCTTCTCAGACCCATGTCGCTGTTGTTTTAATCATATAACACATTTTTATACAAGTTAGTACATTCAATAAAATCTGTTTGAATAGTTAGTGGGGAAAAGAGCTCAATTTATTCATAGAAACGTCTGCTTATTAACAGAATGTGATAGTATCTAAGTGTAGAAGAGAGATTGGCTGCATGTGCAACTTAAACAGGATTTGGAAGGCATTGTCAGCAAAGGGCTAATATTTTATTTTGTAGCCAGTTACCATTTCTTGTCACCTATGACCCATAGCTCCGCGATCCTTTGCTGAACCCAGACTCTGTTGTGATATGACATTTAAAGAAGTTTAACATTTTAATGGCGAATGTTATTTACTGTTGAATGTTTGACTTGGAACACAGTTTTGTGATTTCAGTTAATGATAATAAAACAGCTGAACCTACAATGCACACAAATTAATTTGAAATAGGGCTCAGCATAAGCAAACACATAAAAAGGAATATTGTTAAAAACTGAATAGTTTAATTAGATACGCTTTCTGTTTACAATTACAATAACTCTGCTAATGACATACAATAGTTTTAAGGAACAATTAAATGCAGTAGAGAACTTTTGGAAAGATAATTTCCTAACAATGATATGTGGTTATAATAATGCCCTAGGGCTCACCCATGTACAACATGCAAGCTCCCCTTCAACAATTCTCACTGCCAGAGTGACCTAGCCTAGACAGAGGGAAGGAGATCCCACCAGGAACTGGTGATCAAGCAATATCCCAAGTGGGGGGTTGGTGGTTTATAGGGGTGGGGGTGGGGGGGGGGGGGGGGGGGGGGCTTGAGTGGGACAGAAAGGGTGGTGGAAAGTTGCAAAATGGAACAGAGATGAGGTTAGGCAGGTTGGAAAATTCTGTAGAGCAACAGACAGAGAAGGTGATGCGGTGGCACTGAGCGTGCTGACTCCCTTTACTAGTCTGACATATTTAGTAGTAAAAAAGGAGGATGTCAGTTGCACAAGACTAAGTCGTGTGATAGGACCCCCAAATATAGTCAAATGTATGTTGTAACTATTTCACATGTGGAGGTGTGCTACCCCAGGACAGTGGGAAATTTCAAGAAAAAAGAGAGAAAAAGAATGTCCTTTGGTGTGCGTGCACCTAATATCAATAAAATGTAACTTTTAATAAACACATTGTAAAATAAGCTGCGAAATATTTTAAAACGTATAGAGAGGACAAACAACAATAATAGTAGGAAATCACACGTAGTTAAAATAAAGGTGGCAAGCAGATCGCTCTATCATAGATAATGTGGGTAATCTAGATCAGTAGGTGTGTTCATACATTGGTGGGGCACGTGATTTTATTGTATCAAGACCTCAAGTGGATTAATCACTGATGACAATGCCCTTTGTCAGGTACACTTGTTATCGCTACAGGCGGTGTTACTCAGAAACTGACTAATTCCCTTTACCAAACACTCTTGGGATGTATATAGGGGTCAGTGTTGAGTACCGTCTTAGCGTGGCTGGTATCGATCCACTGCGGGCCCGCACATGGACAATCACCTTAGCCTATCTAACAGCTCCCCGTCACTCACCGTTGGTGCTTGTGTTGCACCAGCGGTATAATGCCAGTCTGTACCTAAATGTGGTATAGTGTAAGCCAGAGATACTAACAGTGCCAGGATCCTCAGACACCTGTGGTTTCTCACAATCCAGAGAGTCTGCCGATCAAGTTACTGGCTACCGATAAGCACTATAATGCCGGCTGCTCATGGCAAAGTAACATGGGCGGCCGCCCGTCCTTTTAAGTGCTATAAAGTTAAGCTTAATGGCTGAGCACAAATGGTGGACGGCGGTGCCGATAAGAGTACCTGACGTTAGCCACTACCCTCAGAAGGGCTGTGGGACAACGTCACAAACACAATCAAAATACATCCTAATGTGAAAAATAATAAAGTAGGAGAGAGCTAAATCTGCTTGCGCACCGCTAGCCAGCACCCGCTCCGCAGGTCAGCTTCTGCTGCAGAAGCTCTTGGTAGGCTCAGCATGTGTCTGCATGGCCTGGCTCTGTGCAGGCTCCAGCTGTAGCATTAGCAGGGGGAGGGGAGGAGCCACCAGGACTGAGCTGGCCTCTGCCCTGGGCAACATTCCCTTAGCCCTACATACTGCGATGCCGGCATGTGACGTCATAATGTGTCTCATGCCGGGCTGGGAGCCGCAATGCACCCTTGGGAAAGGGTGCTTGGTGTGGGGGGAGTGCAGCACTGAGCCTGGAGCCAGGGAGGAGGATGCTCACCATGAATAAGGTGAGGAGCCAGGCAGGCGGCAGGATGCTGGAGGCGGATGGTGGGGGGAGGACGCTCACCAGAAAGAAGGAGCGGAGGCAGGTGGGTGGTGGGAGGCTAGAAGCGGATGTCGGGGTATCGAGTATATTAGGCCACAAGCTACACTCCCAATCAGCCACAGACACAGTGCTGGATGCTGCATGTTATATACTGTAGCTCTGTTTACTCCACAAGACAAAGATGGATATGAACCTTCATTATTACATAAAGTGCAGCGGTTGCCCCTAGCAACCAATCAGCTTCTGTCACATCTTAGACTGTGCAAGATAAATGACAGAAGCTGACTAGTTACTTTGCAAACTCTTTCTAAGGTCAGTTACATTGGGGTAAAGGGACATGTTTTTTTCTAATTACTGTATTTTAAAAGCAGCAAAAGTGACTTATTTAAACTACACTGAATTTGGGTATTTTACTTGCATATTATAGAAGTTAATATAGTATCCACAATGGGATTAATATTGCAGAGCTAAACAATAAACATGTCACTATAAGGGTGCTTATAACTTATTGCTTTTCCAAAATAGAAATAATCTAATAATCTGCGTTGTAAATCATGTGCGGCGGCGGCAGTATGTAATGCGCGCGAGGGGGGGGGCGTCTCACCTGCTGCTTCTTTCTGCTGGCCGGTGCTGGGAGCCCGCTTGAAGGCCCTGAGAGGTGCTGTGCGCGCATGCGCAGCAGCCCTTCCATGGCCATTTTGCATTTGGGCAAAGTGCTGCGTCCGCTGTCCGTGGCCCAGTCAGCCCAGGGGGAGCGCGGCCGGCCCGTTTTTAATGAGTTTTGGGCCAGCCAACCGGGAAATGGTCCGCGGCATATATGATCATTCTAGCAAGACTAGAACTCCTACAATGAGCTAGTATTACAAATGCCTGCTCTGTGTGTAATAATCTAGACCAGTTCATTAGTTCCATTCACTCCTCTGAGTCTCTGAGTCACCAAGTGAATAATGAACTAAATTAACTAAATAAACTAGATGAACTAGTCTTTTGGGTGAACTAGATCATAATGACTAGTCACCAAAATGAACTAGATTTCCCATCACTAATCGGTAGGCTGGAGGCGGGTTCTTTGGTCTGTTGGCAGCGTCAGTTCTTCCCGCGAGACTTCCTGTGAATGAAGCGCAGGGTGTGTGTGTGTGTGTGTGTGTGTGTGTGTGCGAAGGTGGGCGGATATGTGGGTGGTGCTGGGGTCCTGTTCCACCGTTCTCCTGGTCAGGTGGGGGCGGGCGCCCTGACTCTTTAGGAGCCACAGGGGTTGTATGGGGCAGATTGTGTGTATAACTCAGGCCTGTGTGTATAGTGCTGGGTGGCGGGGCAAAGTTAAGTGTCTGACTCCACCCAGCGTTATACACAGACTCACAAGATTCTGGGCTAATGTATAAGAGAGATAAAGAGATAAGAGATGCGTAAGGAAAACATGTAGCGTAGGTTTATGATGATTGTATAATTTTTGCCCCTATGGGTAATGCGTCTGTATCACAGAGAATTATCATTCTGACTTTTAGTCTATTCAAGCAAATAAATGTCCAAATATATCACATTTCCCTTATGGAAACATTTTTGGTTTGCTAATGTAGAATAACCTTCTGAAATGATAAGCAGTGAACCTATACTTTCATAAATAAAATGCTGATTTTAGTTTTCATTACATTATGTAAGTGCTGATTGATTGTAAAGCAAACCTTAAGGATTCATTGAAAGATGCTTGTATCTACTGTATACTAGGGATGTGCACCGGCCACTTTTTGCAGTTTAGGTTCTGATTACCTTCAGGTTTTGGGTTCTAATGGGTTTTGCCAAAACATCCCCTAAACGTTTTGGGTTCTGATTTTTTTTTTAAAAGCATAAAAACTGCTAAAATCGCAATTTTTTTTGCTCCTACGCTATTATTAACCTCAATAACATTTATTTCCACTCATTTCCAGTCTATTCTGAACACCTCACACCTCACAATATTGTTTTTAGGGCAAATTGGGTTCTTGTGTAATATCTGGGCGTCCGATTTTTTCATTGTATTACATCGTATCGCATGCAATAGATTTTTCATTGTAAAGACCCGTGGCAAGCGCAGCGAGCCCCGCGTGGGGACGCAGAATACATGTAAAGTAATTCTCTGTGCTCGCCACGCTTCGGACTCGGTGGCTCACTGCGCTCGCCACACTATATAAAATCAACTCCATGCGTAGTTGGATAGTGGAGGTATGAAATCACCCATGGGTGACTATACAATTAAAAATCGGGTCTTTACAATGAAAAATCGCATCGCATGCCTTAAATAGTGGCATGCGATGAAAAAATCGGGCTCCCAGATAATACACAAGTACCGCAAAAAGTTGCACCGAGGTAGCTGGATAACTATGCTAAGCCACACAAGTGTGCGGTACAAACACGTGTACAGACACAAGTGTGCGGTACAAACACTCACACTTTGAATGTAAGGATGAGTACAGTTTTTAAAATTGTTCTACAGAGTATTTGCCTTATTCCACATTTAGATATGAAATGTTGTTTTGTGCTGTATCCTGTGTACTGTTATTTCAAACCAGAATTCACTAAAACAGTTCCTGCATGAGTCAGAGGAGAGATAGGAGATCCCCTTGCCGAGCTCTATGCCAATGGCAGCCCTTTCTCCAGAAAACTTATATTAACAGTCAGTAAAGTTGTGGAGCTCCCACCAAAAAAACCCCCAAAAAACTAGCAGCACTGCCCGTCCTTTCTTCTTCTAATTTCCCCTGAAAAACCTCTCCTATGGGCGCTGCTTCCAGCACTTGCCCAGCTCCTTGCACTTGGCTCAGTCCTAATGCCTTACTCATGGCCTGGCACTGTCACTGCTGGATATTAGTGTGCCAGCAACAGGGACAGGCAAGTGCCATGCTGTCTGCCAAGCTACTGCTTCCAAATACATACTACATACTGCATTAAGAAGCAGCTCTCAGAAGACCAGTGGCGTAACTACAGTGGGTGCAGGGGATGCAGTTGCTATGGGGCCCGGCAGCTTGGGGGGCCCCAAGGTTCAGCATGCTATCCCCTGCACCCTTCAAGACTGTGCTATTTAAAAATAGCATGCGCTATGCAGCCGCGGGTTCAGGTCAGCGTGGGAGGAAGTGAGGGAGGCGTAGCGCTGCCCGGAAGACGGTTGTGGCGTTAGGGGGAAAGAGGAGACCTCAGGAGCCGCTCTATTGCAGCGGCGAAGAGGTTCTGCTGCTGCTGCCAGAAGTCGTTCCGGGGGGGTATGCTGCTGCTGTATGGAGCTGCGCCTCCAGGGAGGGAGGGAGCGAGGATCCGATCCGTGGCAGGAGGGAGGATAGGACCCACTGCTGCCCATAGCCGCTCTGTGGAGGAGGATTAGCGGACCCACTGTTGATGGCTGGAGCTGGTGGAGGGAGATCAGGGGGAGAGGACCCGCAATTCCGAGGCTGACCCCTTGTATGTGTTTTATAGCACATACAATCGATCGTTCGATCAATCATACAACCTGCATACATACGATCTGAATCATAAGCAGGTTGATCTAATGTATGGCCAGCATAACCCTTAAAGACACAACCGAAAACAATAAATGGTTGATTTGTTGCTATCGTTTTGCATGCCCCTGGAATATTGTGATCTCTAACTCTAAAGTGTGTGGGTATGTAATAATGTCATACTTCATAGCACTTCCTGCACATGTGGATTTCACACTTCAATGACTTTCATATTTTCCAAATGTAGAGCTTGTTTAAAACTCACTAAACTATGAAATTACTTATGATAGTAAGGGGACATTGGAACAGTCTGTACTTTGTGTAAAATTGACTGCTTTCTTTATCTTATGCAAATGTAATCCAACTGAAAACAGTGAATACCTTTGCAGGCGTTGAAATCAGGAAGATTCGGGCAAATGCAAAACCACGGAGGTACCTCTGGGGAAAAAGCGTTCAGATTGTCCACATTTCATGACTTTAGAACAAAATGAATTTGAACAAGTTGAAAGCTCAGATGTAACAACATTATAACTAAACTATAAGACTCAGGAACACTCCAGATTTCCTTCACTCTCAGTGGCAAACGCAGGATTTTCAGAAGAGGGTTTCCAGAGCGGCGGAGCAAAGCACGGAGATGGACACTTAGGTGACCTAGTATATGCCGGGTCAGTTAAAGTATTATAGATAGACCAAATGTATATAAATAATAATAATATATATATATGTATATATATATACATACATACAGGGGTGTCAACAGCAGAGTAGACCCCTGGGCATAGCAATGTATTGGGGCACCTACCGATCCTCCAGCGGTAGGGGTGGGGGAAGCTTTGATGTCCCCCGGGTGGTAGGGGTATTATATCAACCGCTCAGCATGTAGGGCCTGCAATTACCCCTTTACTGCACAGATGGTGAGAGATGGGGTGGGAGAAGGGGGCATTGGGCTGAATGAAGGGGCCCTGATACATAACTTCCAGGGTGGTAGAGGATGTTTAATATGCAGAGGAGGGGTGTATAGTGGAGTGGGCTTATTATTCATAATTTTCTGGTGGGAGGACAGCTTGCTTGACTGCAGATATCTCCAGTTCTCAGAAATCGATTTTAATGGAATTAAAAACTAGAGAATCCCACCTACCAAATGGTATTGGGGACGAGAATTCAGGAGGCAGAGCAATCTGCCAACGAGTATATAAAATTACATACCAGATGTGTGGAGCTTGAGCAGTAACCATCTGCTGGAAGGCTGATATCTCTGGTTCTGGGCAAAGCAGTGACAAGCTACTAGTGTCCATTAAAGGGGAAGATTCCCAGCTTTTGGAATATCAGAAAAACTCTAAGTCAGACAGAACCTGAAATATCTGACTGGGAAGAGCAATTAACAGGCTGGGTACTCAGAAACCCCCCCTGCGTGCGCTACTGACTCTCCCATTACCCAGAGGAAATAAATAAATCACTCGCACAAGACAACAGACCACAGTTGGGGCGCAGCACTGTTTATCGATTTTTGTGCAGAAGAACTGACATTTCTGGCAAAATGTATAGGAGCAAAATGGCACATTGAATTCTTATCCGCTACCTGGGGCGTATTAAGAAGGGGGCCTGTGTGCAGCCTCCTCCATATGGGCTCCCTACTCTGTATCTGGCGCATCACAGCACAATATAATCTAAGTACAGTGGCCATTTTTCAAGTGCCCATGTAAAAAAAACTCTGGGAAAATGGCCACCGCCTCATTTACCCAGAGATTTGTGCTGAGATGATGATGATGCAGGTGGGGGACTCTAGGGAGGTGATTCTTGAAAATATGGATGCAGAGTGCACAATGGGGACCCCCTTAAACTCTTACACTGCACCCATTATAGATAATCTACTGTCTGCTACAGTGCACTCCTTAAGGGGTAGTATTGGAGAGCACTAAGCAGTAAAGTGGAGTGTGTGCATGTATTGAACATTTCAGGGACATGCTTTCCTTCTTCAGTATACACAGGAAACCAAGGCCCTTATTCAGGTTGACACGCTCGTATGCAAATTTGCAATGAGCGCGTGTGGTTGCGTAGCGAGCTCTACCAATGTAGGCATCATGTGGTTTTTTCTATGGGCGCGGCAAGAAAAGTGGGCAAAAATGAGCGGAAACCGGGGCATACACAGCGGTGGTGACTACCAGTCCTGGGTGGTGGTTTCGCAGCACTGTGCGTGCATTTGTAGTGCTTGAGCTCAAAATCATTCGCAAGAATAAAGCAAGTCTCAGATCTCACAGGCCAGCCTCTTACCGGATCAATATTCGCAACCCCAATCAACACGCAGAATAGCTAAAATACAAACACCTGCATACAATACTCACCCGTGCGCCATACAATTCTCTCACAATAACCCATTGACTAACCACATCTACTCAATGCAGACACATGGGAAGCACACTCTTGCAGTTTAAACATTTCAACCTTTCATGCTTCATATAGACTATATATGTGTGGGTATATTTAGCACCTTAATAACAGTCTATTTGAAACCTCCTGCTCTCTGCATATGGACACTTTTATTTGGAAACATTACAACTAAATAACTCTAATGGCCAAAAATCATTGTGACACACAGCTTTAACCTATACACTCTCACAAACCACATATATCTTTCATTTGTTTAAACCACACTTGCACCGAGATTTTTAAATGCTCTTATGTACCATCACAAAATCTGATAGCTTAACACAGAAGTGTTCAATGGTCATTAATTGGGAGACAATTGTTCAGTTAGTTCCAATCAACACAATTAAATGAGGCAGATAATGGCATTAAGTAATGGTTGTGAAATGTGAGCGTATTGATACAGTTGCAAATTAAATCCCTCGCCGAGCCTGTTCGTACAATGGGTAAGCTTGCGAACGTGTCGATGTCCGTGCAAACAGTTGCGCGCGCACGCAGTTTGAGTCCACTCCCCTTTGGCTGTCATTGCAAACTAACAGGTTTGCATGTGGTATGTGTGGTAATTCGTAGCCTGTGTGCGTGCGGTTGTCGTTCGCACAGCCGCATGGGTATATGCATGCGAACGACTCAACCTGAATAAGGCCCAAAGGGCAAAAGGGCAATAACAAGGGTTTTTTTTTAAATAATTTATAATACCACTAATCAATGCTTTTTCCAAAATTAAGCCACCCGGTAGAACTATTACTTTGCCAAGGGGTCTCTTTGTGAACCTATTGCAAGGTATTTCAAAGCAAATCTACAAGCATCCATAGGGGAACCATTCACTTACTTGAACGATACCACTACAGTTACTTTGTTAAACTTCACTTAATGAAGGGTTATGGTCTAAACGGTGGGCAGTGTCTAGGTAGACAATCAATAGTGCAACACCAAATAGTCGACATGCACAAGGTCAACATAGACAAAAGATCAACACAAGCAAAAGGTCGACATGGAAATAGTCTAATCATGAAAATGTCGACTATACAACAGTCCAGAAAAAGAAAAAAATCCCTAAAACCATTGTTGAACTTTTCATGCGCTGACCATTGCCATGTTCATGTGCGTCGACCTTTCTGTCTATGTCGATTTTGTACATGTTGACCATTTGGTTGTGTTGACCTATTGACCACATACCTTAATGAAGTACTAGGTACCACTATTATTTCATCCATTGACATGACAGGACAGATTTACTAAGATGGGAGTTGTATTGAAGATGGTATACTGCCTATAGCTAATTTATTCTAAGAAGTAGAATCTGATTGGTTGCTGTGGACAAAATGCCCTCATCAATAGAACTCCCATCTTAGTAAATTGACCCCAACAAGACTACATACTAGCATTTCTCATACAGCAGGAATTGCAAATGTTAAACGCCTAATAAACCATATTACAAGGGTCCGGATATTGCATATTTCTAAGTCTTCCGGAACTTACCCTTACCTACAATAATTTTTTATTTGATATGAAAAATGTTATTCAAAGGACGGGCTGGTGGTATGGGATGCAGTTAAAATCCCGGCGGTCGGGATCCCGGCGTTCAGAATCTCGACGCCGGAATCCCGACCGCCGAAATGCCGACACATTCTCCCTCCGTGGGTGTCCATGACACCCCTGGAGGGAGAATAAATTAGTGTGCCGAGCGTAGCGAGGCACCGGGCCCGCTGCGTGGCGAGCGCAGCGAGCCCGCAAGGGGGGGGGGGGCGATCCACGTCCCCCCCTTGTCGGCATTTCGTCTGCCGGGATTCCGGCATCGGGATTCTGAACGCCGGGATCCCGACCGCCGGGATACAATACTGAATCCGGTGGTATTGCAATAGTTGCAATAGTCCAATTAAATTAACATTGCCTACCAGCAACACTGACGTTTGTTATTCTGATGGTAAAGTGAAAGGTAAGTGACTCTGTGCGCTGACACCCGTCCAAAAGGTGTGAGGGAAAATGAAATAAGTGGCACAGGAGGTATAGAGGTATATATAAAAAATCAATGTTACTCTCCGTATTCTCAATCTCTTCACCTGACTAGAGGCTCTCCATTAATTTGTATATTGGAGACATAAAATATTCATAATAGTGTGATATTGTAAAAATAACACATTTATTTCTAAGATGAAATATTCATTGTTAGTTATTCTGATGTCCACATTATGGTGAAGGAGATTTAGATCCATATTATTCTCTTTGGTACACCTACTGTATAGATAATAATAAGATCTTAAGACAGGATCGTTTTCATCCGAAATCTACTGTAAGAAGTTTATATTATCTCAGTTCTTTAAAAAAATTGATTCAACTTGTCCAAAGTGGCTATTTGTTTTAGGAGTTAAAAAAAGACTAGAGCAAGGGCACATGAGAACTGTGCTATAACTACGCTAACTATGCTTAGAGTGCTCCAGATATGAGATATGAACCTGTAGACCTTACCGCACTCTGGAGCATTCCCCTGGCTGTACAGATCTGAATGCCAACATTTAACAATCTGGGGTTATAAGGCTAGATGGTTTTAGCAGGTATTTATATCCCTGATGATGATGTATAGACAAGGGAATGTTGGAGCTTCGCTGCTGTTTCCTTTTTTTTTTTTAGATAGATAGATAGATAAAAAAATTATAACAATAATAATTTTATTTATATAGCAATCTTTCTCCAATAGGACTCATGCCGCCCATACACGTCCCGATGCGGGCGTGCGTTCTGTGCTTAACTAGCACGCATCGCATCACATTGCATGCCTTGTGCATGCGTTGTGCATGCAATGCGATGCAATGCGATGAAAACTAAGTACAAAAAGTATGTGCAGCACATACTTTTTGTACTGTGCGATGAGGTGCCGCGGGAGCGCGCACCTCAAAGCATGCATTGGGATGTGTATGGCCACCTTCAAGGCGCTTAACAGGTAGAATGAATGAAATACAGTACAGTAACAAAGAAGTACATAAAAGCTTTTCATAAATGATACTTAAGGGGATTAGGGAAATGCTTGAATAAACAGGAAAGTCTTGAGGATTCTAGAATGGGTGCCTCTCAATCTGTGCAGGGAAGTGAGTTCCATAGAGTCGGAGCTGGATGGCTAATAGTTTGAACCCCAGATGAATTATGGGAGATTCTAGTTACTTCTAAAAGTCCTTCATCTACAGATCGCAAGAATCGGATGTGGCAGTATGGAATCAGAAGCTGCTTCAGGCACCTCAGGCCTTGTTCATGTAGGGCTTTGAAACTCAGTAAGTTAATCTTGAAGATGATTTGCCATTTTATAGGCAATGGAATGGAAGTTATCTGGCTAGAACATGGCTGGTTGGTTAACAGCCTGGCAGCTGTGTTTTATACCAGCTATAATACAGGGGATGCAGTGTAAATCCCGGCGGTCAGGATCCCGGCGTTCAAAATCCCGGCGCCGGAATCCCGACTGCCGAAATCGCGACACTTTCTCCCTCCGTGGGTGTCCACGACACCCTCGGAGGGAGAACAAATTAGTGTGCCGAGCGTAGCAAGGCACTGGGCCCACTTCGTGGCGAGGCCCGCTGCGTGGCGAACGCAGCGATCCACGCCCCCCCTTGTCGGGATTTCGGCGGTCGGGATTCCGGCGTCGGGATTTTGAACGCCGGGATCCAGACCTCCGGGATTTAATACTGAATCCGTAATACAGTAGGTGCAAATCTTTGGCTGGGAGATAGATAGATAGATAGATAGATAGATAGATAGATAGATAGATAGATAGATAGATGAGCTGTATGTATGTATGTACAGTACATAAGTCTGCACTAGTCAGAAGAGCAGAATGGAGACTTGCAAATATTTTTATGGCGCTCTGCAAAAATAAAAATAGTTTTTTTGCTTGTGTTTGTTGCTGTTCTCCTTGCACGGCTCTTTGCTTTGCTCTGTGCTACTTGTGGTGTTCTTTGCTGTGCTCGTTGAGGTGCTCCTGATGTGTTCTTTGTGGTGCTACTTCCAGTGTTCCTTGCTGTGATACTTGTGGTGCTCCTTGCTTTGTTCTGTGCTCTGTTCATTGTGGAGTTTGTTGATGTGTTCAGCACTTCATGTGCTGCTCTTTGCTGTGTTACTTGCTGTTCTGCTTGCTGTGTTCTTTGCAGTGCTGCTTATGGTGCTCCTTGCTAAGCCACTTGCTGTGTTCTTGTATTATTTGCTATGCTGTTTTCCTCACTATGCTTCATGCTGTGCTCTATGCTGTGCTCCTTGCTTTGTTCCTTGCTGTGCTCCTTGCTTTGTTCATTGCTGTGCTCATTGCTCCATGTATTGCTATATTCCTTGCTGCACTCATTGTTGCATTTCTTGCTGTGTTTTTTGCTCAGTTCCTTGCTGTGCGCATTGCTCTGTTCTTTGCTGTGCTCCTTGCTGTGTTCCTTGCTGTGTATTACATCAGCTCTTCCAGAGAGGAGAACATTTTTAGGTACTTATGTAATATCTGGGCTCCCGTTTTTCTTATGAGACCGCGTCCCCTCGCGGGGCTCGCTGCGCTCACCACGCTTCGGGCACGGTGGCTCGCTGCGCTCGCCACACTATATAAAATCAACTCCATGCGTAGTTGGATAGTAGGGGTATGAAAAAATGGGGTGCATTTAACATGGGAGCCCTGATAATACATAAGTACCCATTTTTATAAACACTTTGCCTAATATTAAACAGGAATTCTTAATGTCCCCTCATTGTCTTTGTTTAATTAAGCCATAAATAAGGTTACAATGTTAAAAAGGATCAGAACTTTTTAATGTATGTTCTGTATCCACACTACTTCTAATGTTTTATTATACTGCCTTCCGAGAGTACCCTATATCAGACCCCAAAACACGACCCCTTCTACTTTGTACTGTACAAGATTCTCTGCCATTTCCCATTTAATTTAGGTTTGCAGTCACTAGTAATTGACAAGAAGTCTATTCTTAACACAGGTGAGTGCAGCCATACTGTAAGTTATGACAGAAGTACAGGATCAGAGAATTGTGTAACTGATGGAAGTTGTTTTGTGGAAAGGAATCTTGTATACTGTGCACCATAGAGCAATGGTTCTCAAACTCAGTCCTCAGGACCCCTCACAGTGCATGTTTTCCAGCTTTCCTCACAGAAGCAAGTGAAATAATTAGCGCCACCTGTTGATCTTATAAAATGGGACCCTGAGTAATAAATTCACCTGTGCACAAAGCTGATTTTAGGGGACAAGCCACCTCTAAGCAAAATGTTGGCCTCAATAAGCACAGCTGCAGAATTAGCTCTGTATAGATATCATTGTAGTGTCACTTTTAGCTTAGGCTCTGCCCTCTGGTTCCAAAGCTGTACCCTCCCAGAAGACAGCAAATAGGCTGGTATTTCCAACATCTCTCACAGCTCATACATGCAAATAACAATCTACAACCACTTCAGTGGCTCCGGTGCATGGGGTTGGTAGCCTACTGTGCTGCCCCTAGAAGGTGGCACCCCTAGACACAG